>NC_137924.1:30238366-30260866 GCF_963457725.1 Sprattus sprattus
ATATAGTCGTTGATTAATTGATTATTGCTTTGTTCTGTAAATGATCTATCACCCTTGTTAATTATCAGTGTGCCTATAGGCCCCCATTAGGCAGACCTTATCAGTGACATGTGTGAGACCCTCTGACTAACAAATACTCTCAAGGCTTTCTCAAATCTCAAAACCAAATTCAAGCTTTCTACATACCCACACTGTCCCAAAAAAGCACATAGAGGTGTCTCATAGGCAAGTGCTGGGAGTGCAGAGTGGGAAGAGGAGCCAGAGGTAGGTGGCTGAGTGGGGTGGTGTAAGCACTGAGTGGGGTGGTGTAGGCACAAGCTGTCCAGCGGCATTCACATGGATATCAATTAGGGGGGAAGACTGTAACTAAGCCACAGAAGGCTAACTGTGGCTCTGACGCCGGCTAAATACTTATGCAGTGCTCGACCAGATGGTCTGGTTTTTGTGTGTGTGTTGGTGTGTGTGTGTGTGTGTGTGTGTGTGTGTGTGTGTGTGAGTGTGTGTGTGTGTGTGTGTGTGTGTGTGTGTGTGTGTGTGTTTGTGCGTGCGTGCGTGCGTGCGTGCGTGCGTGCGTGCGTGCGTGCGTGCGTGTGAGTGTGTGTTTGGTTGTGTGTGTGTTTTGGGTAAATGTAGGATGAGGGTTGTGTAAGTGTATGTTTGTGTGTTAGTGTGTGTTTGTGTGTGTGTGCCTTGGTGTCTGTTTATGTGTGTAGGAGGAGAGTTGATTGAGAGTATGTGTGTTGTCACATGATGGCTCTTTCATGTGACATGGATGGGAGTCCCACACGCAAAGTTGTGTATAAAAATAACATTTATTAAAGTATAGTAGAAACAGTCAGTGTAATTATCTAAAATCAAAGTGTGGTGCAAGCGGGTGTCTCAGTAAGGTTCACATGTTTAAACAAACAAGCATAACAACACGTCAAGGAGAGGGAGCCTCTTGCACTCTGCACCAAGGCCTTCTTATGGTGCAGTTCATCAAGGCCTGATTCCTCACACCTGCGCAGACTCTGCTACCTCAGCTGTGGACAATAGAGAGCACTGGTAACAGGGGGCGGGGCAGACCAGGCTGGGTCGTAACAGTGTGTATATGTATGTGTATGTGCTTGCATGAATGTAGGATGAGGCGTGTGTGTTTGTGCACGCACACACGCGGCCACGCACACGCACAACTATACTACTATAATACTAAATATGCCTTCACAACTGTGTAGTACTGTATAAGAGAAAAGAAACGCACATGCATTGATCTTTTCTCTTTATATTCTGTCCTTGTGTCTCATGTGGTATTTAAGTCCTTGTAATGGAAGAGAACAACAAAGCATCATACCATTGCACCTGCATGCCACTAACATTCAATACTGGACTCAGGGTCACTACAGGGGTTCCTCCAAGCCAGAACCATTAAAGTGTATCGCTTATGCTGGCTTTTAAACTTTTAAACAGAGTAGATTTGTACAGGATCTCTACAGGATTGAATACACCCTAAGGAGAGTGGGACTGGTCGGTTTGTGTGTGTGTGTTTGTGTGTGTGTGTGTGTGTGTGTGTGCGTGCGTGTGTGTGTGTGCTTGTGTGCGTGCGTGTGTGTGTGTGCTTGTGTGCGTGTGTGTGTGTGATGGTGTGTGTGGGTGGGTGTGTGTGTGTGTGTGTGTGTGTGTGTGTAAAGCCCAAGCTGCCTACACAAATGAGGCTGGTGCTGATGGGGAACCTCTGAGAGCACGGAGGAACTAAAGGGCTCTCTTAGGGGACTGTCAGACAGGCACTGTGATCCCTGAAGTCGGAGTAGTTCTGGGGCCTAATTAGAGCTCACAGGAGTCTCTGAAGAGGCACAAGAATCAACAAGCTCCCCATCAACGTTTAAAAAAATTCTGGTTCGAACACAGCAGCAGTTGAAACACTTAGCTCTACATGCCAACACTTTAAAAGGTTCTGGTTTTATACATCAATAGTTCAAACATTTCTGTCCCTACATGTCAACATTTCAAAACTTTCTGGTTTTATACATTAACAGTTTAAATATAAACAGGTTAGAACTCTATAGAAACATCAGAGACATCCCCTTTAGGTATGAGTCAGCCATAAAACACTGATCCTGTGCCACTGATATTGAAATCCAGTATTGATAGTTCATCTCCAAATGGCAGGCAGGTGAACCAACCCATAGTTAAATGACTGCCACCTCATCACCTCATCACCTCCTCACCTCATCATCCATCCCAGCTGACAAAGGCACCATTTCAGCTCAATGATGTGGCATGAGACCATTACCTGTTTTTCCCATGATGTGTATATGATGATTTCATTGACGTCAAAGATACTGTGAGCATCTCTGAAGCACACGTTTATGTTACAGGGGTAAATAGAGGTCATAAATTACCCGTTTCTCCATCGGCGGGTGGAGGCTTATGGCCCCCGTGGAGTGCACTGTGTGTTTTTGTTATTCTGGGTGTATGAAGGGAATGGAGACGAGAGAGGAGAGAGAGGCCACGGGGTAGCATAGAAGCCAGGGGCACCTGCAGTCCAACTTCCCTCCAGCACACACACACACTCACACACGCACATATGTACGCACACACCAACACACACACAATCACACACGCACACATACTCACACAAGCACATATGTACGCACACACAAACACACACACACACACACATGTACACACACACACACACACACTCACACACATATGCACGCACACATTCACACACATGAACATACACACACACACACACACACACACACACACACACACACACACACATCTACATATACAGTATACACGCACACACAAATGCATGTATTTCTTTCAGGATTATTCAACATGCTGGGGCAGTGAGGGCTCCAACACATCCTGAATCCTGTGGCAGCTACACGCCGTACAATACATTAAAAAAACAAGAAAAAGGCTACACGTTGTTGGGTAGGAGTTGCATGGGTATGAAATGAATGTAAACTGTAATATTCTTTCAGATGTGTATTGCTTATTCACTTGCGCTTTAAGCCAGGATTCCAGCATGCAAATGAATGATTCTGTTCTGCTTTACTTGTAATCTACTGAAAGTATGAGGGGGGGTGGGGGGGTGGCTGGTTTTGAGGGATGCACTTCAATGCTGGAGGAGGTGATAGGTAGGATGAGAGAGAGAGAGGGAAGCAGAGTGAGTGAGTGAGAGAAGTGGAGGAGCGGAGATAGAGGAAAGAATGAAAGCTGGAGAGAGTAGAGACATGGAGAGAAAGAGAGAGATGGAGAGAGAGGGAGAGATGGAGAGAGAGAGGGAGATGGAGAGAGAGATCAAAAGAGAGATTGAGACAGAGAGAGGGAGAGGGAGATGGAGAATGAGGACAATAACTGAACAGAGAGATGTAGAGACAATGGGAGAAATGGGGGAGAAGGGTAAAGGGGAAGAGAACAAAGGTAAAAACGTAGAGAGACAGAGACAATAAAGGTAATAAAAAGAGCAAAAAAAGAAAAAAGAAGAAAGGAAAGAAAGAAATGAAGAAGGATAGGAAAAAAGAAAGTCAGAAAACAGACTGACGAAAATGAAAGAAAAGAAGCGAGAAAGAGAGATAGATGGCCCCTCATGAGCTCGTGTCCCTCTGATGATAGTTCCCATCTTGAGAAAGAGAGGGAGAGAGAGAGAGAGAGAGAGAGAGAGAGAGAAAGCAGGACAGAGAGCGAGAGAGAGAGCTGAAGGTGTGGATGGGCGTGCTGTGAGACGGAGCAGATGGCCTCTCATGTGTGCGTGTCCCTCTGATGATATTCCCCATCTTGAGAAATGTGTGCCGTTGGACACAGCCGTCCCCTCTTGGAGTGGCCAGCCAGATGGGGCTCAGGCTCAGTGTGAAAGAGAGGACGTGGAGGAGGGGAGATGGAGAGATAGAGAGGGGAGTGGGGTAAAGGGAGAACGAGGAGGAGGGGAGATAGAGAGATAGAGAGGGGACCGGGGAGGAGGGTAAAGGGAGAACGAGGAGGAAAGGAGATAGATAAAGAGGGGAAGAAAGAGATGGAGAGCGGGAGTCTGGGGGGGGGGGGGTTGCTGGGGAGGGGGGGTTAGAGAGAGAAATATAGGAAAAGGACAAGAAGGGGAGATGGAAAAGTGAGGCTTGTAAGATGCAAATGAGGAGGGGAGAACGGTACGCACGAGCGCACATGTTGTCTTATGTGTGGATGTCACATGTCGCTTATGTACCTCATATCTCCCCGAGGTTCCTGTACCTCAAATCTCCCCGTGGTTCCTGTACCTCAAATCTCCCTGTGGTTCCTGTACCTCAAATCTCCTCGTGGTTCCTGTACCTCAAATCTCCCTGTGGTTCCTGTACCTCAAATCTCCCTGTGGTTCCTGTACCTCATATCTCCCTGTGGTTCCTTTACCTCATATGTTCCTGCTCTCCCAGGCTTTAAATGAAGGCCTTTTAGTCTGACTCCATTTTAAGGAACACTGGCGTCAAATTACTTGGCAACTTAAAAAAGGAGTCTGGAAATCATCCAAGTTGTATCAGTGAAATCGCCCACAGCTTAGACAAGCACAGACACTCCTGATTAATGCTCTCTAAAACTTGACCCGTGTGAACGATGTCAATTAACCCTGTTTGTGCAAAAGCTGCACAGAGATGCCAACTTGTGAATGTTGATGTAGAAACCAGCATTTCCTGTACACCTTAGACCCAGCCTAGCTGGAGCCCATGCATTAAACCAGCATTGCTGAGCTGAGATCCAAAAGCAGCTCACACTAGCTGTTGGACTCCTTTGTGTTCCGTATGTGTTCCTTTCAGCAGAGAACACTACTGAAGTGTCTCTAGGGTTCTGACAGTACAATCTCTAATAGTATTGCCCTGCTGCAATTGGAGCGGTTTTATGATAAATCTCCAAAGTACTGCTAATATCTGCTCTCTGTCTCACTCCCTCTGACTGTCTCCCTCTGACTCTCTTTCTCTCTCTGGCTCTCTGGCTGTCTCTTTATTTCCCTCTGACTATATCCATCTGACTCACTTTTTCTCTCTCTTTCTCTCTCTGGCTCTCTGTGTCTCTCTCAATCTTTATGTCATCCTAGGCGGACCCCCCACTGCCAACCAAAATTGTGTCTACCCCCCGGGCAGCCACCCATGGCGTCAATACCTAGACCCGCCACTGCTCTCTCCCTCCATCTCTCCCAGCCTCCTGCTCTCTCCTTCCATCTCTCCCTGGCTCCTACTCACACACATGGTCTCTAGTTAGAAGGATTTCCCCTGTGAGTGTGTGTCAAGTGTGTGTCAAGTGTGTGTGTGTGTGTGTGTGTGTGTGAGTGTGTGTTTGAGTTTGTGTTTGAGAAACTCCACCCGGCCAGGTCTTAAATCCCACTGATGACAGAGTGACAGAGTGACAGAGTGTCAGAGCACCCTTCTGCTTCTCACCCTTGTCTACGATTAAGTCAGGGAGACTTTCCACTGATGCTTTTGTAATCATCGCCATAGTGATTAGGCACCCCCCCCCCTCTCTCCCTCTCTCTTTAACACTCTCATTCCACTTGATTTCACCAGCATCTTTTTCTTTATATCTGTCTCTGTCTGTCTCTGTCTGTTGTCTTTCTTGCTCTCTTTTTCTCTTTCTTTCTCCTCCTCTCACTGTAGACGTGGCACGTCAGCCCCTTCCAGAGAGAGGGAGAGAGAGAGAGAGAGAGAGAGTGTGAGAGAGAGTGAGGGAGAGAGAGAGAGAGAGAGACACACACACAGAGACAGAGAGAGTAAGAGAGAGAATGTGCGCTGGTTACAGGGCTTGTCATTGTTAACATCTGGCGGGAGCTAGTTAGCTCATTCACTAAGGCAATACTTGAAGGCTGTGGATATTAGAAGCTTTTTCCAAAAGAAAAAGGATGAAAGCAACGAGGCCCAGGCGAGGCTAGAGGAGGTGGAGGAGGTGGAGGAGGAGTTCTCCTGAGTCCTCAGCCAGAGAGTCCACAGCCGCTCCCTCTCACTTCTCCCCTTTTTAAAAATGGATTTCTCAACTCAACAAAGAGCTTTTACCCTCCTTCCTGTCGCCCCACCTCGCTGTCTCTCCCTCTCTCTGTCTATTTCTCTCCATCTCCCTCCCTCCCTCCCTTTCTCTCTCTTTCTCTCACTCCCTTTTTTTGTCTTTGTGACGTTGTCAAGGGCAGGGAACACAGTGACAGGCAATTACAGCGGCTTTTGAACTAATAGGCAACATCACACCAGTGTAGCCGCGACCGGTGGGCAGGCTTTGGGCGGATAGGTCAGCCCTTCACAGTGAGAGGGAGAGAGAGAGAGAGAGGGAGAGAGAGAGGGAGAGAGAGAGAGAGGGAGAGAGCGAGGGAGAGAGAGAGACAGCCGAGCAGAGACCAACCCTTCCCCTCTCCTAATATCCTGTCCTCGGTCAGACAGATGGCTTCCCAGGGAGACTACGGCAGCACAGCACCACATGGCACAGCACCACACAGCACAGCACCACACAGCACAACACCACACAGCACAATACCACACACCACAGCAGCAAACAGCACAGCACCACACAGCACCACAAAGCACCACACGGCACAGCACCACACAGCACAGCAGCACACAGCACAGCACGACACAGCACAGCACAGCACCACACGGCACAGCACCACACAGCACAGCAGCACACAGCACAACACAGCACAGCACAGCACCACACATCACAGCACCAAACAGCACCACACAGCACAGCACCACACAGCACAGCACAGCACCTCACAGTGCAGGGCGCCACACAGCGCAGCAGCACACGGCACAGCACCACACGGCACCACACAGCACAGCACCACACAGCACAGCACAGCACCTCACAGTGCAGGGCGCCACACAGCGCAGCAGCACACGGCACAGCACCACACGGCACAGCACCACACGGCACAGCACCACACAGCACAGCACCAAACAGCACCACACAGCACAACACCATACAGCACAGCACCACACAGCACCACACAGCACCACACACAGCACAGCACCACACAGCACAGCACCACACAGCACAGCACCGCACGGCACAGCACCACACAGCACAGCACCACACGGCACAGCACCACACAGCACAGCACAGCACACAGCACAGCAGCACACAGCACAGCACAACACAGCACAGCACAGCACCACACATCACAGCACCAAACAGCACCACACAGCACAACACCATACAGCACAGCAGCACACAGCACCACACGGCACAGCACCACACAGCACAGCACCACACAGCACAGCACCACACAGCACAGCACAGCACCTCACAGTGCAGGGCGCCACACAGCGCAGCAGCACACGGCACAGCACCACACAGCACAGCACCAAACAGCACCACACAGCACAACACCATACAGCACAGCGCCACACAGTGCGGCAGCACACAGCACAGCACAACACAGCACAGCACAGCACAGCACCAAACAGCACCACACAGCACAACACCATACAGCACAGCACCACACAGCACCACACAGCACCACACACAGCACAGCACCACACAGCACAGCACCACACAGCACAGCACCGCACGGCACAGCACCACACGGCACAGCACCACACAGCACAGCACAGCACACAGCACAGCACAACACAGCACAGCACAGCACCACACAGCACAGCACCACACAGCACAGCACAGCACAACACAGCACAGCACCACACATCACAGCACCAAACAGCACCACACAGCACAACACCATACAGCACAGCACCACACGACACAGCACCACACAGCACAGCACAGCACCTCACAGTGCAGGGCGCCACACAGCGCAGCACCACACGGCACAGCACCACACGGCACAGGGTGCCTCTAGAAAATGACATTTTAATGGTGAACCCTGGAACTGCTCTGGTATTATGAAAGTTGTTTTTTTGGGACACTGAAAGATACATCTTTCCCGCATTTGTATGGCGTGGAGTGGGATGCTGGCTATTAATGGAGAGTGTGTTATGACTGCTGACAGCTGCTCTCTGCTCAGTCAAGGGCTATGGTGCCTACCCAGTGGAGGCCAAGAGAGGAAAGAGTTTAAGGAAAGCGAGTGAATAAATGGGGGAATCGGACTTATCCAGTGCCCAATGCACTATTTCTTTTTTATGAAATGAAGTGAATTGCACTTTATTTTGTCCTTGTTGTATTACACTGCAACTCAATGATGTCCTATACATATAAAATAGGCAAACTTAAACAGTAGCAATATGCTGTTGCACATGTACATTTGTTTAATAATGTGAGTATTGTTGCAGTTACAGTGTGACATCTCTTATAAACGTAGTTTTTTTTTTTTTTACCCCCCTAAAGCATAGTAAGTCTCTGATGGATTCCGGGGGGGGGGGGGGGGGGTTCTTCAATTCAGACCCTGTTAGGGAACGTCAGGGGTTATCAGGTTCTTAAGGAGGGTTATATTTAGGTGCTTGCGTAACAGAGCGAGGAATCCACATTCATTTTTAAATGCATGTAAAGAATGAATGGACCTCAGCATTAATCTCTTTGGTGGCCTTACACTGAACAGCCTAAGACTGAGGCACCATATAAAAAACAGCTTCTCTGGTGAGCGGTGGCGACAGTGGCCAGGGATTGGAGAGGGTCCATTTAGACCCAGCTGGCTGAGGGGGATAAGGGAACACACAGGGAATACACCAGCAATAAGGGCGCGGTAAAGCAAACACAAACACTTCCTGTGAGAGTCACCCTTGGGGAGTGAAAGGAGAGCTAATGGAAGTGGACTTTGGCTGGGAAGAGCGTCAATCTGCAGGCTGATGGAAGTCCATTATGAGTCACAGAGGGCTTCATTAAAGCACACAGGGAATTAAACAAGGCTGTGCTTCAGTCACAGGAGCATAAACTAAGTTATTGGTTGGTGTATTGGTTGGCGGTTTAAAAAGCCTCTGAGCCTTGAAGATTGAGAACATATACAGTATATATATATATATACATTTAATATATACAATAATATATAATGTATATTATTATATATATATAATATAATATTTAAAGCAAAGAAAGGGATACTGTGCTCATTATTTGGGGGATATTAGCCATATTTAGTGGTTAAACAGTCAGCTGTTTAGTTCATGTGCACTATAAGCACACAAGTGGGCTTGCCACTGAAGATCAGCACTGTTCTGGTATGGTAGTGATATGAATAGAAGTGGTACTGTTTTTATTAGTTTTAAATTTATATTTGTTTTTATTATTCTGTTCATAGTTTTTTTTGCCTTGCAAAACATCAGCGTTGGATGTGTGGATATATACAGCAGTTATTGTGTTTTCTGATTAAGTTACCCACGCTGTGTTTTTAGCAGACAGTGCATATTTAGTGTTTACAGTGTGGGTATGGGATAGAGATGGGACCCTAATTTGATAGATGCACACCACGCCGTTTTACAACACAGAAGGGCATCACGTAAAGCTATTTTTATTGCTAGGGCACATTCATTCGGTCATTTCATAACATGCACACAGACCGAAGCAGCTTTGAGGACAAACCAATGCCTCATTTGGGCGTGTCAAAAAGGCAGGCGTTGCATGGAAATTGTTTCGAGGAAGGCGTTCTGACACTTTCTTATTTGAAATGTAATCTGAGTCTTGGTTTTCAACATCTGGCAGTTGCATTAAATCCAATCTCTACAGTTTGAAAGCAAAACATTGACCACTCCATTACTAAATTGATCTTGATTGAACTCAACAAAATATGTAACTTAATGGATGAAGGCAGCTTTTCTTAAAAGTCTGAGAAGAGGGACACACATTCAGAAAGGGAGGGAACTCAAACTGGGGGTCAGTTACCACGGTAACTGACTCTGTGAACCTAATCTCCTCGCTAGCAGTTTTTCTTCGATAAACCCTGAGTTTCTCCACACCTCCTCCCTCCTGCTGAGCAGCTATTGGACACGGAGTGTCCTTTCCTCATACTTGTGGTGTGGTCGCTGAATTGAAACCAGCTGAATACCTTTCCATTTTCAAGCGTGTGCCAGTACCTACGGTGGCCATGTAATGCAACAAAAACACAAGCTCTATCTTGAACCAGTGTTTAAGTTTGTCCGTTCTGGGCTACTGTAGAAACATGGCGGTACTACATGGAGGACTCCGTGGAAGAGGTCCTGTTCCCTATTTATAGACAAAGGGCTCATTCTAAGCTAACGAAAACTCGATTCGTAGTAACAGGTAAAGTATACACCAATGAAAACGTAATCATGAATACTTGATTCCATTTTACTAATAGATGCCATCAAAAACTACACACTGTACCTTTAAGTTGCATAGCCTTATGTCGAGAGAGGATTTTGAGACCCTAAATAGATGTGCTATCCTTTCCTGACCACAACCTAATTGAACATTACCATTTAAGTCAAATAAAAAAGTTTTCAAGTTTTTTTCACATACAGCCTAAAATTAAAAGAAAGTGTGGTTAAATGTGAAATGAATAGATTACATTCAAACTCATTAACTTTTTCTGGTTTGGTTCTGTCAAAATAATTTGTGCTTAAAGGGTTTTCGGGTCACTGACCAGAACATTTAAAGTTTAATTACTTAGCTTAAACAAATAACAGCAAAATAATGATTTTAACAGTACAAAGGAACAGAAATAAGTTTATTAATTTTCTGGTGACATGAGGGAAAGCTTTACAGAGGTCTACAGCTGTGTTTTGCTTTGTTTTGTTTTGTTGTTTTCGAAAATGTGCTCATACTCACCATAAGTACGTATCAGAACCTCCAACTCCAGTGGAAGAAGGAGGACCTTAAGGCATTGGCATGGTTATCCAATTCACCTCGTACGACTTCACGAGAGACACGCCCTTTCTAATCTGATGATTGTACGACTCACCTCTACCTGCATGGTTCTACGAGGGGCTGTGGAGATTACCAACGGTTTATTATGATGTTACAAGGCCATTACATCATCAACAACAAACTATAAAATAAGAAATCGTTTGTTTTTATCCCGTGTATTTTCAGTTAATGATCAGAGGCTGTTGTGAAATGAATTACTAACGACAATGACCAAGCTCACGGTTATTGCCGAATATTTTCTACTATTATACCACACAAACAGTTCTGCTTTTTTACGTCTACAATTCAGGTTATTTTACAATTTAATCATTTACACTGCATGCTCTGCTAACTCAAACACAAAGAGGCTGTTCGAAAACCAAGAAATGTTTTTATTATTGCTGTAATTAGACGACGTCTCCCTATGCTTTATATGCGGCGAGAGCCACGATAGAGCAAGGAAGAAGGGAGATGTCGGTTTTCCTCCGGCATTGCCGCTGGTGCCCTTCATAGTTTTTTTCATTTTTACAAACTTGTCCCTGATCTTCCTCCAACTCCTAATGCACTCCTGGACCTCCAGCCCCAGGTTCCCAGCGATCTCTCAGCGATTTTTTAAAAACGGAGGTGCTGTCATATAGGGAATGAAACAGGAAACGTCATTTTAGCCAGGGGTGTCGGACAGCTCGGATCGGATAGTCGGATCGGATAGTGAGAAAATTCAAGCGGTGCTCCAGAGGCCATCCGACACCCTCGGATGGCTCTCCGAGGTGCTCAAAGGTGTGGTCCCACTTCAAGGAGGGCGCTTAAGGGCGTGCCTCGTGAGATCGGAGAGCACGATCGGATAAGTATGTGGGGGCCTTTATTCTCTCGTTGGTTGCCATGGTGACACGTAGTATTGGGGCTCCAGTGATGGTGGCTTTTTCTAGTCGTGGCTGCATGCGCTTAATCCAGAATGAACATACTCAGAGTTGATTGAACAGCTGCTCTGAAACTGAAAACTCTGAGTTTCCCATCTCAGGGTTGCGAGCAGAGAACAAAAACACAGAAAGTAACAAAGAACAGGCAAGCAAAAACAGAGAAGAAGTGACTGGGCACAAAGGCAAACAAGAAGACAAGACGAACTCACAAGAAATAGTTACATGACAGACAATAAACAGGCAAATAAACAGCATCAGGGGACAACGGCGGGAAAAACAAACAAAGGCTGGAAGTGACACATGACAGGTAAGGGCGGGGTCAAAAGCACACGACACTGAAAGACACAAACAAACAAAAACGCAACAAACAAACAAAACAGAAAACAAAAACAAAAAAGCCAAAGCAGAACAAACCCGAAACAACACATGACAGACTATACCCACAATGTCCAGCAGGGCGGCCATGAAAGCAAGTCTCAGTCCAGGCAAGAATTCTGACAGTTCCACCTGTCCCACCAAGATCAAGGTTCCTATAAGTGCACATGTGCATATACAATTCTCCTCAACTCCTCCCTTTGAAGTTGTGCCATTACTACATCTCACACGTAGCTCACAGCTCGTTGCCTTGTGAAACTCTCTGCCTGTGGAGACTTCACACGGACGTCACGTCCACCACCTTACCCGAGCAGCATATTAAAAGATAACACACTTTCAAACTGGAAGGATATATTTTCCCCCAACATCATTATTTAAAGCACTTTTAATAATGGAGAACTAATTTTACCAGGGAGCCATTCAGCCTCATCTGCAAAGTCAGAAACCTTCCCTTGGTATGCAAAACACTTTTGTTAGCTTATCCAGAAAGGCACCAATTAAGGAGTCCATTTGGGTTCGCTAGAGGAATATATTTGCACCTTGGCTGTCAGACAGAGCTGAATTGATCCTGGTGTCTCGACCCCTATTTTCTCTCCAGTCTCACAGGGGGAGATAGATTCCCAGTGCACTCCATATATTCTGACCCGCTGACTTTGGCCATTAGTCTAGGGGTTAAGAAGGTGCATGGATTTACAGGCCTTTCAGGGGATTCAACCATTGTATTGACAGATGGTGGGTTTGGGTTAAGGAAGGTTTTTCAGAAGGTTATCATTTACCGTCCCTATATTCAGCCTCTTTGTACATCTGCATTCATTAATGGACTTCAGTTTATGTCATAGAACTGCTGACCCTGATGATCAGAAGGGCTTTATTCCATTCATCCACTCCTCCTCCACGCCTACCCCACTCCTCCTCCACTCATACCCCACGCCTACCCCACTCCTCCTCCACTCGTACCCCACTCATACCCCACTCATACCCCACTCCTACCCCACTCCTCCTCCACTCCTACCCCACTCCTCCTCCACTCATACCCCACGCCTACCCCACTCCTACCCAACTCCTACTCCACTCCTACCCCACTCCTCCTCCACTCATACCCCAGTCCTACCCCACTCCTCCTCCACTCATACCCCACGCCTACCCCACTCCTACCCCAACTCCTCCTTCACTTCTACTCCACTCCTCCTCCACTCATACCCCAGTCCTACCCCACTCCTCCTCCACTCATACTCCAGTCCTACCCCACTCATACCCCACGCCTACCCCACTCCTACCCCAACTCCTCCTTCACTTCTACTCCACTCCTCCTCCACTCATACCCCAGTCGTACCCCACTCCTCCTCCACTCATACCCCACACCTACCCCACTCCTACCCCAACTCCTCCTTCACTTCTACTCCACTCCTCCTCCACTCATACCCCAGTCCTACCCCACTCCTCCTCCACTCATACCCCACGCCTACCCCACTCCTACCCCAACTCCTCCTTCACTTCTACTCCACTCCTCCTCCACTCATACCCCAGTCGTACCCCACTCCTCCTCCACTCATACCCCACGCCTACCCCACTCCTACCCCAACTCCTCCTTCACTTCTACTCCACTCCTCCTCCACTCATACCCCAGTCCTACCCCACTCCTCCTCCACTCATACCCCAGTCCTACCCCACTCCTCCTCCACTCATACCCCACGCCTACCCCACTCCTACCCCAACTCCTCCTTCACTTCTACTCCACTCCAATACTTTTACCTCCTCTCCAGTGCCAGCGCTTAGACCCCCAGACTGCTACAGAGAACATGAGTCTTCAGCCTGGACAAGGCACCCCTAGTTGGAACCCACGGGTAATGATGCTTCAAGAATTTAGTATGTGCAGCTGGATTGTTGAGATGATGTGATTAAACTGTGATTTTAGAAGGTAATTTCAGGATTGAAAATGAAATTCAGTTGCCAATTCACCATTTGCTCTCTCCTCTCTCACTCTGTTTTAGTAAACACTAAAGACGAAAGTCTGGCAGTACCGAAGATGCTGTGTTTGCCCCTTCACCGTCGAACTCTTCTAAAAGCAATTTCTCCCCAGGGGGCAGAGCCACTGAGCCTCAGAAATCAAAACACACATTTTGGTCAAAATTAGGATTAAACTACTGGACTACTTTTGTCTTTCTCTTCATCCGTCTTTTATTTAGTTCTCTCCCCCTCGTCCTCTGTTCAAGTAAACAGTAAACACCGTTGTACAGTTCAGGAGATTATATGTGCGTCCTCAGTCCAGCTGTGTGTGTGTGTGTGTGTGTGTGTGTGTGTGTGTGTGTGTGTGTGTGAGCTCTTTAAAAGGCAATCTTTCCTCTGCGGACACGAGAGCCGCGGTGCCTGATGGCCGCGGGGCTGATTGGACAGGGACAGCACCGCACTGGACCGTGCCGGGCCACCACGCACTTGATTAAAAGCGAGACTGGCAGATGAGTCATCTCTTAGTGTAATCCATCGCTTAATGGTGACCCTGAGGGCACTGGCTATAAGAGGACCCGTAATTATGCCCCTGTGATTAGGGCAACATGTTCGCTCTCATGCCATGCTAAATCACAGCTCAACTGTGTGTGTGTGTGTGTGTGTGTGTGTGTGTGTGTGTGTGTGTGTGTGTGTGAGTGTCATCAGAGAGATGCATGTGTCAGCCCATTTGGAATGTATGGGTGAATGTTATGGTGTGTATCTGGTTTGCGGTGACTAGTGTGCTGTGACATTTATTGATTGCTGTGACATTTATGTGATTTGCTGTGATCGCGTATGTGCATTGCTTTCATCCTTTTTCTTTTGGAAAAAGCTTCTAATATCCACAGCCTTCAAGTATTGCCTTAGTGAATGAGCTAACTAGCTCCCGCCAGATGTTAACAATGACAAGCCCTGTAACCAGCGCACATCCTCTCTCTTACTCTCTCTGTCTCTGTGTCTCACTCTCTCTCTCTCACTCTCTCTCTCACTCTCTCTCTTACGCTAACAGAAAATGCACATGTGCCAAGTAGTGTGAAGTATATCTAGTGCTTCAAATCGTACTATTTTAACAACATTATCACACTATTTCCGAGGGCTTTGATGCACGATCGGAATAACAGATGAATAGAGGCTATATTTTCCAGGGCTATATTTGTATCATTATTGATTTAGCAAAATGTATGCCCTTATGTCTAACGGGCACACTGAAAAATAAAAAACATGGACATAACAGAAGAGATTAGATAAAAATGCACGCTAGATATTAGTCTAACTTATTGGCCCCTTGCAAAAAAGCAGAAAAGATTAGTTGGCAGCCATACAATGTGTTTTGAATGTTAACAGGGTTTTGGATGTAATTTCGAAATCTCATCAGTATTTGGCGGCACCCCTACACTTGTGGTCACGGCACCCACCTTTGGTAAGCCCTTGTAAGGGAGATTGTAGGGTAGACTTGTTCTCCTTTGTAAGATCACCTCATTGAGTTTTCTCACTTTGAAGGGCATCTAAAAGGGCAGGTCATTAGTTTTTTATCAGAACGGCACCTGTATGGAGCCTAAAGTTTATTACCCTGTAAGAGCACCTATATGGCACCATATCACATTTTCTCCATTGGAGGGGCACCCATTAGGATAATTCTCACACCTGTAGGAGTCTCCTAAACAGCACTGCCTCCCATTCTCAGCACAGGAAGGGCACCCTTCAGGCCACTGCCATGGAAGCGCGACGCAAAGGGCACTTCCCTGTTCCACAGGAAGGGCACCCACAGGGATCTTCAGGCTTAGATCATTGTGCGGTACCTTACTGGGCACTGCATCATAAGGGCACCTTGTAGAGCATGGCATTATGTTTTCTCCTATAGAAGGGCACTCATTACGACATGTTATCAAATTTTCTTGCTCTAGAGGGCACATCTTTATAATCTATTGCATGAGGGGCACCATTTTTCTCATTTGAAGGGAAGGCTATAGGGCACTTCCTCTTGTTTTAGCCACTCAAGAGGGCAACCATGGGGTGCAAACCCCCTGTTACGCCCCTCTACACCCCTACTGGCTTTGCAGTGGCAGTGCAACAGCTTTTAGGTGGTGAATGGGCATAATTAGCCTGATTGTCTATTGTTTATAGAAATAAATGCTATTTTTGTAGAACTCTGTGGTCTGTCTCCAATTTATGTTGCGGCTCACCAGCCGGGTCGTAACATAATAGGAGACAGACCACGTAGTATTTATTTCTATAACACACAAACACAGAGTAAAATAGTAAGTGCCAAGCACCAAAACCCAACTTCAAAAGCATGGTGTGAATGCAAGGCCTACTCTGAGGGCAAACCGCATGGATTTTATCCACACCTGGGTGTGGACGATCAGGCTAATTATGCCCATTCACCACCTAAAAGCTGTTGCACTACCGATGCAAAACCAGTAGGAGTGTAGAGGGGCGTAACACCCCCCCACGATTCCTCCAGTGTGCCAGGACAGGTGTTAACTTCGAGGATATCTGAGACAGATTATAGATATAGATTGCATAGAAATAGATTGCTTCCCTGCTAATTACAGAAATAGGCATAGCGCTCCACTCTTCCAATAAAGGGAACGAGATGTTTCTTGCCAGATAGATACATCAGACTTGGGCTAGTGAAAGTTTGTGATTGGCTGTTTCTACCAGCTTTTTTCACAATAAAAATAGGGGCCGAGGTGTTACAAATATATTTAAGTACGAGCACTGCTGTTGTTTGGTTTGAGATTATTTCAGTACATCGCAGTTGATCATTTGTTTTGAGATCATTTTCTGCTGTGTTTATTTGCCACACGGTCACACAGGAGAGTGTGTGAATACTCAGAACTCTCAAAATCATTTGCCACACGGCAACACATCATTTGCTGTTTTTTTTCTACACCATCTCTGCTTGTCTGGTACCACAAGTCGCCACAGTACTTTTTCTATTGCAATCTAAAAACAGCAGTAGGCATTATCCCTCTTGAGTTACACCTCCAATACATGAAGGCAAAAATAATAACATTTCGATACTAGAACAGAATATGAAACATCATCCAGTCTGATTGATTGTAATTTGAATTCGGTAAAATCACCCTCACCCTCACCCTCACCCTCCAGCGCTCTGTCCTGGGTGTGTGCTACAAAAGCAACAACACATGTCTTCACTCACACTCCTTGCTCTGTAAATGAGAAACAAACCGCTTTTCCAGCCAATCAATATGTAGCCTCGGGAACACAAAAGGGAGGGGGGTAATTTGATTGGCTGTGGAGCTCAAATATCAACAACCTCTAGCCAGAATTGTGTCAAGAAATTAGATAACCTGCTAAAACAAAACAAATGACCTGCTCTCACACATGTGTTATGTCTGCCTCACACGGGGGGCCCTCATCCCAGTCCACGGACTTCTGTGGAGATCCAGCCATGAGAATGATTTTAGAGAATAATTTTCATGTTATATCCTGATTTTGGTTTCATTCACCAAACTGTCATAAACCCTCTGCCTCACCCCCACTGTGTGTTTTGGAATGCCTTTATATATGGGAATGGGCTTTTAAATGACTTTATATATGGGAATGGGCTTTTAAATTACTTTATATATGGGACTGGGCTTTAAAATGACTTTATATATGGGACTGGGCTTTTAAATGACTTTATATATGGGACTGGGCTTTTAAATGACTTTATATATGTGGGCTTTTAAATGACTTTATATATGGGACTGGGCTTTAAAATGCCTTTATATATGGGACTGGGCTTTTAAATGACTTTATATATGGGAATGGGCTTTGGAATGCCTTTATATACGGGACTGGGCTTTTAAATGACTTTATATATGGGACTGGGCTTTAAAATTACTTTATATATGGGACTGGGCTTTTAAATGACTTTATATATGGGAATGGGCTTTTAAATTACTTTATATATGGGACTGGGCTTTAAAATGACTTTATATATGTGGGCTTTTAAATGACTTTATATATGGGAATGGGCTTTGGAATGCCTTTATATACGGGACTGGGCTTTTAAATGACTTTATATATGGGACTGGGCTTTAAAATTACTTTATATATGGGACTGGGCTTTTAAATGACTTTATATATGGGAATGGGCTTTTAAATTACTTTATATATGGGACTGGGCTTTAAAATGACTTTATATATGTGGGCTTTTAAATGACTTTATATATGGGAATGGGCTTTGGAATGCCTTTATGTATAGGACTGGGTTTTTGAATGACTTTCTATATGGGAATGGGCTTTTGAATGCCTTTATATATGGGACTGGGCTTTGGAATGCCTTTATATATGGGACTGGGCTTTGGAATGACTTTATATATGGGACTGGGCTTTTAAATGACTTTATATATGGGACTGGGCTTTGGAATGCCTTAATATATGGGACTGGGCTTTTAAATGACTTTATATATGGGACTGGGCTTTGGAATGCCTTTACATATGGGACTGGGTTTTTGAATGACTTTATATATGGGACTGGGCTTTGGAATGCCTTTATATATGGGACTGGGCTTTTAAATGACTTTATATATGGGAATGGGCTTTGGAATGCCTTTATATATGGGACTGGGTTTTTGAATGACTTTATATATGGGAATGGGCTTTTGAATGCCTTTATATATGGGACTGGGCTTTTACATGACTTTATGTATGGGACTGGGCTTTTAAATTACTTTATATATGGGACTGGGCTTTGGAATGCCTTTATATATGGGACTGGGCTTTTAAATTACTTTATATATGGGAATGGGCTTTTAAATGACTTTATATATGGGACTGGGCTTTAAAATGCCTTTATATATGGGAATGGGCTTTTAAATTACTTTATAAATGGGAATGGGCTTTGGAATGCCTTTATATACGGGACTGGGCTTTTGAATGCCTTTATATATGGGACTGGGCTTTGGAATGACTTTATATATGGGACTGGGCTTTTAAATGACTTTATATATGGGACTGGGCTTTGGAATGCCTTTTATTCATGGGGCTGGGTTTTTTAATGACTTTATATATGGGAATGGGCTTTTGAATGCCTTTATATATGGGACTGGGCTTTGGAATGCCTTTATATATGGGACTGGGCTTTGGAATGACTTTATATATGGGACTGGGCTTTTAAATGACTTTATATATGGGACTGGGCTTTGGAATGCCTTAATATATGGGACTGGGCTTTTAAATGACTTTATATATGGGACTGGGCTTTGGAATGCCTTTACATATGGGACTGGGTTTTTGAATGACTTTATATATGGGACTGGGCTTTGGAATGCCTTTATATATGGGACTGGGCTTTTAAATGACTTTATATATGGGAATGGGCTTTGGAATGCCTTTATATATGGGACTGGGTTTTTGAATGACTTTATATATGGGAATGGGCTTTTGAATGCCTTTATATATGGGACTGGGCTTTTACATGACTTTATGTATGGGACTGGGCTTTTAAATTACTTTATATATGGGACTGGGCTTTGGAATGCCTTTATATATGGGACTGGGCTTTTAAATTACTTTATATATGGGAATGGGCTTTTAAATGACTTTATATATGGGACTGGGCTTTAAAATGCCTTTATATATGGGAATGGGCTTTTAAATTACTTTATAAATGGGAATGGGCTTTGGAATGCCTTTATATACGGGACTGGGCTTTTGAATGCCTTTATATATGGGACTGGGCTTTGGAATGACTTTATATATGGGACTGGGCTTTTAAATGACTTTATATATGGGACTGGGCTTTGGAATGCCTTTATTCATGGGGCTGGGTTTTTTAATGACTTTATATATGGGAATGGGCTTTTGAATGCCTTAATATATGGGACTGGGCTTTGGAATGCCTTTATATATGGGAATGGGCTTTTAAATGACTTTATATATGGGACTGGGCTTTGGAATGACTTTATATATGGGACTGGGCTTTTAAATGACTTTATATATGGGAATGGGTTTTTGAATGCCTTTATACATGGGACTGGGCTTTGGAATGCCTTTATATATGGGACTGGGCTTTGGAATGCCTATATGGGAATGGGCTTTTGAATGCCTTTATGGGTTTTAAAAGGCTGCAGGGTCATTTTATTTAGGATCCAGTAGTTTTGAACCTTGGGTTATATCATGTGTTCTGTGTACATTATGCTCTAATTATCAGGGTACACATATCTGAAGAAGGACCAATCATATTGACCAATCACACAACATGACTGTCAGGTGTTTTCACTTTTATGTGGATTCTCATTATGTGCTTTTTTCCCCATATCATGATCACATCTCATTTCTCCCGGGCTATGCGATATGAACATTTTATGTATATCTGTGTGTGCGTGTGCTTGTTTATGTGTGTGTTTCGGCATGCGCGCATGTGTGTGCGTGTTTGCTTGCGTATGTGTGTGTGTGCACATGTATGTGTGTTTATGTATGTGTGGGCACGTGTGTGTGTACGTGTGTGTACGTTTAACTATGCCTGAGATAGGATCACAGCATGAGTCAGACTACCTCCAGAGGTGGTCTAGCTGATGCATTCATGCTCTACTCAATGCGTGCTGTGTGGGTGTAACGCAAAGCTTATCCTTCATCCAGATAAGACATCCAGGTGCTCCTAGAGATTGCATTTTAATGAAACCCTTGTAAAACAGGGACTCTGTGTCAACCTGTTGACTGATGGAAAATGAATTCAATCGATTTAAAAACTTGTGAAAATAACACATTTATGGTATTGCATGTTTCTGTAATGACTGTTGTGCACAGAACAAGGTGTTCAATTCCATGTTCTAGTGGTTAGGAGGCCTCATACATCGGCCAGATCTCTACCTCAATGATCAGATACTGTATCTACCTCAGTGGTCACATCTTTACCTCAGTGGTCAGATATCTACCTCAGTGGTCAGATACCTACCTCAGTGGTCAGATATCTACCTCAGTGGTCACATCTTTACCTCAGTGGTCAGATATCTACCTCAGTGGTCACATCTTTACCTCAGTGGTCAGATATCTACCTCAGTGGTCACATCTTTACCTCAGTGGTCAGATATCTACCTCAGTGGTCAGATACCTACCTCAGTGGTCAGATACCTACCTCAGTGGTCAGATATCTACCTCAGTGGTCAGATACCTACCTCAGTGGTCAGATATCTACCTCAGTGGTCAGATACCTACCTCAGTGGTCAGATACCTACCTCAGTGGTCAGATATCTACCTCAGTGGTCACATCTTTACCTCAGTGGTCAGATATCTACCTCAGTGGTCACATCTTTACATCAGTGGTCAGATCTTTACCTCAATGATCAGTACTCGATACAAATAAACACATTTAATAACTTTAAGGCAAGAGATTGCTATTCATGTGCAAATTAAATGTAAAGTGGGCCTTTAGCAGCACAGAAGGGAGCCACTGTAGATGGCTACTGCAGTGGGCAGGAATGAGCTCCTGTACCAAACACATCCCTGACAAATTCATCCCTTACACTCCCAATCTTCTACAAACAAAGAGAAACATCATGAATATTGAGGAGGTTTAATATAAATCTTCTCATCAATGCAAGCACTTACGGATTCAGTGAGTGACCTTGGGTAAACACAACCTCTCCAAGTTCTGCAGCAATTTTCTAAGTGCTGAAAACATCACGCTATTAAGCCAATCACTTGATAACTGCCTCCCACAAGACCTTCTGGTCACATTATATTCAGATAGCTCTTTCTTTTTCTTTTTGATTCAGGCAGATTTTTATAGTTCATAGTTGATTCACTAGGCACTACATTTTCATTTTCACATTTTTATTCAAGTGGCATTAAAGTCAGTGGTATTGAGATATATATATATAAATATAGATAACATTTTATATAGAGAGACAGAGAGAGAGAGAGAAAGAGAGAGAGAGAGAGAGAGACAGAGCGAGGGAGAGAGCCAGAGAGAGCTAGAGAAGGAGAGAGAGAGAGGGAGGGAGAGGTAGAGAGAGAGTGCTCATTCCCACTGAGTTATTGGTAGATAGCGGGCAAATGTTCACCATCTATCCCCGACACCCCCAGCACTTCCCTCCCTTGGCTGGGGCGCTAACGGGGCGCAGCAGCATGCTCTCATGGGTTCACCTGCAACACCAGAGAGAAAGACAGGGATGGGAGTGGGGGTGGGGGGGGCTGTGATCACAGTCTTTGAGACTAAAGAGCCCACAATGCACCTGCACCTCCACCCCCCCACCCCACTTAAGAGATCAGCACCTCCACCCCCCCACACCCTACTAACGAGCACATTAAGAGATCAGCACCTCCACCCCCCACTCCCACTAACGAGCACATTAAGACATGGCCCTGGTTATGCTCTGCCTCTGGTTTCTCATTAAGTCACTGGCGCACTCGTAGTCACGGCGTGTGTTCAGCTCGCTCACCACCGCCACCGCCACCGCCACCGCCACCCCCTCTCCAGGGCTAATGTCATTTAAAGAGCCTTTTCATGAAGAGT
>NC_137924.1:30270866-30275866 GCF_963457725.1 Sprattus sprattus
TTCTATGTGAGAGGCCTCTGTTTTCATGTCAAAAATCTGTGTAGAATTATGGTATAAATGCAATAGAACACTCAAGATGGTGCATTATCAGAAATAACATCACACCTCACCTTTGGATTGAGTGTTGAGACCAGATCACATTAATGATATTACCTGCTGTAACATATCCCTATTATGTTCTGTTACTTAACTATCGAACATGATTGTATAAATAATAATCACATTTTTGTAACATTTAATTTTGTAAATGCTATGTTTATCTCTCACTTATAAATAGTTTAAGTCTGCCCCAACGTGGTGCTTAAAACAGCCCTAAAGGTCACTGTTTTAAACATGCATTGGGGCTCCAATGCAAACGCATAGGTTACATGTGAATATAGGCATCAAGCATACAGAGGGTTGGATGAATGGAAACTAATGGCAGGTGTTGAAGTTGCATAATGTAATTTGTGGCGTAATCACACTCGCTTCTGGGTGGCGGGCCAGTTCAAAAGGGGCTGATTGAGGTAAATGTAGGCTATGGGTTTTCAAAGGGGAAAAAACCCTACTGATTGTCTTTTGAGTTTTATAGTTTTCGGCAGCCCTTCATTACTTTGATGCAGTTGCCATTTTTTTTCAGAATTTCTCTTTGGCATTCATGGGGAGACTGTCACTATTGGGGAGGATTTGCATAATTTTTACATTCAGGAGAAAAACAGAGAGCGAGAAACATGATGACAGTGGTTGGATTTGCACAGAAGCAGTGGATATAGCTCTTGAGTCCCTCAATCACAGACAGATAAGCCTAACTCCAATGATCAGTCCTCATCTCACTCATTTCCTTCTCTTACGCAAGTCTTCAGAGCTTGAATAAAAAAATGCAAAAGAGCTGCGTTCGTGTGATAGGCCGAATGATGGGCATCGCATAAATCCGCTCGCAGGTCTGATAAGCTTGACCTTTCTCATGTAGACTGCACATAAACAAGAGTGCTGGGTCACAGTTGAGAAAAAAAGGAACACTCATTTGGAGGAGTGGGGAAGTAGCCCAGAGCTAACTCGGATAACAGAGAGTGTTTGCTTTGAAAAGCCTGAAAAGACTTGAAAGCGTGGACAGCAGTAATTAAGCCATGATTAACCAAGGCTGGCCCTCAGTTGAAAGAATTGATTGGTTGACGATAATGATTATCGAGGTTCTCTGTTCACTGTTGCTACGCAACCCTAACAACGGCATCTGGCGCTGATCAGGCCTGGACTCGGCCAACATCTGGAAGGCTGGTCATGCAGTCATCAGCAATGTCAGTTATCTTGGCAACCCTTGGTTGTTTCAATTCATGAATGAATCGACACAACACACAAATTACATTATAATAATATTTCATTTTACAAACTCTTCATTCAGAACCATCTCAGAGTGCCTTCAGTTGAATTCAGGCATTCATCTTAATTCATGATGGACGTTACACACACACTTCTACTGCTCCTCGACACAACACACAAATTACATCATGGTCATTACACACACAATTCTACTCCTACTCGACACAACACACAAATGACATCATGGTCGTTACACACACAATTCTTCTCCTACTCCAACTCAACCGCATTCTTCCACTGAGGCATGCTGGGTAGTCACACATAGTCTCCTACCCTCCGACACGAAGAGAATAATTTGTAAGAGGGATTCTACGGAACTACTTAGGCTCACGATGCTTTTGGGACACCTGCTCCCCTGGCTGATGAGCAAGAGGGTCACGGGGAGAAAAGGTCATTCTCATTCAGAAGCACTTCTGCTGCAGTGGCACAGAGCCTGACCTGATAACTCTCAAAGCAGAAATGGAAAAGTCCACTCCACCTCTCCTTTAAATCGTCTCACAGTTGACTCCACCTCCCCCTTAAATCATCTCACAATTTTGTTTTCCACCAAATAAAAAAATATGAAAGAGTACACTTTTTTCTTTTGCTTTATTCCTCTTGATTTTTTTTTTTTACCATTTTATAGATTGAATGCATCCATTTTGTTTGTGGAGAATGGCGGGTGTGGTGGGTAGATGTTTACCTACGGCCAGCAAGTACCCTAAAATGTCGTTTATTTTGCTCATAATTGAGTTGGTAACCTGTTGCTCCTGGGTAGCACAGGGCTAATGGTGGCCAATCAGAGACTGGGAGCAAGACGGAGATGGATTGTGCATAATAATCAGCCAATTACGCAGAACCCAACATCTTGAGAGCAATTTATCAAGTTTAGAGAGGGAGAGGAGAGAGAAAGAGAGAGAGAGAGAGAGAGGTAGGGAGCGAGAGAGAGAAAGAGAGAGAGAGGGAGAGAGAGGGAGAGAGAGAGAGAAGAGGAGAGAGAGGGAGAGAGAGAGGCAGAGAGAGGAGGAGAGAGAGGGAGCGAGAAAGAGAGAGGAGGAGAGAGAGAGGGAGAGAGAGAGGAGGAGAGAGAGGCAGAGAGAGGAGGAGAGAGAGGGAGCAAGAGAGGGAGAGAGAGAGGGAGAGAGAGGGAGAGGGACAGAGAGAGGAAGAGAGAGGAGGAGAGAGAGGAGGAGAGAGAGGGATGGATAGAGAGATAGAGCGAGAGGGAGAGCGAGAGGGAGAGAGAGAGGAAGAGTAAATGTTTCAAGATAAACACTTACAGCACACATGGCATTGGCAAGCCAGTTGAATTCATGGAGTATAGTGACAGGTAAAGTCACAGGTGTGGAATATGATGTTGTGTTCATTCATTCAAACTACTTTCTGTCAGTTGTGCGCACATCTCATCATCCAAACCTACATTACCTCAAGACATGATGAGTGTCTAGCCGTCTCAAGGCATGATGTGTGTCTAGCAGTCTCAAGGCATAATGTGTGTCTAGAAGTCTCAAGGCAGGTTGTGTGTCTAGAGTGGGAGTAGATCTTTGAGTGACCTTGTCTTTTAGTCTTTAATGTTCATGTGACATGATTTCATATTGTTGATCAAATATAAGAGAAATGTGTGAATATATACATATTTATATATTTGTATGTAGGTGAATTATTATAAATATTTTTTGTTGTGTCATTTTATCACCTCTGCCGCACATTTTCTCCCCAAAAAGATGGCTGATATGTTCATGTCTGACCACACCTGAGTGCGTGTTCGCTTTGCTCTGTCCCTCTCTCTCTCTTGTGTGTGTGTGTGTGTGTGTGGGGTGGGGGGGCGGTGTGTGTGTGGAGGAGAGCCAAGAAGAGCTTCTGATTAAAGGCCTGCTTAGATGAGTGGACACAAGCCTGGGCTCGGTGGTGAGTCTTGCCCCAGGGGACAATGAGCTCTGATGGGCAGTCCATTTGGCTGCTGGCCCCTCCGAGCTCATAGGGGCAATACTGTGTGTCTGTGTGTGTGTCTGTGTGGGTGTCTGTGTGTTTGTGTGTGTTTGTGTGTGAGTGTGTGTGTGAACGTCTGATCCTGATGGTTGGCTTTAACCTTGAAGATGAAAGCTCTCAGCTTAGCCCTGGCCAATATCGGGGTCTCCATTACCAGAGAGATAGAGAGAGACAGATAGAGAAGGGGAGAAGAAGGGAGGGAGGCAGAGAAAGAGGGAGAAATAGAGAGAGAGAGAAGGGGTGGAGGCAGAGAGAGGAGGAGAGTGTATGTGTGTGTGTGTGTGTGTGTGTGTGTGTGTGTGTGTGTGTATGTGTGTGTGTGTGTATGTGTGTGTGTGTGTGTGTGTGTACTGTACATCTGTCTGTGTCTGTGTATGACGGCCTATGTGTGTGATTGTATTTGTGTGTGTGTGTGTGTGTGTGTGTGTGTGTGTGTGTGTGTATGTGTGTGTGAGAGAGAGACAAAGAGAGAGAGCTTGAGAGTTTGAGTGTGTTTGTGTGCATGTATGGTTGGTTGTGATAAAGATTTCCCTCTTTCAGTGTGTCTAACAGGTTTTGATGTTTGGTAAATAAACTCAGCAGGAATTTTTAGAATTTCAGTATCAGCCTCCTTTCTCGAGGTCGGCCAATGGTGAAGGAGAATACAGAAGTGTCTCGCTTCGTCTCGTCTCGTCTCGTCTCGTCTTGTCTCGTCTGTCACACGTCAGCATCAGCTCAACAACACCATCTACACACACGGTCGCTGGTGACGCATAGCGAGCGCTAGGTCTGCCACGGATACACAGATCTGCCAGCGCATGGGCACAGCTGGAGACACACACACACACACACACACACATACACACACACACAGATCTGCCACCGTATGGGCACAACTGGAGACACACACACACACACACACACACACAAACACACACACAGATCTGCCAGGAGAGGTCTAAAGTGGCGTCTCAGCATCACTATGAGTGTCTACACATCTACACCTCTGACTCACAGCAAACACCAGCTTATCTCTTCCACATACGCACGCACGCACTCACGCACAAACAAACAAACACACATACATACACAACTCACAATGCTGAACATCTTAGCTGAAAGGGCTGAACCCTCCTTTGAACTCTTCTTTATAAGACTGATGAGCCCATCGCTCGGACAAGCCATGGCAGATGCCACATCCAGCCCTCATTCATCACGACAGTAAAAGGGTCAGGATACTCTAATCTGCAACTGTAATGGCAACCGTTGTAATATAGATGTAATAACAGCTTCTGTCTGATGCTAATATGCTGCATCAAATATTGCATTAGCTGTCTGAGCAAATTACAGATAATGATGACATGATATTCTTGTGTAATTAACAAAATTGTCTGTTATGAAAATGCAGAGTGCCATATGACGTCTGCCAAGGCCTGTTTATTTTGTAAGTCATATAACAAAGGCTTGGAGTGAAATGTTCACGTTTGTCATCTGGCAGTCATTTGGCCAACACTTTTATATGGAGGGATAGATGGGCCGTTCATGGTTCCATCCTGGAGCACTCGATCTCTGTGGCCCTTGAAGCTGAGTGGCCTGTACAAAATGGTCTGTTGTAAGATCATGAGACATTAGTATAGATTGTATTATATGTTCTTTATAATATTACATACAGTATACTGCACCTTATTATAGGTATG
>NC_137924.1:30280866-30283366 GCF_963457725.1 Sprattus sprattus
CTATAACCTACTGGCAACATTCCTACCAAATTTCAAATAAAAATATTGTCATTTAGATCATTTATATGCAGAAAAATGACAATTGGTCAAAATAGTAAAAAAGATGCAGTGTCTTCAGATCTCGAATAATGCAAAGAAAACAAGCTCATATTCATTTTTAAACTACACAATACTAATGCTTACACTTAGGAAGAGTTCAGAAATCAATATTTGGTGGAATAACCTTGATTTAAAATCACAACTTTCATGTGTCTTGGCATGCTCTCCACCAGTCTTTCACATTGCCGTTGGGTGACTTTGTGCTACTCCTGGCGCAAGAATTCAAGCAGCTCGGCTTCTTTTCATGGCTTGTGACCATCCATCTTCCTCTTGATCACATTTCATTGGTTTTTTATGGGATTCAGGTCTCGAAATTGGGCTGGCCATGACAGGGTCCTGATCTGGTGGTACTCCATCCACACCTTTACTGGCCTGGCTGTGTGGCATGGAGCATTGCCCTGCTGGAAAAAACACTTCTCAGAGTTGGGGAACATTGTCAGAGCAAAAGGAAGCAAGTTTTTCTTCCGGGACAACGTTTTACTTTGCCTGGCTGAGGTTTGTAAAAGACCATAAGGATTGAAAAAGCGGACTGGAGGTTCTTCTAAGTTCGTCTTCTCTGATGAGTCCGATTTCACAGTAGGTGCAAGACTCTCTGGCTTGTAGGCCTCTCCAGGTCTCCGTCTAACCATCAGACGACCATGTGTTAGGCAAAGCTGAAAATTGGACTCATCAGAGAAGACGAACTAGAAGACCCTCCAGTCCGCTTTTTTCAATCCTTATGGTCTTTTACAAACCTCAGCCAGGCAAAGTAAAACATTGTCCCGGAAGAAAAACTTGCTTCCTTTTGCTCTGACAATGTTCCCCAACTCTGAGAAGTGTTTTTTCCAGCAGGGCAATGCTCCATGCCACACAGCCAGGCCAGTAAAGGTGTGGATGGAGTACCACCAGATCAGGACCCTGTCATGGCCAGCCCAATTTCGAGACCTGAATCCCATAAAAAACCTATGAAATGTGATCAAGAGGAAGATGGATGGTCACAAGCCATGAAAAGAAGCCGAGCTGCTTGAATTCTTGCGCCAGGAGTAGCACAAAGTCAACCAACGGCAATGTGAAAGACTGGTGGAGAGCATGCCAAGACACATGAAAGTTGTGATTTTAAATCAAGGTTATTCCACCAAATATTGATTTCTGAACTCTTCCTAAGTGTAAGCATTAGTATTGTGTAGTTTAAAAATGAATATGAGCTTGTTTTCTTTGCATTATTCGAGATCTGAAGACACTGCATCATTTTTGCTATTTTGACCAATTGTCATTTTTCTGCAAATAAATGATCTAAATGACAATATTTTTATTTGAAATTTGGTAGGAATGTTGCCAGTAGGTTATAGAATAAAACTAAAATGTACATTTTACTTTAACACATACCAATAAAAAGTAAAACCAGAGAAACTGATAATTTTGAAGTGGTCTCTTAATTTTTTCCGCGGCTGTATGTCAATCCAAGCCAAGAATCTGCTGACAGTGTTCATATGTCGGTTTCCCTCACACAATAGATGTCACAATTGACAAGTGCTGTAAATGTACTTTACTGTATTTGCAAATACAGTAAATTAGTGTTTTATCAGAAACCTAAAATAACTATTTTTTGGGGAAATTACGTAATATTTGATCAAGAAACAAATCACAAATCACAAACACAACAGATTTTCGTCAACATCGTAACATATGGTTTCTTTTGCCATTCATCGTGGAAAAAATCTTTGTGCATGCCTTATCCAGGCCTGGATGTCTTCGGGGGCTATGTCAATACACCCAGCAGCCATTGCCATTGCCAGTGACATCTGGTCCTGTCGGCGTTGGTCATAGACCTTCCATCTCCATGCAGAGAAAAAACCTCAATGGGGTTGAGGAAAGGAGAGTACGGTGGCAGGAATAGGGACACCATCCTAGGATACGCTGCAAACCACCCTGCGACTTGGCGGGAGTTGTGAAAGGCCACATTATCCCATACAATCACTAAAGTTGCTAAATTCTGCCTGTCTAGCTGCATTTCAAAAAAGGAATTCCATGCCAATTCACCAAGAACTATGGTGCACAGGAAAACAAAAAATAATAATAATTACTGTAAAATCAAATAAATAAACTATCTGCTAAAATAAGAATCATTTTTCTTATTCAAACATAACATATTGTCTGTCCAAATGCAGCATCTTTCCATCTACAGTGATCTAAATTACTGATAAGTTAGGTTTTGAACAGAAAGTTAACTGTTTTGAACAGAGTATCTAAACATTGGTAAAATATGCTGTAGTTCCACAGTGTTTTGCCAGTAGTGAACATTGACTGGGGCAGGTATCCATGAAATTTGGAAGAAGGCGTCATTGCCAGCATTTGTATCTAAGCATAGGGCAAGTAACCACAGTTTGGTTCACATGGTCTACTGGTATGCTCACTGTGTGAA
>NC_137924.1:30288366-30460866 GCF_963457725.1 Sprattus sprattus
TAAAGTTCATCTTCTCTGGTTTCATTTTGAACAACCTGTCTCTAGACTGTGAACTACCATATCTGGCCTTACATGATGTCTGCACTGTACTGATATGCTAGTCTTCAGTGAACCCAAATACCTTCATTGAATAGTTTCATAAAAACAGACCATCATATGTTCCCAGACAAGAGAGTATTCTACTTCTTCAAGCGCTCCTTCAGAGTTCTTCCATGGAAACAAGCTCAAGCGGTCGATTTCTCTTCTTTTTTTTTTAAAACAATACCCAGGCAGCTGGTGTAACCATTTGGCTTTTCTCTTTCACAGCGAGGAATTATGGAGAGCCATTCTGCAGCCAAAGCCTAATTTTGTTTGGTGGTGAAAATTGCCTGATTAAATTCAAGCCGCCCAAATTGACCAATTAAACGGCTTTGTGTAATCCTTCAGCCTTTTGGACGCCTCGTCCCCAATCCATACTTGCTGTGGACATTTCATACATTTTCAGCCGAAGCTACAAACAGAAGAACAGACAAGGGGCAGTTTTAGGGCCACCTTAAGCTACACCCACAAACAATGCCTCCATCGCTGCTTCAACTTCTACAGGCTTAGCCATGCTCTCATGATTTCCAACGGCGATACTGACGCGATATTGGACATTTCAGAGTGATATATGATATCCCTTGTGTATAATCCAGTCTCCTTAACTGCTATGTTATAGCATTGAAACGTACCCCTGGGTTTGTGTTTGTGAAAATGAATGTGAGCAGGCCAGGGGGACAGAGGGAGGGAAGCATCTATATCAGACATTGCAATTTCCCTAATCTATTCTGACAAAGCTGGAGTCTGCCTTGATTTGGATGCAGATGACTTCTTCACATTATTCTCTCACTGTTGGGGAATATGAGCTCAATTACTCTGCCTCTGTCTAACTCACTCTCTGTAACATACACACACACACACAAACACACACACACACACACACGCACACACACACACACACACACACACACACACACACACGCACACACAGACACACGCATAAACGCTCCAACAAAGACACACACACACACACACAAAGACTAGCATAAACGCGCCAACACAAACACACACACACACACACAAACACACACACACTCATGCATAAACACTCCAACAAATACACACACACACACACACATACATACATACATGCATGCACATATTTAAGGACATCGATGAAAGCCTGGAGATACACTTAACACACACATACACCCACTGTTACCCACCCAACCACACACACAAAACACACACACACAAATGAAGATGAAAAAAACACAAAAAACAGCCATATTTTTTGCCCAGAGGCAAATGACCCTCTCATCGTCCTTTCAAATTAGCACCAAAGGCTTCAATGGAAAATGTGTGATCACGAAGCAGAGAGAGCAGGTCACACTGAGGACACAAAAACTCAAACTTTTATTACTGACCACAAAAACTCCCTAAAAGTGCCAGTATTTGCAGCTCTTCACTCTAAGTCTATCTCCTCAGATAGGGATTATATGGTGACAGAGCCACTGCCTATAAATGTAGTCTTTATACGGGTTCACAACATGAGCCCATGTTGTCTTACTCATCGGAGCTTGTTGTCACCATGTTTCTGCTGACTCACTTCTCACTGGTGCATTCTGGGTAAGCCCTAGTGTATTTGGGGGTGTCCTCCGTCTCGCTAATGCCTGCTAATGCCAGTCTGTGGGCTAAACTGTCGACTCAGGGTGACAAATGCCATCACTTTCCCTTCAATTGCTCCACTCTGTGCTTGATTGAGTTGGCCTGGTGTAATGCAGCCAATGGGAATTGTCCCAAACTGTTTTGCAAACAGTGAGTGACCTCAGGTGACTTTATTTTCCTGTCAGTGAAGACCCCATGAGCAGAGGATGATAGCCAACTAACATGTGAGCAGAAAACTATACTGAACTATCACATGACAAATGACTATATGTGTTAGTTGTGTATAGAGTCCTCTGCTCACGTGTGAGTTGAGTAACCAGCTGTTGTTGGCCTACAATATAAGACTGCATACTTTGCAACCAAGCTGTTGTTTTTTCTCTTATTTTGTAGTACATAAAAGGACACGATCATGTCCAACATCTGTAAGCCTCCTCTTTAGAAAAGCGATGCATAAGGCCTGACTGCATTTCTGTAAATCTCTCCTTGGATTTTCACCATCAAATTCACCAAAACTCCAACCCGTGGCTAATGTCTGATGCTCTTCCCTTCAAAGAGTAAATTGCTTCACACGAACACATGAACAGCAGACTCTATCCTCAGATCTGCAGCCTGACATGTCCAACAGCAGATTTAGCCTTAGCAACGTTTCTGAGTGCAACAAGGTGACTAATGACTTTGACAAATAAAAGAACATTAGAACATCTGGTCATATTTCCCTTAAGTGAAGAAACAATAGATTTATGGAGAAACATTTATGGCAGACGTTCTCATGGTAAATAACAGTAAATGTAAGGTATATAGGTTTTAACAGTAGCTATCTATACTCTTTGAGTAACATTTATCTTAGCATAGCATACTCCACCAGTTTAGCTGCAGGGCCCCTATAAGACTAGTATAATTGTATCCGATGTGCTTGGATGATTGGTGCAGGCATGACATTGGTTGATATAAATGGCATTAGGTTCAAGATGAGATGACAGACATTCTGGATGTTCTACAGCAACATTTCCTCTCCATTTTCCTTTATCTGGAAGTTCCACCCTAATCCAGCATAGAGGTGCTAGAACAGGGACTCGCTGCTCACAGACAGCAGAGCTGCCGTGCAGACACATACTGACAGCCCCCTCTGCCTAGACAGCAGGAGACACTGACCTTGATCTGGCCCTGATCTGGCCGTGGTCTGACTCTGATCTGGCTCTGATTTGGCCCTGATTTGGCTCTGATTTGGCCCTTACGTTGCTAAGGCTAAATCTGTCTGCTGGTGGACATGTCAGGCTGCAGATCTGAGGATAGAGTCTGCTGTTCATGTGTTCGTGTGAGGCAATTTACTCTTGAAGAGCATCAGACATTAGCCACAAGTTGGAGTTTTTGTGTATTTAATAATGGTGAACATTGTGGAAGGGGTTTCCAGAAATGCAGACAGGTTGTATGCATCGCTCTCCTAAGAGGAGGCTTACGGTTCCGGTATGCTACTCAGACTCCGTAATGGATGGGCGGGCGGCTGGATTGGACTGACTAATTTGCATTTTTGTTGCCTTTATGGTGCTCAAACTGAAAACAATTCACTGCCAGAGCAGTAGGTGGAGCAGCGTTTTTTTTTTTGTCGAAGACAAGCTACTCCATGATTTTTGTCAGTTGTTTATCTCACACCAGTCTTGTATTTTTGGCCAAGTGCAGCTGGTGTAGTCACATGGGTCTAAGAGACATGATACCAATACACATGAGTGCTTTTCTAATGATATCTATGCACCTGAAAAGGCAAACTTATCTCTATCATGGTAGGTATTTTTTGTTGGAGAAATAGTAGCAATCTATAACAAAATTATATGCTTGTCTTATATACACTATATCACTATCAATGAAATTAATATGTCCTTATTTTCTTTGGTATTTTCGTCATATTCAGATTTGCAATGATGATTGCAGATGATTACAGATGCTGGTAATATAGCAGAGAAACCCAGTCCTCACAATGCTTAGTTCAACATGATCGTGTCCTTATATGTACTAAGAAATAGGTGAAAAACAACAGCTGGGTTGCAAAGCATGCAGTCTTATTTTGTAGCCAAACAAGGATCAGCTAGTTAGGCAGGTAGGTAGGCCACCCCTATGTGGTGTAGGTATGCAGAAAAGCAGTTTAGACTACGGAATGTGTGCTTGTGTTCACAACACACAGGGAAGTACATAAAGTAAGCTTGCAAAAATAAAAGTCTCATGCTCACGTGTCAGTTTAGTATAGTCCTCTACTCACGTGTTAGTTTAGTATATAGTCTTCTGCTCGTGCGTTAGTTTAGTATATAGTCCTCTACTCACGTGTTAGTTTAGTATAGTCTTCTGCTCGTGCGTTAGTTTAGTATAGAGTCCTCTGCTCATGCGTTAGTTTAGTATATAGTCCTCTACTCACGTGTTAGTTTAGTATAGTCTTCTGCTCGTGCGTTAGTTTAGTATAGAGTCCTCTGCTCATGCGTTAGTTTAGTATATAGTCCTCTACTCACGTGTTAGTTTAGTATAGTCTTCTGCTCGTGCGTTAGTTGGGTATAGAGTCTTCTGCTCATGTGTTAGTTTAGTATAGTCTTCTGCTCATGTGTTAGTTGGGTACAGGGCCGCTGACAGGTTTGGCTGGGCCCGGGACAAAATTCTCTCAATGGGCACACCTCTACTTTCTCAGTCCCTACCCTACCCTTAAATGACGGAAATTCAAAAAATTACAACTTTAATTGGATAGGCTATGGATATGGACTGAGTGAAGTTATGGCTTTCAGAATCATAGCGCACTGACCACTAATGGAATGATGTTGTCTTTTTTCTTCTCCAAAGACAAAACCATTTTGGCATAGGGGTGATTGGCCGATTTTTCAAGGGCAATGAAGGCAAACAATCTAGGAGTCATTAATTGAATGCAAATAAAGCACTTTTCTTCTCTAAATCACCACATTTTGAAGTATACATACAATAATTAATCCCAACTTCATGGGGGTCCAGTTATGGGCCCCCCCCCCCCCCGTTCCAGGGCCAGTCCAGGGCCCGGGACAACGTACCCGTTTGTCCCCCCCCTGTCGGCGGGGCTGGTTAGGTATAGAGTCTTCTGCTCATGTGTTAGTTGGGTATAGTCCTCTGCTCATGTGTTAGTTGGGCATCGTCCTCTGTTGACGTGTTAGTTCAGTATAGTTTTCTGCTCACCTGTTAGTTTAGGGTATAGTCTTCTGCTCACGTGTTAGTTGGGTATACTCTGCTCATGGGGACTCCACTGACAGGAAAATAAAGTCACCTGAGGTCACTCACTGTTTGCAAAACTCAGACCATTTTAAAACCCTTTCAATTGAGCAAGCCTGGAGAGCCAGATGGACAAACTGTGCACATTTGGGACAATTCCCATTGGCTGCATTTCACCAGGCCAACTCAATCAAGCACAGAGTGGAGCAATTGAAGGGAAAGTGATGGCATTTGTCATCTTGAGTCTACAGTTTAGCCCACAGACTGGCATTAGCAGGCATTAGCGAGACGGAGGACACCCCCAAATACACTAGGGCTTACCCAGAATGCACCAGTGAGAAGTTAGTCAGCAGAAACATGGTGACAACAAGCTCAGGGGCCGTATTCACAAAGAATCTTAGGGCTAAAAGTAGCTCATAAGTGGCGAATTTAGGAGAAACTCCTAAAAATAATGGGCGTGTCAGTCTTAAATTTAGGACTCCTATTTTTTTTTACTAAGAGCAATTCACAAAGTATTTTATCCCTAAAAGTAGCACCTAAGTCTAAGACAGCTTAAAACTCCTCATCAATACATTGCTTAAACCGTAAAGGTATTAATATTGTCGTAGAATTAAACAACGATGTGTCCCGAAGTGAAATGTTTGGAAACATAAAGATAGCCTATTTGGCTTCGCGGAAAACGCAAATGACGACACTGGGAATCATCAGTCAGCCGTTTAATTCATCAAACTATCAACGCACTGTAGACCCCACATCATCCAACAGTTTATCCAGTTGCCTTTGGACAATCGCTTACACAAGATCAGAGTAAATTCCATGGCGATCGCAGGAATGTCCAGTGACGGGACACACATTACAATAATTGCCCCATCAAAAGATGAGGACGATTTCGTCTACCGTGGCCTGGATGTACCGATGACTTGTGCATTTCAACGGAGAGCGGTCTGCAGCAGGTTTTTGAGAACTTACCAGCTGGATGCCGCTGGGGTGACAGTGGCTATTATTGGTCCTGGGACCAGTAGGCTTTCGCTTAGGCTACGTTTCACGTTCGTTTCGCTTTGATCAATTAAGATTGGAGGGCTTGAAGGGCCGTATGTGCTGATATTTGAAGTCGTCAAAGGCTGGAAATATAATAGCCTAACAGTTTGCTGGGTGCTTTAATTATTACTGCCTTGATTACATGCAATTGCCATATTTTATATTGATCGCTTAACGTGCAAAGTGTCATTCCCGTTGGATGCACAAACTTGTCATCATGCGTGTGCATTCTAACTGCACTGTCCATAACTATTTAATATGACTTAATTTGAAGCCTAGGTTATTCTCTTATTTTCAGTTGATATAGTGGGATTGTTAGAGGGACGTCACGAATGAGTTTTTAATGAGAGAGCCTGTCAACAACCAATCACCGTCCTCACCCCTTCTAAACTCGTGCATGAGAATCGACGTCATCCATAGCAACGGTGCTTTTATCTTAAGCTTAGGAGTTTGTATTATCCTTAGTATGAGTAGGTCTCAGAGGCGTTATGAATCACTTTTAAGAATTTACTCCTACGTAAAATGTTTTAGCGCGAGTTAGGAGCACTCCTAGTGGTAAGATAAAAGGCTTTGTGAATACGGCCCCAGATGAGTAAGACAACATGGGCTTATGTGGTGAACCTGTATAAAGACAAAATGTATAGGCAGTGGCTCTGTCACCATATAATCCCTAGCTGAAGAAATAGACTAAGGGCCTGATTTACTAACATGCGACCGCTGCTTAATCTGTGGTCGCACATTAACGCACTGTGTTTTTGTGCATTTTCCATGGTATTTATCAAACCAGATCTGCGCTGGGCAAACTGTGTTTACTCCGCCCTATATAGGGCCTGATTTACTATCATTGCGACCGCTGCTTAAACTGCTGTCGCACATTAACGCACGGTGTTTTTGCGCATTTTCCGTGGTATTTATTTAGGAAGAGAAAATGAAGGTTCAGCGGAGATAGATAGGCCTATATTGGTTCACGTTCGCTCAATCACTGAACCTGATTCAATGTGTGCGCTGCTATATTGTTGTTCTGCCCGCCATCACCTACAGCGACATGTTTAAAAGAACACGATTATAAAGAATATGCTATTGGTGGCATTAATGCATAAACTGTCTATTATAACAATATAGATGTGTACATGGCGAGATTAATAATTTCTACAAGGGACATGGGTTCACTACAATATATATGGACGTGGGTGCAATCAATGGTTCATATTACGTTCGGAAAGATTGCGATTTCAAAAAAAGTCCTGTTTGATGTCTCTAATTTCAGCTGTGGCAGTGGGGAAATGTATTGACTAGGGCTGGGATAAACGATTATTTTTTAAACGATTAATCTAGCGATTATTTTTACGATGCATCGTTTAATCTAACGATTAATTTTTTCAGTTCGATTGGATTGGATTCGATTGGATTATCGATTATCTCCCCATTAATTCACTAATAGCAATTTACTATACATGTTGATTTCTACATCTGGGGAAAAAAACATGAATCCCTTGACATTGCAATATGTGTTTGTTTATTGCCCTTCAAAATTCCAAAAGAAAAAAGAAAATTGAAGAAAATCACCTAACCAGGTCATAAAAATGTTGCCTGTAACACTCAAAAACAGAATACATGTTTAAAGACAAAGAACCAGCTTATTTTTGTGTGGAGGAACGTAAGCATTCCAACATGCTCAGGAGTCAGGCTTGCCCTTTAATTCCAAAATAAAATTGAAAATTGAATAAGGATGAAAAAACAAAAAAAAAAATGTTTTTTTTTTTTTTCAAATGATGCATCGGCGCGAAATATTTTCGTCGTCCCAGCCCTAGTATTGACCAGTGCGCCGTAGCAATGCGTCAAGTACCTGTGTGAATATTTGGCTGAGTGAAGGCTGAGATCTACCAACTGCTGATGCTATAACTGTTTAAAATGATCCGATGCCAATATTTGCAATGTTGTCCGGAGTTTAACATGAATGTGATCTCCGGTTGGAGGGTTCGATGTCGTCTCTGATCTGGTTCAGTAATTGAAGTATTGCGTGGTTGGTTAACCTGTACCGTCTAATGATTTGTGGATCGCTTAACTGAAAAAGTGTTGTACGAGTTGAAAAAAATATTTCTGTGCGCTGTCTCTGTCTAAATCTTCGCCTTGCTCTTATAACTTTCGCCATATCAACGTTTTCAGACTCAATGGAAATGCGCTTCCTGGTTAAGACGTGCTTTTATGAGGCGGAGAACTATCCCGCAAATTAGAGACGTGCGCTGGTCAGGCAGTTTAGTAAATATCACGCAATACATCATTAGGCGCACTTATCTTCTCTCCTCCCAAATATTTGCGCATGTTTCCACCCACCTTTTCGTGTCCTCCCCGTCCACACCCACAAAGCGTTAATATGCGCTGCGCCCCCTTAGTAAATACCGTTTTATGTTTACGACCGCTATTTTACGCCTGAAATGGGCGCAATCCTGTTAGTAAATCAGGCCCTAAGAGTGAAGAGCTGCAAATACTGGCACTTTTAGGGAGTGTTTGTGGTCAGTAATAAAAGTTTGAGTTTTTGTGTCCTCAGTGTGACCTGCTCTCTCCACCTCGTGGACACACATTTTCCATTGAAGCCTTTGGTGCTAATTTGAAAGGATGAGGAGAGGGTCATTTGCCTCTGGGCAAAAAATATTTTTGTGTTTTTTCACCTTTACCTTTATCATTGCTGCATCTTTTATTTCTGCACAGAGTACAGGAAGTATGTCACTTAACAAACACAACATGGAAGTACAGGCAATCACAGGTACATAACACCACAATAGTTTTGAACTTTTTTTTTATTGCCGTTACTCTAAGTTTCTGACTCCTTCACAGTTTACCACATCTAGTTAGGCTATGTAAAAATAACCATGTTTAGCCTGTAAAAGATTTAAAAAAAAGTTGTTCACTGAGCCCACCTCGCAAAAAAACTACTATGTGATAGGGTGTTCCACGCATGAGAACATCAGCAGAACATGAAAAGTAAATCCAAGAGGTTCCTTTTTTGTTAATGATTGAGTCAGTCTCCATCACTAAATAAGGTGGCAAAAAGTTAATGTAAATACAAAGATCAAGAACCAGAGTTGCCATAATCTGTCTCTGGTCATTATGAGGTACTGATTTCCTGGAGAGGCCACAAGCGCGACCTCAAAATAATATTTATAGAAATAGAATTTTGAATGCGGTGACAACTTTAAATGCTTTATGTCTGGGCTACACATAGCTCCTTTAGCTTAGACTTGGGCTTCTGTCACATTTGTTTGAAGTGTGTTTTCTTCTTCATGTCTCTCATAACAGGAAAGAAGAGCACTAAAGATATCTTTAGCATCCTTCCTCATGAACACATAAAGTAGAAAATCAAATAGGGGGTTCAATGCAATGAGAATTTCAGAAGAAAATAACCACTTATTTTGAGAATGTGGATCAATATATGCATCTGTAAATTCAGCTATAATCATTATTATTATATGAGGTAGGAATAAGATGGTGTAAATACAAAGAACAAGAGCCAGTGTTGCCATAATCTGCCTCTGGTCATTACGTGGTACTGATGTCTTTGAGAGGGCCCTCCATGTCCCCACAAAAAAGGACATCACCAGGGGGTAAGGTAGCAGCGAAAACACAACTACAACTAACCGAATTGTCCTATCATATGTCGTATTTTTACCTAGTTATGACTCTGTATTGTTGAATAATGTGTGTATTGCTGGTACTGGAACACGGACATCGCAACAGATAGAGGTAGCAGTAAGACGAGAAGGCTGCCACACAGCAGAAGGGCCTTTTCTGATAAACCACGTGGTAGACATGCCTTTTCTGATAAACCACAAGGCAGACAAGCCATGACGCTTCTGAGAGGCCTCCATTAAAAGGGTCACAGGCCTTCAGATAGGCACTTCTGGTATAATAATAATAATGAATTGTATTTATAAAGCACACTTTAACAAACAAAGAAGTCTCAAGGTGCTTTACAAAGCAATCAATCAGTGTCACAAATCATAATAAATCAAAGACAGTTTAAAGGAAAAAGAACGCAATTAAAAAAAAACAATAACCAAGACCTTAAGTGAAGGCAGAGATGAAGAGGTGAGTTTTTAGGTTAGACTTAAAGTCAGTGAGGGAATCTAAGGCCCTTATCCTCTTCGGGAGGTTTCTTCATAGGCGAGGCCCCATTTATTAACAGTTTACAGTTGGTCCGAGGCCATTCATTTTGAGGTGGGGCAGAGAGGGGTGCTGAGGCATGTGACAGGCTTCATTTTGATTTCCTAATCTGTGAAGTCTGCAGTCCGAACTCATACCAAGGTGAAGATAGAGACACCACCCCTTCAGATAACCCTTCCATTCAGTGGAGATGAGCTTTATTATTCATGTTTTGTTTTTTTTGATAAATGCCATCATTTTCATTTAATAAAGCATGTTCTACCTAGATGCACTATTCCGAGTGAGAGGCACAGAGAATCGCTCCTCATCTCCACTGCCGCTGTGTGGAAAGCCATTAAGGGAGTCACCCCTCTCTCAGCAGAAGCACCGGCACCCCGAGAGGGAGGGGTGACCCTCACACAGTAATAAACACTTGTGTTCACACAAGCACTCTGCACAGGGCTGCACAGGCAGGGGATATTAAATGAGTCATCACACTCACCTCCCACTCTGACTGCACCTAACGTAGCCACGGACAACGGCAATTACTGTAAGATGAAGGAAGGTGAAAAACAACAGGTAACCTTGCTTAGTCTTGCTACTTTTAGTTTAAATGTGTAACCTAGGGTTAATTATGATGGATATCATATTTTATTCCAGTCAGTTTATTCTGGGTCTGTAGCCGGCCATATTGGTTCTGTAGGTAACTTTGGACGGAAAAATGAATGCCTATGTAAATCTGTTGCCATGGAAGTCTTTATGACATTTTCTTTGCATCTTCTAGACTAAGCGAGACATTATATCAGGTTATTCCCATGAGAATCTGGCATCCATTGTGCTCTCTCTATCTCTTTCTCTCTCTCTCTGGAATTCTCTGTTCAAATGCAATGATATTGAGATATTGTGTATGACTTTCCTTCCATATGTGTCATTGGGGACAAAAATGACAGAGTCATTACACAAAAGTGGTTCTCTGAAAAAGTAATATTTAAAAAAAAAAAAATGCTGGTTGAAAAATGGTCAAAGGCCTGCAGGACGTGCAGGCCTGCGGCCAGTGGTCGCAGAGGAAATCCAGATGAGTTTAACGGTGAATGACTTCCCCGCCCACCGGTCACATGCACTGGAGATGCTAGGCAACGGCAAAAGCCAAACAAATTGACCGTGTGCCTCAGGGGCTTAGGGAGAGACTTTGTGTTAATATATGTTCAAGACTTATATATAAATATATATATATATATAAGATAGAAAATAGAAAATATAGCATTGGGACGCCTCGCCCTGTAAACGCATTTGACCTACCCAATTTTCCTCACTGCATGTCGTTATCTGGAGGATTTCCTGAAATCCCTGGAGGATTATGTTAAATGGCTGGCAAAAAGAAGGAAGTCAGCCTGCAGGTTAGTGAACATCTTCCCGGACAGTATGTAGAGTAGCATGCTACCACTACATTTAAAGTTGCACTATCGACTTATTAATTGCCTGTTATGAACAGGTGTCAATCACAAACGAGGAACAATGGGGTGAAATGCTCGGTACAAAGGGCCTAACAGGTAAGGTTTAAAAGTGACCACGTGACTTCTGCAAATTTTATGAAAGTGAATTGATTTAGCCGTAAACTCTCATTGATATATTTTCGTTGTTTTTGTCGCCTCAGATACCTTTACAGTACATGCATGCAGCACTTACGCCATCTAGTGTTCATAGGAGGTACCTCCGCGTGTGTGTTTGCCTAAAATGTGTGCGATTACCTTGCAGTTGTTGATATCTATCAGCAGTGGTGTGGCCCTTGTCGTGCCGTCGTCAGCCTTTTTAGAAAAATAAAGAACGAACTCGGTGATGACCTCTTACATTTTGCAACAGTAAGTCCCCGACTGAGAGACGAAAATGCTGTAATAATATTTAAATCCTGTGAAAAGCCAACAACATACTGTAATATAATATGTAGCTTTGTAGAGAACCAATTTGGTAGAAAATCCAACCATGCACCATTTTTCCTGGCAAAAAAAAATAAAACACTATTATGGTAGACAGTAGCCGAAGACATTTTTTATTGGCACGGATCCCATTATTTCCTCTTCTATGAAGATGGGGGACAGAGTCGTCTGTGTGTAGGTACCAGGTGCCTCGGAGCCTTGGGAGGGTGACTGTGAGATGTGTTAGATGACCTTAATGTGACCTTAATGCGCCCTATAGGCAGAGACGGACAGCATCGAGGCTCTGGAGAGATACAGGGGCAAGTGTGAGCCCACGTTCCTCTTCTACGGGGTATGGGATACACTTTAGCATTACACATTCTGCTGTGTCTCTTTCTACTCCCCCGTGTGTGTGTATACAGGAGTTTGGGTGTGTGACAACACCTGCGCAGCATAAATTCCACACTTGTGTGTACGTGTATCTGTGTGTGTATGTGTGTGTGTGTGTGTGTGTGTATCTGTGTGTGTGTGTGTGTGTGTGTGTGTGTGTATCTGTGTGTGTGTGTGTGAGTGAACAAATGTGTGAAAACCTGAGCAGCATAAATTCCACCTTGTGGGGATGGTTATCTCTGTGTGTGTGTTTGTGTTTGTTTGTGTGTCTCTGTGTGTGTGTGCATCTTTGCTGAAAACCTTGGGCCAGAACACACAAACACACACTCACAATCACACACACACACACACACACACACACACACACACACACACACACACACACACACACATACACACACACATACACACTTCTTTCCCCTTTCCATCTCCTGGTTGGTATCCTCTCCGCTACCCAAGTCTATTTCACACCTGCTCCATCCACTCTCATCTCTCATGCTCCCAGTGACATTCACTGAGACTCTGAAACGCGTCTGCCCCATACTGTGCCTGTGATTTGGCCCAGATGAGGCCCAGATCTGGCCAAGACTGAGAGCTGCTGCTGCTCCTTCCCCTTAACGTCGGTGTTGTGTTGCTACCAGGGAGGGGAGCTGGTGGGGGTCCTGAGGGGTGCCAACGCGCCCCTCCTGCAGAAGCTGGTGGTGGAGGAGCTGGCCAAGGAGAAGAGGGTGCTGGAGGAGGGGGGGGCCGAGCGCAGAGTGGTGAGAGTTAGACACTCAGATACGCTCACACCTACATTTACATTACCTCCATTTATAAAGATATTACAATATAGCTCTACCTTTAAGAAGCTTTTGAAAACCCACCTCTTCAGAGAAAACCACCCTTCCTAATTGGCACTTCGACTAGTGCTTTACCTGCACTAAATGTAGCTACATATCCACATATATAATCTATAGATGTCTATAAATGTACCTCCATTTATATATGTATTACCATATAGCTTCATTTCCATATACACCCCTATAGATATCTATGAATGTACCTACATTTATACATATATTACACCATATGTCTGCATATCCATATATATAGTATATAGATATCTGTAAATGTAGCTATACAGCCAAATAATAACCTTTGGAGTTTCTTCTACCTCCTCTTTATCCTTATATTGTACCTCCTTATATTTGTTTATCTGTGTCATTTGTTTATCCATAAATGGTCCAGGCTTGGTTTGCTTCTATTTTGGTCGTCCACCAGGGATACATCTTGCCCCATCTTACCATGATCTGGCACATCTATCCATGATCTGGCACATCTAACCATGATCTGGCACATCTATCCATGATCTGGCACATCTAACCATGCTCTGGCACATCTAACCATGATCTGGCACATTTATCCATGATCTGGCACATCTAACCATGATCTGGCACATCTATCCATGATCTGGCACATCTAACCATGATCTGGCACATCTATCCATTATCTGGCACATCTTACCATGATCTGGCACATTTATCCATGATCTGGCACATCTAACCATGATCTGGCACATCTAACCATGATCTGGCACATCTATCCATGATCTGGCCCTTTCGAGTCTGAATAATAGTCTCTGTATCTATCCATGATATGGCCCTTTCGAGTCTGAATAAGAGTCTCTGTATCTATCCATGATCTGGCCCTTTTGAGTCTGAATAAGAGTCTCTGTTTCAAAGCACAGAGATTTATTCTCAGCGAAAGGACCTAGTTGGTCTTTGATTAGAGAAAGACCACCTACTTGGCCCTTGTTGCCTAAGTTTGTAAATGTTTTTTTCTCAAAAATAAATTATATAGCATCCAAGATAGACTTGCGCCCTCTACATGCTAGGAAAAAAGGTGCTATCCAGAACCTTAGAGATCTGTCATGTCCTAATATAAGAACCCATGAAAGTTCTTTGAAGAACATTTAAACGTCCAGGTACCTTTGGAGTAGCCTGGTGACACCAGCCTACGTATTTCCGCCTGAATTGATTTCAAGCTCATACTCAGTCTGGCCCAACCCCGTTGACAATCGTTTCCAGGCTTCAAAATCTAACCGCACCAATCAGCGAACAGTTCACAGCTGTGACGCACAACTCGCCTTGGAGGAAGACACGAAAAGCTATTGGAAAAGTTGTCTCAACTCTCGAGAACATCAGAAAATTAAAAGGAGAACAAGAGTATTGTCTTGTAAGTTTTATGATTGGAAAGGATGTCGTAGCTCTTCTCCCAACTGGCTTGGAGTTTAATCTACCGAATGCTTACCAAACGTTGCTGATTGGTTAAGGGAACTCCAATGATTTTAAACCTCAAGCTAAGCACCCGCCCATCTCGGAAATGAAAATGCATGGGGTTAGGCCAGACTGAGAAAATAGCTGATTAAGGGGTTCTTTGTGCCAGCATAAGGGTTCTGTAAAAAACTCCCCCCCCCCCAAAGTTCATTAGATTTGGCCTTGCTTCAGCTATTTTGTGTTCAGCGAACAAACCTGTTCCTTCAGATATGAACACAAAGGCAAATAAGTTCAATTAAATTCCCTTTTATTTTTTTCCAGCGCTTTTAACAAAGAACAAAGTGTCAAGGCACGTTACAGAAACCACAAGCCCCTTGGACCATAAAAACCTTAAATTGTTATTAACTAATGACTCATTTCATGGAATGTGAATCCAGCAGTCACCTTGTGCAGTTGTGTGTGTGTGTGTGTGTGTGTGTGTGTGTGTGTGTGTGTGTGTGTGTGTGTGTGTGTCCTCATAGGTACAGTACAGAAAGGGAAACGGAGAGATTCAGTGGGACACTCATTTTCCTCATATTATCTGCATTAAGCCATGTGTGACTGTACATCAAGTCTGCTGTCTTTTCCTTTCATTCCTATTGTGTGATCCGCCCCATGCATTGTGGGCCAGGTGAAAGATGAAGGTCTGATCGATGAAGAGGAGGAGGAGGCCATTGAGATTGACCAAAGCGATGAAGACGTACTGGGTGGGTACTGATGGTTATTTTTCTGCCTGAGAACACAATTAGGTCTCATTGTAAGTGTCCCCATAACAGGGTGCTCGCATTACTAATAGATAATACTATTCAACTCTTATGCAAGTAATATGTAATATTATTACATGCTACTGACTGTAAAACTAACCTTGACCCCAAGTACATCTTGAGACAGCATGATCATTAATTAATTATTATGTGTGTATAGCCTAATGACACTCAGTATAAAAGGGAACCTGTGATTCTTTCTTTTCTTCCTCCTGTACGGTCATCTTAATCACTCTCTCCTTTCAGTCCCAGCGCACAAATCCTACACGGTTGCGATCATTAAACCAGATGTTGTCGCACACGGCAAAGCCAGCGAGATCATCATGAAGGTAAGAGAGCGAAGCGTCTTTAAAACAACAGCAAAATAACAGACACACGGCACACACACACAGAAACCGTGCGCCATCAAAGCGCACCAGAACGGCCAGATGTCTGTGTGTGATAGTAACGAGCTGCACGGCTCCTGCTGTAAGTAAATTATGGCGGTTGAAAGAGCCCCTGCTGCCCAGCGAAGAGAGATAAGAGCGCAGGAGATAGCCGACTCAATTACGTCTCTCAGATCCAGGATGCAGGCTTTGAGATCCTGGCCCATGAGGAGAGGACCCTGACGGAGAATGAGGCACGTGTCTTCTACCAGCACAAGGAGGACCAGGTACAGAGGGGATGTGTGTGTGTGTGTGTGTGTGTGTGTGTGTGTGTGTGTGTGTGTGTGTGTGTGTGTGTGTGTGTGTGTCTGTGTGTGTAAGAAGTATATGTCTGTGTGTGTGTGTTTGTGTATTTATGTGTGTAAGTAGTATATGTGTGTGTGTATATGTGTGTGTATGTGTGTTTGTGTGTTTGTGTATGTGTGCAGTGGTGCGCGCATGTAAAAGAGAGAGAGAGCACTTAGAAGTGAACAATGGTTTGTGTGAAACAATATGATCAAAGGACAAAAGAATGGAGAAAGCGTTTTGTTTGTGTGTAAATGTATACATTTCTGAGTGTATAAATATTTACATTTCTGAGTGTATAAATATATACATTTCTGAGTGAAAATAGGAAATTTAGCATACATGACATTTACATACAATTACAAGCCTATGACCTTCCATTTCCAGTGTGTATGTAACTGAACCTCCTGGACATAGTAGTACTTTCCCTGTGATGGCAAATGCTGACATCTGTGTGACAAACCTTGAAGAACCTTGAATTTATTCAGCCATTACCCTTATGGCATGCCAGTGACAAGCTCACGACGAGACCTAGAACAGAAAATGTCCCAAGAAAAATGTCATGTCTTATTTACCCTCACTGCCACGTTACTGAGTCATTCTGACAACTAAAAGGCGAAGATTGCAGGGTTTCTTAGTATAAATGTACAACATCCCATCATCTTCCACTGTCATGTCATGGATACTGTTGTCTCACGCCATGTAATGTCACACCCCGTCACACCCTGTCACGGCAACATGAAGCATTACCCACAATTCTCTCCTGTGGTCTTTGTGCAGCCCTATTTCCAGGAGCTGGTGGAGTTCATGGCCAGCGGGCCGTCTCACGTGCTGGTGATCTCACAAACTGAGGCCTCCGCAGACGCCGTCCCCGCCTGGAGAGAGTTCATCGGCCCTGCGGACATAGAGGAGGCCAGGAGGGACAAACCTGACAGGTACAGCGGGTCTCAGCTTACAGTTCCCTCCGACTAATATTTCAGGCGGTAATGTGTTGGAAAGGCTGACATATTTAAATGCACACCTTCACTTGCGGTGCAGTACAGCCATGCGTAGGCTGATGGCCAGTGTGACAACACAATGGTCAGTGTTACATCACAATGGCCAGTGTTACATCACAATGGCCAGTGTTACATCACAATGGCCAGTGTTACATCACAACATGCTGGCACCCTCTCAGGTCATGATGCACTCTTTAGCATATGGCTCGGGGACTGGCACTGGTTCAGTTCCCTCAGAGCAGAGATACACAGACACAATACACACCTTCACTGTCTGGAGGTGCTTTTACATGGAGACGCTGCATTCAACGTTAATATTCTTATACCTCCAAATTGATGGTCTGTAGAAATATTGTCTTTGTCTGTCTTTCTCTTTCTCTATCTATCTCTCTGCATGCATGTGTGTGTTTGTGTGCTGTTTTTGTAGTGTACCCCAGTGTGTGTTCCTTCTCTTATTGTATTATTTTGCTCTTTATCGATATCAGCAGAGATGTATATTCCCACACATTTGATTCATCCTGCCTAGTTGGTTATCTAGTTAGGAGTAGCAGACAGTCACAGGGCAGTACCCACACTACCCAGGGCCCAGCTTCAGTACCCACAGTACCACCAGTACCCAAAGTACCCAGGGCCCAGCTCCCACAGTCATAGGCGGAGATCCCGGGGGGGACGTGTCCCTCCCTACCATAAAGTTGTTCCCCCCGACAAATTCTTTTTTTTTTTTTTATATAGTTATTTGAAATAAACACACGACGACACCACCGGTGCTTATTATAAACGTAAAACAATGTGCTTTTTAGGTGTTGAAAAATAATGATCCCCCTATTCCTCAATAGAATGGTTTGGTTCACATGCTGTTTCCAACGGGCGGGGCTACCAACAGCTCCGTGTTTCAGTCAATTTGCCCAGGACACGGTCAGGTTGTGAGATTGTTTTCTCCTCTCACTCACGCTATGATACACGATATGTAAAGAGATTACCCTCATTCTTGAACGCAGTAAGAACATGTAAAGAAGACGTTTTTCTAAACTCCATTTACGAATTCCAATCGATATGCACAAGTATACACAAGTTTAATAATGGATTGACCTGACAACGTGAATGTTTGCCGATAACACACGCATGCCGGTAATTAACACCGTTACAATAGCTAGCTAGACAGTTAGGACACTGTCCTGTCAGGGGCAGGTTAATGCTACTAAATAAATGTAGGTCTACATCTTAGTGCCTCTCCAGATTTGTTGAAGGTAAATGAATGTCATTTTTTCCTGCGCTCCATGAACAATGCTGGTGTTGACGACACAGGGCGACAGTGGTACAGGAGGTAGAGAGGTCGTACAATAATCAGTAGGAATTGCTCTCTGAAATGTTACCATGTATTGTCCCCCCCTACAATGAAATGGGATCGCCCCTGCACACAGTACCCAGGGCCCAGCTCCAGTACCCACAGTACCCACAGTACCCAGGGCTCAGCTCCAGTACCCACAGGGCAGTACCAACAGTACCACAGTACCCACAGTACCCACAGGGCAGTACCAACAGTACCACAGTACCCAGCTCCAGTATCTGATGCCAGGGGTGTTGGTCAGGGGATGATGGCAACATGGTCCAGTGGCTAACATGGATGCATGTGACCATTTGTGGTCCTGTCGATACACACGGTCCCCTGCTCCAGTACAGCCTAACACAGTGAACACCACAGGCCCTGCCCATCTCACATCAATGTTCTGAAAAGAAGTGATGTAGAGAATATATAATGTGCCACTTTGTGTATATTTGCAGCGTAATTCCTGTAAAAGAGCAAACTCTCTGCACAGGGTTTGGCCGAGGTTCAGACCTCATCATGGGTCATAATTTGTTTCAATATGGATTTTGCACACCCCTTACTGATCAGAGTGGCATCCTGAACCAAATAGGGTTTCAGACTCTTCTTCTGTCCACTAGAGACGTTACAGGTTCCAGTGGCCTAGAGACGTTACAGGTTCCAGTGGCCTAGAGACGTTACAGGTTCCTGTGGCCTAGAGATGTTACAGGTTCCTGTGGCCTAGAGATGTTAAAGGTTCCTGTGGCCTATAGATGTTACTGGTTCCTGTTCACTAGAGATGTAACAGGTTCCGGTGGCCTACAGACTGTGGCCTAGCTGCTAGAATGAGATACTAGCAATGCCAGGATCCCAGGCTCTGGTCCCAGGGAGCCACATACAGATAATGATACGCCTTTCCTGCTCTGGAAGTGTGTGCTTGTGTTTGTGTTTGTGTGTGTGTTTGTGTGTTTGTGTGTTTGTGTGTGTGTGTGTGTGTGTGTTTGTGTTTGTGTTTGTGTGTGTGTGTGTGTGTGTGTGTGTGTGTGTGTGTGTGTGTTTGTGTTTTTGTGTGTGTGTGTGTGTGTGTGTGTGTGTGTGTGTGTGTGTGTGTGTGTGTTTGTGTGTGTGTGTGTGTGTGTGTGTGTGTGTTTGTGTGTGTGTTTTATTTGCGCTCCTGCTGGAATGTGCGTTCTGTGATGCGGCACATCTTGGCACGGGGAGGGACACGCGTTCCTCACTTCTCTCTCGCTGTTCTCCCCTTCCCTCTGCCCTTGCAAGGTTCCGGCAGCGCAGCCATCTGTGCCTCACCCTGCACCCCACGCTCTCTCTCTCTCTCTCTCTCTCTCTCTCTCTCTCTCTCTCTCTCTCTCTCTCTCTCTCTCTCTCTCTCTCTCTCTATCTATCTATCTCTTTCCCCCTCCCTCTCTTTCCCTTATCCGGCTATTATTTGTATTAGAGGACAGTAAGTTGGGATATGTCTCATGCAATGTGAATTCCCATCGGATTGTAAAAGGCTAAATTAGGAATATCACATTCTTTAGTTAAATGTATTAAGCATCCATTCATATATCTATACTGGTCCTATTTTGTTGGCTGAATGTTGTTTCACCTGTGTTTTTCCTGTGTGTGTTTGTCTTATATTCACTCTCTCCCTCCCTCCTTCCCTCCCTCTCTCTCTCTCCCTCCCTCCCTCCCTCCCTCCTGAGATATCCTGCTATTTCCTGCTCCGCGTCTCTTCTCTTCTCCTGATGTGATCACTCTCTCTCTTTAATAAAAACTCTAACCCTCAACTTAACCTCAAACTCTCTGTCTTTCTTTGCCTCTCACTTCCTTCCTTCTTTCTCCCTCCTCCTCATTCTCTCTCCATACCTCTCTCGTTCTCTCCTTCTCCTCTGTGTCCTTCTCTCATTCTTTCCACCTCTCCCTATCTATCACTCTCTTTCACTTTGTCCCTCTCTCTCTGTCCCTTCTGTCTATATATATTTATATGTGTCTCTAACTGTCTCTATCTTTCTCTCTCTCTCTCTCTCTCTCTCTCTCTCACCCGGTTCCTTCTCTTTATCTCTCTCTCGATCCCCCGCTCCTCTCTTCTCTCTCTCTTCCCCTCCTCCCTCTCCCCTGCAGCCTGCGTGCCCAGTACGGGACGGAGTCTCTGTTCAACGGTCTCCACGGCAGCGATGATTCCGAGTGCGCCAGCAGGGAGCTGGCCTTCTTCTTCCCCACCTTCCGAACGGCATCATCGGCAGCCGCCCCGGAGCAGGAGCCCACACGGGCCGCAGCGGAAGGGCGACCCGCAGAGAGGACGTTGGCGCTGATCCGGCCACAGCTTGCCAGGGAACACAGAGGTGCGCTGCCAAGAAACACGCGTGTAGCGTTTCAAAAATCTGTTTACCCAAGCAGTCCTCACCTCGACCCACACCCTCACACTACCCTTAATATGGTTCCTGTTTTGTTAAGCCCTCGAGGACAGCAGCTAGCGCCTAAATAGAAACACGAACACCAACAGCAGTGTTGCACAGTTGAGGTCGTCGTGACGATCTCACGGTTCATATTCACCATTTACTTTTTATTTATTATAATTTTTACCATGCATTTTTACACAAACAATAACATATTATATGGTAATGAGGTTCACCGCCAAAAAGAGAAGCATTTCTGCAAACTGTAAATGCTGCTAAACTCATTTCACGTACAGTTATAACATTTGAATCACACAGGCCCTCCTCAGGTACCTTGTGTCCTTATCCACAAAGACACAATGCAGTGTTGTGTCTCAATGGAATGTGGAATATCTTTAACAAGTTGATGGGGTTTATTGCCAGGCAAATGAGAGCTTCCTGTAGTCAGACAGAGGATGTTAGATGTCCTGCAGGTCATGAGACATGGAGCAGTGATTGCATATGTGAATGGTAAAAACAGACTGGATTGTCTCTGCAGACGAGCTGCTGTCCCTCATCCGAGACGCCGGCTTCACGGTGGCCCTGCAGAAGGAGCTGACTCTGACCGAGGAGCAGGTCAGGCAGTTCTACAGCCAGCATCTGGAGCAGGACTACTTCCCAGCGCTCCTTCAGAATATGACCAGGTACTGCACAAAAAACTTAGTTCTAAAGAACACGCGGAGAAATGAGTTCTAAAGAACACGCACATGGAACCTGCCAAGACAACAACATTCTAGAGAACTGGCATTGTTGAGTTTTTGTATCCTTTTCTTCTAACATTTGAAAAGTGATTTTGTGTTTAATGCAATTAAGGACTCCGAACACAACAAACAAAGGCAGTTTTCCATGTTGCATAAACAAAGAATTAATCAGTGATTCAATCAGTGATTATTTTGATCGTATTTCTAATGTTTCATGTTAGGCTTAGTTCAATATTATTATTATAGTTTGATTTAACTATGTTTTTACTATGTACTATGTGGCACTCTGAGATTCAACTGAATGAAGAGTGCGCGACAAATTAAATGCATTATTATTATTATAACGTGGGACGTTAAGAGTCAGTGAGCTCCAGTGCTGTTATAGATTGAACACAGCGTTACCGTTGTGCTTGTGTCTCCTCAGTGGACCAGTGCTGGCTCTGGCCTTGGTCAGGAGAGATGCTGTGCAGCACTGGAGGAGCATGCTGGGTCCCACGGATGTCAGCCAGGCCCAGGAGGAGGAACCAGACTGGTACCGACCCAGAACCTAACCCTAACACGGATATAGACACACACAACCCAGAACCTAACCCCAACACGGATATAGACACACACAACCCAGCAGTGGCTCCAACATTATTTCCCCAGCAGCACTTTAACAGTTGGAACTTAGATTTTTGGCAGGGGTGTCCTTTCACTAATACCCTAAGCGTCAAGGCTGTTTTGTTGCTAAATGAAATGACAGTGTATGGGTATTTCAGTAATGACTTGCCTTTCCATCCTGTCAGTGTGTATCTGGTCTTCTGTTAGTCATCTAAAGGGGCAGCCTAGATATTTCAGTGGGGTCGATCAGGCCAAATCAAATGCAGTGTCTCATGCGGTCTGCTTATATGTGCAGCTCAGAACAAGAGCATAGAGAAACATATCAATATAATCATATTTATTATAGGTGTTTAACTTATCTCCAAAAATGCATATATTTGAATTGTGTAATATTCAGTTTATCAAAAAAAAAAATGTTCAGTTCATCAAATGTATATATATATAATTTATATATACTGTATATATTTTATATATTATGTGTGTAAGTTTTTCAAGCCTACTTTTGATGGTGGAGAGTGCTTGCAGTGAAGTAAGAGATTGGTTCTGAATTATCCAGTAATATGCTGGCACTGTGTCCTTACACTGAATCTCTAACCTGATTATGCTCTCATGTTACTGATCTGATCATAACTTTCCTCAAGTTACTCATACATCTATCGTTATTTCACCGTTACTACTCATTCTCTTGTACTGAGTTTCCTGATCCTGTTACTATAGTTTTGTCTCTAGCTGTTCTCTGTTCTCTTGTACTGAGTTTCCTGATCCTGTTTCTATAGTTTTGTCTCTAGCTGTTCTCTGTTCTCTTGTACTGAGTTTCCTGATCCTGTTACTATAGTTTTGTCTCTAGCTGTTCTCTGTTCTCTTGTACTGAGTTTCCTGATCCTGTTACTATAGTTTTGTCTCTAGCTGTTCTCTGTTCTCTTGTTCTGAGTTTCCTGATCCTGTTACTATAGTTTTGTCTCTAGCTGTTCTCTGTTCTCTTGTACCGAGTTTCCTGATCCTGTTTCTATAGTTTTGTCTCTAGCTGTTCTCTGTTCTCTTGTACTGAGTTTCCTGATCCTGTTTCTATAGTTTTGTCTCTAGCTGTTCTCTGTTCTCTTGTTCTGAGTTTCCTGATCCTGTTTCTATATTTTTTTCTCTAGCTGTTCTCTGTTCTCTTGTACTGACTTTCCTGATCCTGTTTCTATAGTTTTGTCTCTAGCTGTTCTCTTGTTCTGAGTTTCCTGATCCTGTTTCTATAGTTTTGTCTCTATCTGTTCTCTGTTCTCTTGTACTGAGTTTCCTGATCCTGTTTCTATAGTTTTGTCTCTAGCTGTTCTCTGTTCTCTTGTACTGAGTTTCCTGATCCTGTTTCTATAGTTTTGTCTCTAGCTGTTCTCTTGTTCTGAGTTTCCTGATCCTGTTTCTATAGTTTTGTCTCTAACTGTTCTCTGTTCTGTTGTTCGGTTTGTTCTGCTCAGCCTGAGGGCCCGGTTCTCGGCGGACGGGGGAGTCATTAACCAGATCCACGGCAGCGGGAGCTCGGAGACGGCTGAGCAGGAGATCCACTTCTTCTTCCCCAAGATGGAGGACACGCTGGCCGTTATCAAGCCCGACGGCATGGAACAGCACCGAGGTGTTCACCGTGTTTTATTAAACACAGAAGAAGCTCCCTTAAGGCGCCACTACTCAGCATTGATTTCCTATAGTCCACTTTCACTCTCAATGCAAGATAAATGCCTGAAAAGCAAGATTATCTCTGTGTAGTAGAAAAGCAGAAACATTTATTTTGAAAACAAACAAACAAACCTCTCTAGATAAGGTGCATTTTTTTCCAGGGAATGACAGCCCAGCCCGTGCAACAAAGTACCCTTGTGTTTTTTTACGAATCCAAATCTTCAACTCTTGAGTTTATTATGACAGATTCCCTGGGTAACTTATTACATTTCTCTTTCCACCTCCTTTCCTCTTTTCCTCCCTCCACCTCCTTTCCTCCTCCCAGAGGAGATTCTGCAGGAGATCCAGGCGGGAGGGTTCTCCATCATGCAACAGAAGGAGGCTGTTCTGTCCAGGGAGATGGCAGAGGAGTTCTACAGGGAGCACCGGGACAAGCCCTTCTTCAGCCAGCTGGTGGACTTCATGTGTCAGTGAGTGGCAGAGCCAGAACCCGAGGGGTGATCAGGATCTCTGTGGTGTGTTGGGTTACAAGAGTCTACACTGAGAGGGAGAGAAAGCAGGAGGCTTATTGTGGGCTTACAGTCATAGAGGAGTTATTACAGGTGTCAATCAGAATGGTGATGAAGGGCTCGTTGTAGATGAAGGTCTGTTGAAGGTGAGGTCATCGATCCAGGTGAAAGGTTGTATATATTTGGTTTCAACAGCCAATCAAATGCACCCCTCCCTTTTGCGTGCTCCTGAAGCAACAAGCATGAGCGCCCCTTGTTGTTGATTGGCTGGAATACTGTATGGCTCGGCCCCAGCCACTCTGTTTGTTTCCCATTCACAGAGCCAGGACTGTGCATGAACACCAGAGGTTTTTGATTTTGACTGCACACATTGGACAGGGGACATTGGACAGGGGACATTGGACAATGGGCAGTGGACAGGGGACAATGATATTGTATTATAATCAAGGACTGCACCTTTGAGTCATGTGAAATGGTCAGATAATTCCAAACAAGTTCTATCCACCAATCCAAAGTTGACCTGTGCCAGATCTCCCCTAGCCTGGCCGTTACCAGCCTGTGACTCCATTTCATTCCGTCTTTCAGTCTGGGCCAACCCAATGCATTTTGGTTTCCGAGATGGGCGGGTGCTTATCTTGAGGTTTAAAATCATTGGAGTTCCCTAACCAATCAGCAACGTTTAATAAGCATTCGGTAGATTAAACTCTTCCCAAAGCCAGTTGGGAGAAGAGCTACGACGTCCTTTCCAATCATAAAACTTACAAGAAAATACTCTTGTTCTCCTTTTAATTTTCTGATGTTCACGAGAGTTGAGACAACTTTTCCGATAGCTTTTCGTGTCTTTTCCTCCAAGGCGAGTTTTGCGTCACAGCTCTGAACTGTTCGCTGATTGGTCCTGCAAAATTTTGAGTTCTGGAGACGATTGTCAATGGGGTTGGGCCAGACTGAGTATGAGCTTGAAATCAATTCAGGCGGAAATACGTAGGCTGGTGTCACCAGGCTAGATCTCCCCTAGTGTTGGACACTAGTGCCAGATCTCCCCTAGTGTTGGACACCCTACAGGCCAGAGAGTGTACTGCATGCCCATAGGACGACATTGGGGACAGACGCCAGAGAAGGGGCAGATCTGCCTCAGCTCCCTCTCCTGCAGTCGGCTGCTCAATTCAATTCAATTTTATTTATGTAGCACCAAAAAACAATCAAATTGTCTCAAGGCGCTTTCCAGACTCCAGGGCCTGAAAGGGGTGTATTTGTATCTATCCGCTCCATCTGCAGATTCCTCCTCATCATCACAGTGCAGATCCTCTCTCAGATGTGGCCGTCCTCTTCCATTGGCCCCGCGTCGCCAACTGCTGTTATGTAAGCACCTTGGCCCCGTTCTCAGAACTGGAGTGACTGGACAGGCAGCACAGACGCCACCGCACTTGTCCCATTCCTCCCTCATCATCCCCTTCCCCACCCCCCGCCCCGAGCCTCCCCCATGTTAATGGGCACAGTCAAGCTCGCTGCAGGCTATCTGCGGAGATGAGACTGCGAGCGCTCCCTTCAGATTAGTGTGGGATTCATACTCCGAGCTCGCTCCTGGCTATGAGAGAGATGGAGATAATTGTAGTCTTGGGCGCTGGATATGGAATGCAGAATACCTTCACGTGTATTAGCCAATGTTAACATTAAAACTTCTTCCTGTGGCACCAGCCACAGCATTCACGCCCTCACTTTCCTGATGCTGACGCTGTTACACTCCCGTGTTTGTAACCACTGAAATCTTTTGGCCACATAAACGGGATGCATCCTTACTTCCTACAACAGCTAAACACCTCACAAGCACTGACAAAGAATAGATGAAGAGCTATGAGCTATGCAACACAAATCTGCTTTGTAGGGGGACTACAATGTATGTGTGTGTGTGTGTGTGTGTGTGTATATATATTTACATCGTACTTCCAGACTTGCAATATCTTTCCACACTTTGTGGTAAATATTCAGGGAGACTCTCCAGACTCCTTTTCCCTTGTGTGTCCCTCAGGGGCCCCTGTCTGATGCTGGTGCTGACCAAAGAGAGCGCTGTGGAGGAGTGGAGGGCCATGATGGGCCCCACGGACCCCGTAGAGGCCCGCCAGATGGCCCCAGAGTCCCTGAGGGCCCGCTTTGCCAGGGACATTCTGGAAAACTCTGTCCACGGCTCCTCCAACCTGCAGCACGCTCAACAGAAGATTGACTTCATCTTTGGCGAGATTGCTGCAGATAATGAGGGCGGTGATGAGAGGGAGATGGGATCCCTTCACCATGGTGAAGGTAACCAAACTACACCCTTAGGCTCATAATTGCATACTACTTCTTAATGTTAATATTACATATTGGTTCATTAATATACTATACTTGCTTAATAATAAATAATGCTACAGTATGTAACTCCAATGAAAATACAGATGATTATGTGCTATTGACACTAGTCACCTTTATTTGTATGATGCATGCTGTCAGAAATTACTGATGAAGAACACTCACAAAGTGGAACCAAGAAGTACATTCTATTATTCAGCAGAATGTTAATCTGTACAAGGGCTCACGTTTTGTCACCACTCGTCACGTCCTGTCACCATAGAAAGATAGAGTTGTAATGCAGTGAGCATGTAGAGGACATGACATCCCATCTCTCTCTCATCCCATCTCTTTCTCGCGCGATCTCTCTCTCTCTCTTTATCTCTCTCCCATCCCATCTCTCTCTCTTTCTCTCTTCATCTCTCTCATCCCATCTCTCTCTCTCTCATCCCATCTCTCTCTCTCTCTCTCATCCCATCTCTCTCGCGCTCTCTCTACATCTATTCAAAAATCTGCCCTCCACTTTCTTTTACCGTTTTACCCTTTGTCCATTGAGTGGTTAAGTGTGTCAGCGGTGGGATCTCCATGCCTCTAGTGAGCGTGACGGAGCCTGACAGAGCCTCTCTATTCAAACAGCGAAGGCCAGCCGAGCGGAAAGCGAAGCCCACCCTGGATCACACAGCTCTCTCTGGCACAGCAGCGCGCAAAGGATCTTAACCTACATTCATGCAAACTTAGATCAGGGAACAGAATGCAAACTATTAACGTCAGGGTGGTTGTTTCGCGGTTTATTTATGTGTTTATTTTATGCTTACGTTTTGGCTATTTAGCAGGGGTCTTTGTCTACAGAAATTGTAGTCCATGTTATGGTCCATCAGTGCCATAAAAGTTCAGGGGGAATTTTGAGTCGGAGACAAAGGCACTCTAAAGATATAATAGAATAGTATTAAATCTATAATTTTCTTCTTGTTCACTGTTTTGTTGCAGAACAAGGCCTTGAGTCTCCTGAAGACTTCAGGCAGCTGGAGGAATCGATATCTCCCTCGACCGATGCAAATGAGCAGCTCATGGCCCTCATGAGTCCAGGTGACAGAAACATAATGAAGCCCATCCGTCAGCAGAACAGCGCCACACTTTTATACATTCCACCGATCTGCCAAAACACCTTCAGTGTACCCAGCTTTCTACCAATCCTTTTCATTAGTACAAGTCTGTTGGGCAATGTATACTTTCTGCATTTAACATGTTACATATTAACACACACAGCTGAAAACACTGGTCAAAACTGTTAGTTCTCATTTTATTCAGTTTTCAAAAGTGCTTTTACCTAACTTTTAAGTAACATCTTTACTTCTAATACTTATACTTTACATGGTCTAGTTTACTGGTTTATAACTATTACTAGTTGGTACGATCAGTACTAATGTTTATCACATTACTAGCTCCAGTTTAAATCTGTTTTGCAGAGGAAGATTCTCCAACGGAGTTGAATAAGAGACTCTCAGACCATGATCCCCTGTCTCCTGACGTTGCCATACCAACATCAGAGCTGATGGGGGAAGTGGAAGCACACTGTGTTGCCAGCAACCATCCGCAGTCTGGTTAGTGAGGACTCTGAGTACAGCACTGCAGCCAACTAATGTCATCTGATGAGCAATACACCCTGATAGAATACAGGAATAGAATGATAGCATATAATTATATAGGCGTATTGCCACGGATACAAGAATAGAACTGTCTGGCTCAGCATTAGGAGGTAATCCGTATCTTTTTTCTTTCATAAGCAATAGATGTGAAATAAGCAGTTCATTTAGTCCTGTGCACGTTATAGTTATGATGCACATGCACGATCACTTCTTTAAAGCAACTGTGATCGGTTGAATACCACATAAAACAACCACTCACTGAGAATACGTTCAAAATCTGATGGGTTTGTTTGAAAAAAAGAAAAATACCATTACACAGAGTTCTCTGACTGAAATGTATCTGTGAATGGCAGATGAGCTGACAGCCTCTGAGGAGCTGAGACGTTCAGGCGACAGCTCCAAGGATTGAAGCTGCCGGTCAGGACGGGGGAAACAGGAGTAGGACATCTCCATCCACATGGTGACTGACGTGACCCCATTATTTCTGATGCGTGACCTTTGCCACTGGAGAGACAACAGGCTGATGACAAATGATTTGTCCCATAAACCCTTGTAATCTGTAGGTCATACGATACGGTGGAGTCTACTGTAGCACAATGAGTTACCGTGGTGATGGGTTTAGAGTCTGATAAGATTAAAATCATGCTTCGCTTTGCTTTGCTTTGTCTGCGATGTCATCGCTTTATCTGGCAAAATAGAGATGGTGTTAGATGTTAAATATTGAATTATGTCTTCTTTGGGCAAAGCTGGACTAAGTGTTTGCTGGATCTCATCATTGGGGATAAACCTGTCTAGCCTGGTGTAAGGGAGCCTGTATGTTATTTCTCTCTTGCCTTCTGTTTGAGTAAGAATAAAGAATTACAATAATAATAGCATGTCCAGTTTGAAAATAAAAGCTATATATTGGTCTTCTTGGAGCTATGAGTCACCTGTGAGTGCATTTCCACTGTAATTCACTGCGATACAATTAAAAACTCATGTGGAGTTGCAAACGATCATGAAAAGAAAATAAACTCTTTATTATATTCATTCATCAAGGAGTCATAAGCTGTGCAAGCATGTTCTCACAGAGCACACAAAAGAATGGACGAGCCTTAAGCCATCTTACATGATGTAAGGCTGAACATGAATTATTATCATATTTTTAACAGAACAAAAAGCTTTCCTTAACATAATCAAACAAAGTAAATGCTTTTTTTTTTTTTTAAGGAAAATCATAAGAGCGTTGTGATTGGTTAGCTGAAGTTAGATCATTGGCTGATGTAGTTGTGTATACGGTCTGAATGCAGTCTGATCGACGCCCAAAGAAGTCAAGTATGCGTCTTCTTTCGGAGAAGGCGCTGGCTTCGAGACCCGTGGTCCCCGCATCTCCGTCCTACCAGTCCGTCACGGCCTCTAGCAGCGCAGCCTCGTCTACGTCATCCTCCGTAAACGAGCGCTGGAACATCTCTGTGATGGTCTTCTGCTGAGGATCCTAGGAGACACACACACACACACCATTTTAATCATACTGTATATAGCACTACAGTTTGTATATTTCCTGTAGAAACATTAGAGAACTTTTCCCTTAACATTTTTATACCTAAAAATATTGTTAGTTATGAATCAATAAACGTGTTTCAAGATGACAGATGTCATGTCGAGCTTTATTATTGCACTCTGCTGATCTTGTTTGGATCACACATCCTCAGACAGGAGGGATTTCTGATAAGCTTTTTAAAATGTATTTACTAAAATATCCATTCAAAAGCAATTTTACAGAATTTAATTTTTCTCATCATATGCACTTAAATAGTCTGACAGAAAAAGGTTCAGTTAGTGTGTGTGTGTACACAAGAGTATATATACATGTGTGTGTGGATACATGCTTTTGTGTGTGTGCTATGTGCATTTGTGAAAACCATGAGTCGGTGTGTGTGTGTGTGTGTGAATACATGCTTTTGTGTGTGTGCTATGTCCATTGTGTGTATGTGTGTGTGTACAACCTTGCTGTGAAAGCTGGCCTGCTCAGCTCTGTCGGAGAGATTGGCCTCAGAGAGTCCCACCTGCTCCAATATTTTCATCTTCTCCTGAATCATCGGCCTGAGGCCACACACACACACACACACGCATACACATACAGTATATACACAGTCACGCACGCACACACACACACACAGGTTCACAGGTTATTTTGTCTTTGTATCCACAGGTAGCTTTGGTTTGCAGCAGATGAGTCATCGTCAATCTTGACACACATTCTACAAACAACAGAAAGCTGACACACATAATAAAAGTGTTCAGGGTTGCAGTCCTCCCTCAACCACTTAATAACTAGAGAGAGAAATAAATAAATGTTGCTACGACTTTTAATGGCTGCTGGAACAATGTTTTTTTTTTATACCGCTTTGTTCTGCACTTTGGGATGCAAACCTTCGTCCAGAGGGAAGAAGCTGAAATGGGTGGGGGTCATCATTTAAAATTGAGCCAGCTATCTAAACACACTCTCTCTCGCAAACACACACATACACACAGTGACGTATACACACTAACACACACATGCGCACACACACACATACACACAGTGACGTATACAGACACATGCGCGCACACATACACAGATGGAAGGAGCAACAATAGGTGCATTAGGGCACCATACACTGAAGGGGCACTCGCTGGCAGATATGGAGATGTTTTAGAGTGAGCGCCCCACTCAACACTTGGCCCAGAGCGCTGTTATCTTAGCGCATCAGTGCGGCCAACCAAAAACATACAGTGAGTGCGTTTCCACAGTGCCATCCTGAAGGAATAGGGATACTAGGGACACAAATACTGGAAGGTACAAATGAAATATGCTTGTGCTCAGTCTTTTTTTAAAGAATTATGGGTAAGAATACTGCAATTCAGGATTTGAGTTCACCCTCCAAAGACAAACTTGTTACAGAATTACTTGAATTCTGAAGTTCTTAAAATCACAAATATCCAGGAAGAAGTGAGACACTATAGAAGTATGTTATATACAATAGGTATTTCACATATATCGTGTAATTTAACATATTGTGTAATTTTATTTTCAAACTTATGTATCTAAAATACATACTCATCTAGCGCAAGGAGAGTTTACAGACAGAATATTTAAAGCCCTACTTCCTAATGCTGCATGATAATTTTACAGAAAAAAAATGCTTGTGGTATTGTGGTTGTTGTATTTGCAGTATCTTTATTAGAGCTGCAACGATTAGTCGACGAAATCGACTAAGTCGATTGTGAAAAATGGTCGACGCGTATTTGTATCGTCGACGCGTCATATAATATTTTTTTTTAAATATTTTTTTTTTTTTTTTTTTTGCAGACGCTAACAGAGCTACCGGTACTTTTCATTCATATAGGAAGTGCGAATTAGCTGCGAAAAGCGAATTATTCTGAGATGGCTCATGTTACCATGGAAACAATAAACCAAGCTTGGTTTAGCAGCTGCTGCATATCAGATATGGCTAACAGAAAAGTTGTTATTTTCTCAATGATGGTCAATAATTAGTAGTTTAAGAAGTACTACTACAGTCTCAAAGAGAATGGGCTGTGGGAGCATAAGAACAGTAAGTGTCTAGCAGCAATTATCATAGACATATATCTATAACTTATTGTAAGGTTTACTCTTAAATGTTTGAAAACAGACCGTCTCATGGAGGATGCTTGCTAAGGCTATTTCAGTTATGTTAAGTGCAATGTGGTAAATCAGTGAATTATCAGAGTAGCCTGTATTTTCGTTTGTTCTGAATAGATAACCTCCTCCACTTAGCAATCTTCAAACAAAAGACTGTGGGTTTTTTTTTTTTCATATGTTAAATTTGAATGTCACCTGCAGCTCAGTTATGTTGCACTTGCAGAGGCTTGATTGCTATTTTGAGTTCCTTTTAAAACTTTCTCTTTACTTTTAAAACTTTATTTGCACTTCCTCTTTACTTTTATAAGCATATTTGCACTCTTAATTTGTATTACTATTTAATGTTTTTATTATGATGATTACATTTGTATTAACTTGTTACTCAAATACATTTGAAATTCAAATTCCAACATTTTGAATCATTTTTTAAATGTATGGAAATAATCGTTAGATTAGTCGATTAATCGAAAAAAAAGTCGATAGATTAATCGATTACCAAAATAATCGTTAGTTGCAGCCCTAATCTTTATACAAAGTGTGTGTGTGTGTGTGTGTGTGTGTGTAATATAATCTATGAATCTAAATGTCTTGGTGTAAGGCACTGATCACATACAGGACATCATACAGCCCACAGGGGGTTTCCTGAAGCTCAGTGAGCATTAACAGTGTGCCTCACCAGAGATGGTCGTCGGCCGTGCCTTTGGCCACCAGGTAATGGATGTCCACATTACTGGTCTGCCCGATGCGGTGCACTCGGTCCTCTGCCTGGATCAGCACCTGGGGAGAGAGACGTGGCAACACAAATGGATCTTAGACGACTGGTGCGGCACACACACACATGCACGCGCACGTGTACACACACACACACACACGCGCACACACACACACTCACACACACACGCACACACACACACGCACACACACGGACCTCAGACTGAGGCACAACACACACACAAATGCATTTCAGACGACTGGTGCACCATACATGCACGGACACAAGCACAGACACACACGTACACAAACACATACAAATGTATTTCAGCTAACTGATGCACAGCACACACACTAACATGTACAAACACACATGCACACACACACACACACACACACACACACACACACACACACACACACACACACACACACACACAACTTCAGCCAATTGGTGCGGGGCTCTGTTTACTAAAGGCATTGAGACCAAGCTGCTTTACAGAGGGCCGAGGCCTTAAGGCATGTGAGAACGATTTGACCTCAAGGCAGCAGAAGAAATGAGATTACATCACACGTTACAGCTCAGTGAAATTACATTTGGCCTCAACCTGTGTTTGTTTCCCCTTTCACTATAGAAGGAAGACGGCTCCAATAAACCCAAACGACACTCAACTCTGACCTGTAAGCCGCAATGGTACAAAGACAGGAGAGAAAAATCAAAACACTACAAGGTGTGACCTTGAAATAACCTTTGCTTATAGGGAGAAATAAAGAGCTCTCACCAGACAAGCCAAACCATTACATAAAGGAAACCTCTGGGCAACATCAGTCCTTTCTGCACCTCCTCACACAAACACTGAGATCCTAATCCTAAGCAGGAACACTATGAACACTATGAACACTAAGCACTATGAACACTAAGAACACTATTCAAACTAAGAACACTAAGCACTAAGAACACTAAGCATTATGAACACTTAGCACTATAAACACTAGGCACTATGAACATTAAGCACTATGAACACTAGGCACTATGAACACTAGGCACTATGAACACTAAGCATTATGAACACTAAGCACTATGAACACCAAAGCCTGTGGGGTTCATAGGTTCAACGAGTGCTTAGAGAGCAGAAGTGTTGAAGCGAGGCCTTTTCCTGAACTATCAAGCACTCTGGATAAAGGAAGCTGATCACTACAAGATAAAGCGAAGGATGGCGCTCCACTGCAGCGTGGTCCACTTGACCCCTGTGAACCCCACTTGACCCCTGTGAACCCCGCCAGGGTAATGAGGCCAGAGACCTGCCAGCCTTGGGTTTCCTCAGGTTTCATCTCACAGTGCTGCCAGCTGTTTGTCAAAGACACTGAGAGAAGACGACGTACGACTGGATAAACAGCATACACTCTAGGGGTTGCAGAGAAATAACAAAGAAACGGATGAAATGGATAAATGATGTGCACCCCTGGGGGTTTGAATGAAATCCTGTGAACACTGTCAGGTAGGAGATCCCAGAGTGTCCCAGAGGGGAGCTACCTGTCCAGCCTAATTCATTTCCCAGGATGCCATATTTTAGATGTCCTTATTGTTACACACTATTATAACGCAGTATGCTGTATTTCAGAGGTCCTTACGGTCACATGTTAGGCCTAGGAAAAAAAATGTTGTGTTTCCCGAACGACCCTAGAATAAACTGCCGACTCTAGCCTTTTTTTGGGGGTGGGCCGCGTTTCCCTGTCGATCTAAAAAAAAAAAAAAAACATTTTCATTTTCGTTTTCTTACGGACTTCGGAAGACCATAGTCAGAAAATATCTCTGAACACAGCTGAAGTGTTCTCAGGAGGATTCGTAAATTTAACTTGAAATTGAATAAGGTGCCAGATTTCTAGAGACTTCCAGGCGAAAAACACCTTGTTAACAGCCCTGTATCCAGGTTTGCCCAAACAGTAGATGCTGCGTGTGCTTTCTATTACTATGTACGCATGGCAAGTGTGAGAGCGCCGAAGTTGCGTAATGGCCGCGAGCGGTATTGCAGACAGATAGAAATTTCAAATTGGATATGAAAATGAAATCCGACACATAGTTTCAGCGTTAAACTAATAAAATAATTGCTGTCTGTGGTTCTATATGGGCTGTGGAAATAATTTAGAAAAATTAAAGTATGAGATGGATTGATAATTGATAAAATTGAGAACCCCTGGTTAAATGTGTTCTTGGTCACATCAATTTGAAAGCTGGACCAAAGTGTTTGATTTAATTCAATTACAACTAGGCCCAATACAAAGATAAGCTGTAAGTGCAGTTTGGAGTCTTGACAGTCTTTTTCTCTCAACGCCTCAATAGATAGATCTTGCCTTCACCAAGTCAAAAGTAGGTGATCTTGGGCCTAAAAAGTTTGGGGACCACTGCTTTAGAGGCTTAACAGAATTATGTTCTTTGTGAGATTTGTGAATGCCTGATGGAATGAAATTAATGAGTTGGTGAATTACTTTGGATACTGACTCTGAGCTTGTGGCCATACCCACGGATAGACGGTTACCGGGGGCTCGGTCCATCACAATTGTAAAAAAAAAAAAGATAATCCCTACCTACCTACCCTAATTTTTTCAGGGCTGAAACAGGAAACACAACATTTTTTTTCCTAGGCCTTATCACGCTGTATGCCATATTTAAGATTTCCTTATTGTCACACGCTATTGTCACGCAGAATGCCATTTCTGCAGCATGGAGCATGAGGGCCATGTGGGCCCATGTGGGCCCCCACATACACACACACACCCACACACTCAAACCTGGGTTCTAGAAGAGTTCCCCAAACACCACCATGTCTGCGGCGTGGAGCATGAGGCCCATGTGCGCGCACGCACACACACACACACTAAAACACACACACTCACCCCCGGGTTCCAGAAGAGTTCGGCGAACACCACCAAGTCTGCGGCGTGGAGGGTGATGCCCATGTTGGCAGCGGTGATGGAGAGCACCGCCACACAGCTCTTCTCGGAGAACTGAAACCGCTCGCACAGCTGCTGACGCTCCACCGATGGAGTAGAACCGTCTATGCGGATGTAGTTCACACCCTTCAGGGGGTAGAACAGTAGAAGAACATGTGAGGAACCAAACACTTGCAAGAAGTTCTACTAAATTTTGCTTGAATTATATTTTGAAATGAAATGGTAAATGCAACATCATTCTACATTATCAAACATTATTATAATACACTGTGGTATATTATTAAAAAATTGTTATAAAACACTGTAGTATATTATTATAATACACTGTAGTGCATTATCAAAACATTTTTATTATACACTCTAGTACATTGCACTTTAAATGACCAGAAGAACTAACAATAACATTATTATAATACACTGTAAATGCATTATCAAAACATTATTATAATACACATTGTACTTTGCACTTTAATGAGCATCCCCTTGACCAAAAGAACTACAAATAACATGAGAAAAGTCTTGCTGCCACCAAATCTGTAGCAGAGCCCAAACCACAGACAGCCCCAATGACTTCGAAGTCATAAGAAATAAATTGAAAAGCATCAATATTTTAAATTTTAAACAAAAGAAAATCATAAAAAAATCGAAAATGTTATTTTGAAAACTAAATTGCACAAGTAAAACTAATCTAATCCCTTCTCTGCGGGGTCCGCGGTGCAGCGTCTGCTCACCTTCTCCTGGAGCTCTTTGGTCACGCTGTCCAGCACCACCTTGTGATGGGCGAAGACCAGAAACTTCTCCCGACCACACTCCAGCATGTCCATGATGTACTCCCTGAGCAGAGCGAACCGCACACAGGGAGCAGGGGAGATACGAGAGGGAATGAGTGGGAGATCAGATGTGGAAGGCGGATTATTTGTGCTGGGATGTTTTGGGGAAGAGGCGAGGGAATGGAGCGGGAATGTTGTAATACAAGCTCAAGTTTGTAGCTACAGGCGTCTTGTAGATAAACAAAGTTTATGTCTCTCGTCACATCAACATCCTGTTTAATTACCTAAGAGGCTACAACTAATACAATGCATCCTTTCTGAAGTTAAACCAACCTCTATCAGCAAGGGATTATGTATAGTCCACCAGTCAGTATTGGAAAATAAATCCAGACTGGACCAATAGGACCCTACCGTTCAAGGCTTATTATGCGGTTGACATTCTTCCAAAATATCTCTTTTATATTATTATTTTGTTGCCGTTTCGGGCCTCATCCGAAAAGAACTTTATTTTCAGGTGTTGCATAGCAACGTATTACTTTCTGGTTTTCAGTTACAATGAATTTCGATTATGAGAAGAGAACGGACTACTTGTGAATGAGAAGCACATAACCTGTTGCGAATTTTGTTCTATGTCTACGGTGCCACTCTCTTAAAATGATCATTTTACATTTGGATTTTAAAAACATGTTTTGTGATAAATCTCGTCAGAGGCAGCGTGTATGTGTTCTCTTCAATAAACTCACATAATGGCCCATTTCTTGCCTTCTATAGAGCCAGTGTGTTTGGTGTTCTCTGAAAGAAACTCACATAATGGGCCGAATCTTGGCCTCTGCCGTGTGGTTATAGTAAACCAAAAGAGCTTCTTTCTCTTTCATCTTCTGTGGGTTGAAAAGGAAATCAAAAGTATAATATTATTATCATTATTATTATGTGTTCTCACAAACTATAAATACAACACTCAGACACTTTATTATTTTACCAAGAAGGAAGCTATGTGGTACGAATGCTTAATGCTGAATACTGCACACTAAATATGAATAATGCTTTATGCAAAAGTTTACAGACATCCTCCCACACAACATTAAGCACGTTTATGAAGAATCATACATTGTATAGTCTTGCTTATACACTTGTTAAGCACTTATATATCTGCTTTGCAATGGCAATGAAAAGTTAAGAGCTACATTTTCTTGAGGAAAATACAGATAATACATTTCAGTAACTTCTGAAAGTTGTTCAGGGAATAAGTATTTGTTCCAACTATTTTCAAAACAAAAATACAAAATACAGTGCTCTCTCCAGACTCATAATTACCCAGTCCGTCTCCGGCATCACTCACGTTATTGCTTAGGCTGGTGAGGTTCTTGGCAGCGGAGGAGAGTGCTGCTTTGGTGCGGGAGTTGATGCCGTCTGTGGTGACTATGACAACCTTGCGTTGCTTGGCGGGTAGCTGGGAGAGCACTTCCCTCTTGAGCCGCCGCAGCATCAGGGTCTCTTCCAGCAGCAGGCGCAGCTCCATCAGGTTAGACGAGCCCGAGTAGTCCCAACCCCACGCATGCTGTCCGGGGGGGGGGGGGGGAGGAGAGGAGAGGAGAGGAGAGGAGAGGAGAGGAGAGGAGAGAAATGGACAGACCATGATTTATCATCTAGCTCTACCCAGCCGGCCTCAAGACGATGGGCCCCCCCCTTATGTGCTGCTGTTCTGATTTCTTCTGAATTCTTCCTGATAAACAGGATGTTTTTCCTTGCCCCTGTCGCCATTGGGCTTGCTCTAATGGGGGTTCAGGCACTTGGCTCTGTAAAGCACCTTTTGACAATTCAATGATTTCTAAAAATCACTAACATCCGGCTAGAGCTGAGCTGATAATAACCAATAATCAAAGTGATTAATCTCATCTTCTGTTCTAGGTCTCCTCCACCCCTTCCCTCCAGGGTAACAGGAAAGTAGAAGCCCAGAGGCTCAGAGTGGTGTTTCTATACTCTCTGGTTGATGGAGCTAGGACTCACCTGCTTGGCATCACAGTAGCGCACCCCAAAATCATGGAAGCGTGGGAAAAGCGTGGGGCTAACCGCCAGAATCTGGGTGTAGAGTTCCGAGGGGCGGGACATGGCAGGGGTCCCCGACAAGAGAATCACCCGCTTAGCTGCCTGTCAGAGCAGGAGCAGCCAATCAGAGAAGGAGGAAGAAATAATTACAACTGAAATATAAATAATTACCACATACAGACATGTGCATCACATTCATATTAAGTTAGGAAACTATAAATGTAATCACATTTAAAAATTGTAGGGCTGCAGAAGATATAAAATGCTGCTCTTTGAGGCTTTGATGGCAAACATGGCATATGTTTTTTCCCCAGTGCTTCTACTTGATGTCTATCAAAATAATGAACAGGATATGCTAAAACGTCAAACGTGAACCCACCAGAGGGCATTTAAAAATAGCAGAGTTAACCAAATATGCTTTATTCTGGGAGGACCTGGACCATTTTCTGTTGACTAGGCACGCTCTGGCTCCAAAAAGCATTTCCTGCGCTGCCTCTGGCTCCAATTATGCCAATATGGCCGAAACAATTTTGGCTTAATTTCTTCAGAAGGTGCGCAAATGACGCCATGCTGTCCATCTTTTCTACAGTCATTGGTTTCTATTCATTAGAGGCTGATGAGGTCTCGATGAAGAGGTCAATAATTAATATTCATATTGCATCAACAGGGCCATAGTATTTTTGCCGTCAAACTAAATTGTGCTTCGATTAGTTTTTCAGCCATAATAAGGGGTATTTCAATATCAATTCTTCCGCGAGGCTCTGTGACAGACTGTGTGCTGGATCAGTTTAGCCCTGGAGCCTATTTATAACATATTCATAATGACTCAGCATTCAGGACTGACAGCTTCAGGAGCGGTGAGAGACTGTAAAGAATTACAAACCACAAGTCATCAGACCAGTTCTACACATGTTATAAGAGCTGTGAGAGACTATAAAGATCATAAATCTCACTATGTAGACTACACTAGTCTCTACCAGATTCAGTCAAGTCAAGACTAGATTCAGTCAAGTCTAGACTATCTCTAGACTAAAGACTCATAAAGAAAATATCAGACCAGTTCTACACATGTTATGAGTGATGTGAGGGAACGCAGGTCAGTAAGGGTCAAAACAATAACACTGACAGGGACAACATGAAGTCCCTCAGTGTGGACTAAGACCTATTTTATCTCTAGCCTCCGAGATAAACAGCTCACTCTGACACACTGTAAGCCATGATGGGGCGATAGAGAGAGGGAGAGGGAGAGAGCGACAGATAGACAGATGGAAGAGGAGAAGGAGATGGACAGATCAGGAGCGACCGCCCCGGAGGTGTGTAAGGACCTTGCTGCGGGGGCTCCACGGGCAGAGCTGCTTGTTTTGAAGGAAGTTGAGGGTTTAGCCCTTCATGTGACTGTGTGAGTTCATGTGACTGTGAGCCGGGCTGGCTCTGCATGCAGCAAACATCCGGCCGCTCCGACACACAAACTAGCCTACAGCGCCCTGGGGGTCAAACCACTACCACTTTATGACTCTCAGATCAACTGAAGGTTTTTTAAAGTGTTTCGTTCGTGTGGTACTAGTGTGAGAGGGCTGCTGCCGTACCTTTGAAAGTGTGTTGATCGTGTGGTACTAGTGAGAGAGAGCTGCTGCGGTACGTTAGAAAGTGTGTTGATCGTGTGGTACTAGTGAGAGAGAGCTGCTGCCGTACCTTTGAAAGTGTGTTGATCGTGTGGTACTAGTGTGAGAGAGCTGCTGCGGTACGTTAGAAAGTGTGTTGATCGTGTGGTACTAGTGTGAGAGCCGCTGCCGTACCTTTGAAAGTGTGTTGATCGTGTGGTACTAGTGTGAGAGAGCTGCTGCCGTACCTTTGAAAGTGTGTTGATCGTGTAGTACTAGTGAGAGAGAGCTGCTGCCGTACCTTTGAAAGTGTGTTGATCGTGTGGTACTAGTGTGAGAGAGCTGCTGCAGTACCTTTGAAAGTGTGTTGATCGTGTGGTACTAGTGTGAGAGAGCTGCTGCCGTACCTTTGAAAGTGTGTTGATCGTGTGGTACTAGTGTGAGAGAGCTGCTGCCGTACCTTTGAAAGTGTGTTGATCGTGTGGTACTAGTGAGAGAGAGCTGCTGCGGTACCTTTGAAAGTGTGTTGATCGTGTGGTACTAGTGAGAGAGAGCTGCTGCCGTACCTTTGAAAGTGTGTTGATCGTGTGGTACTAGTGAGAGAGAGCTGCTGCCGTACCTTTGAAAGTGTGTTGATCGTGTGGTACTAGTGTGAGAGAGCTGCTGCCGTACCTTTGAAAGTGTGTTGATCGTGTGGTACTAGTGTGAGAGAGCTGCTGCGGTACGTTAGAAAGTGTGTTGATCGTGTGGTACTAGTGTGAGAGAGCTGCTGCCGTACCTTTGAAAGTGTGTTGATCGTGTGGTACTAGTGTGAGAGCTGCTGCCGTACCTTTGAAAGTGTGTTGATCGTGTGGTACTAGTGTGAGAGAGCTGCTGCCGTACCTTTGAAAGTGTGTTGATCGTGTGGTACTAGTGAGAGAGAGCTGCTGCGGTACCTTTAATAAGGGAAGGGCCGCTCTGCAGCGGGCGGTCTTCATGTTCTTCAGGAAGTGGGACTCGTCCTGAGGAAGGACGAAATAGACATTTATACTTATACATTTATCCTTATACATTTATAATTATACTTATATATTTATATTCATACTTATTGACATGCTTCATATGCCCATATCTTTATGTTGAAAAGTGTCCAAATTGTTGTATGGAAATATTTGCAATAACTCCTCCTACACATCAACAGCACACTTCACCTCTAATTCTGAGAGAGCTTCATAATAAATGACCGTATTTCTTGAAGGGCAATAGGGCAATTTACAGGGAGAGCCCTAAGATGGCTCTACCCAATGTTCGAGTTCCATACTCCCGAATGAGCGGCTCTTGAAGCGGAGTTTAGAACAATGAGACACTGTAGGCAGAGAGAGCACTTCCAACATGCAGCCGCGGAGAGCAGCTCACACTCTGTTTATTTGCTGTATCAGCCTGCAGAGAGATGCTCTATGCTGACAGCCTAGCCATGCAGTAGAAACACACAGTCTTACACACACACACACAGACAAACACACACACACACACACACACACACACACACACACACACACAGACGCACTTGACAGGTTGTGGTGTGACTCACCATGTTGAACACACACACACACAGGCACGCAAACACACACACATACACACACACACACAAAAGGCACAGACTGATGACAGGCTGGGTCAGTGACCTGCCTCACAACATGATAAGCACTTTGAAAAGGGCATGAACACACCCCCTTAACACACACTGTCATGTTTTGGGCCACACACAGACCTACACATGCGCCATCTTGGCAGATGGGTTAATTCTAGCCTCTCAACATCGATAAGCACATGGACAGGCCAGGGCACCACACACACACACACACACACACACACACACACACACACACACACACACACACACACACACACACACACACACACACACACACACACACACACACACACACACACACACACAAACGCAAAACCCACACAGAGGCACTGAAGGACAGACACACCAACAACATATTTTGCCCCTGACCAAACTAAGCAAGGCTCACACATACTGTATACTGTGCATGTGGGACTGTGTGTATGAGTAAGTGTGTGTATGAGCATGAGCCTGAGGCGGAGTAAATGTGTGTGTGTGTGGGTGTTTGTGTTTGTGCATATATGTGTGTAGGTATGTATGTATGTATGTATGTAAGTGGGGTATGTGTGTGTGTGTGTGGATGTATGTATGTAAGTGGGGTATGTGAGTGTGTGTGTCTGTATACAAGCATAAGCCTGAGTAAATAAGTTTGTGTGAGTGTGTTTGTGCGTATATGTGTGTGCGTATGTATGTGTGTGGGTATGTATGTGTGTGTATGTATGTGTGAGTATGTATGTGTGTGCGTATGTATGTGTGCACGTGTGTGTGTGTGTGTGCGTGCGTGCATGCGTGCACGTGTGTGTGTGTGTGTCTGTATACGAGCATGAGCCGTATACAGTACGGTATGAGTAAATAAGTCTGTGCGTGTGTGTTAGTGCGTATATGTGTGTGCGTATGTGTGTGTGTGCATATGTATGTGTGCGTGTGCGTGTGTGTGTGTGTTTGTGTGTAAGTGGGGTGAGTTTGTGTGTGTGTGAGTGCGTGTGTGTGTGTGTGTGTGTGTGTGTGTGTGTCAGTGCGGTGCCCTGCCTCTGACCATGATGAGCACGTTGAAGGGTTCTGCGGGCTTCTGCTTGTCCACTCTGCTCAGGAGGTCATAGCTGACGATGTTGACCAGGCCCCCACGCAGATTGTCCCTGCCCGTCACCACCACATTCACACTGTCAGCCCCCACAGACGGCAGCCAACGCCGGAAGGCCTGCAGGGAGGGAGAGAGAGAGAGGGAGAGAGAGAAGAAAGGAGGGAGGGGGGGAGAAAGGGAGAGAGGGAGGGAGGGAGGGAGGGAGAGGAAGGGAGGAAGAGAGAAAAAGAGAGAGAGGATGAGAGGGAGAGAGAGAGAGGAAGGATGGAGGATAGAAAGGGAATGAGAGAGAAAGACAGAAATGAGTACAGAGGAAAGGTGTTGGAAGAGAATGAGGGGGACGGAGAGAGGGAAAGGAAAAAGAGCAAAATAAACCAAAACAAATACAGGAGAGAGTGATAGAAGACAGAGGAGGAAACAGGACAGGGATATCAGGGAAAGGGACATGAACACAGACAGACAAGTAGACAAGCAGACAGACAGAGACAGAGAGACAGAGAGAGAGAGAGAGAGAGAGAGAGAGAGAGAGAGAGAGAGAGAGAGAGAGACAAGACCAAAAGACTGATGAAACACAGGTGGATATAAAATACACACTTATACACACAGATTCAGACATAACACAGCTGTGTCACACCTTAATATAGTTAATTAGACATGAAATGTATTTGGACTCCCTGGAAAAACTGTTTGAATAAGCCGTCTGAATGAACGGCTAGCCCTCAAAATTTTATTTAAACAGTGAAAACAGCCCTGGCCAACACAGGCTGCCTCCACAGCAAACCGTCACCATAAATAACTCAGATAATAATGTGACTCAGAACAAGAGGAGGAAGATAAGAGCAACACTCAAGTCACAGCCTAGAACAGGAAAAAAAGAGAGTGGCGAAGAACTCTTTAGATCCACACAATGCAGTTTCAAAAACACAAAACAAAACAAAAGAAACTGAATTTTAAAGTAGCAGTAAGAAGTATGAAAACACAGAAAGCAGAAGAGTAGACACTGATAGAAGCTTGCTAACACTTTGCCTGGGAGGCTAGTGGGAACGATAGGACCATAGAATTACACAGCTCTGTGCCTGGGAGGCTAGTGGGAACGATATGACCATAGAACTACACAGCTTATGGCCTGGGAGGCTAGTGGGAACTATAGGACCATAGAACCTCACAGCTCTTGGCCTGGGAGGCTAGTGGGAATGATAGGAATCACATTCACATGATCATACACCTGACATTTCATCTATGGAAAATTGGTGACGAAAAAAAATGAATAATCATGGTAAAACAACAGAAAACTCTTAGTGCTCGAGGGGTTCACATACTTTCAAGTGACACTGTATACCATTACAATTAATTTGAAGGTGATCCCAAAACTAGTTGGTTATCAAAACATTCCTCAAAAAGGGGTTGATTTCTGCATGCTGTTGCTTTAAAGAGAAAACCTAGCGTGGAATTGTAAACACGTGGGAACTTGTAGCCACACACACAACAACATGAAGACCTACAAAGCACCCGACAAACACAGCTCAGGGCCTTGTGATCCCAACCTTTAAAGTAAACCTGACAGAGCACACAGAGAAAGAGGGCAGTGCTTCACATAATAAGGCCCCAAGATGTGTGTGTGTGTGTGTGTGTGTGTGCAAGTAAGTTTGTTTGTATGTCTGTGTGTGTGTGTGTGTGTGTGTACGTCTTTGCATGTCTATGTCCAAATGTACGTGTGTGTCTTTGTGTGTATGTGAGAATACGTTTCTGGGCATATGTTGCGCGTGTGTGTGTGTGTGTGTGTGTGTGTGTGTGTGTGTCTGGTGTGTGTGTGTGTGTGTCTGGTGTGTGTGTGTGTGTGTGTGTGTGTGTGTGTGTCTGTGTGTGTGTGTGTGTTCGTGTTCGCCTTTCTGGGGCAGAGCCTCACTAACTCATTTGGTCAAACTTCTGTTGTGTGCCCCACTGTGACAGCAGACTAAATCATCCCTTTCACTGAGCCCTTTGTAAATGTGGCCCGAGCAAGGGCCTGTGTGTGTGTGTATGTGTGTGTGTGTGTGTGTGTGTGTGTGTGTGTGTGTGTGTGTGTGTGTGGGTGTGTGCCTGAGTATGTGTGTATGCGAGCGTGTACATGTACCTCTGTGTGTGTGTGTGTGTGTGTGTGTGTGTGTATGTATGTGAGTGTCTACATGTACCTCTGTGTGTGTGTGTATGTGTGTGTGTGTGTGTGTGTGTGTGTGTGTGTATGTGAGCGTCTACATGTACCTCTGTGTGTGTGTGTGTGTGTGTGTGTGTGTGTGTGTGTGTGTGTGTGTGACCATAAGGGCTTTGCTGAGGAAGCTTGTTAGACCCGGCCAGAATGCAGACTAATAAAGCAAGATACAGAAGGAGAGGAGAAGGAGAAAAAGAAGAACACAAAGAGAGAACTGAAACAACTGCCATCCCTGGGAGACCAAACTGGGCCACAGTTCCATGTCAAACGCAGACTAATACTTAAGACATCAAGCACACATCAAACAACGCCTTTCATCACTATCTATTCCATGGCTACAGGCGAGGGCTGTTAGGGGGCGCCTATTATTTACCGAAAGCAAGCCATGTTCCTCGCAGATATAATAATTCACAGTGGTCTCTCGAGATCTAATCCTGTCTAGCCAATTCAATTTCAGCCCATTACAATGAGTGACGCGCACACAAACACACACACACACATACTCAAACACACACACACATGCGCGCACACACACGCGCACACACACACACACACACATATATACAATGAGTGACGCTAGGCAGCATTCGGGAGTTTTGGGAGGGGGTGAAAAGAGAGAATCTGGGGAACGGTACTCAGAGAGTTTGCTTCAGCATTTCTGAATAAAACATTTGAAGGGCCGTTAGTGCGGCTGGAATGATGGCTGTTTATCTAGTCCCCCTACAGCAACAGCATACCAGGGCACATTCACACACGCAACTGAGAGGGTCACACACACACACAGTAAAGAGTCTAGAAATTCAAAACACCAGCATTTAGGGACAGTGACAACGCCCGCACAAAGAACACCAGGCCTTGCTAAATGGCTTCTTCCCTGCTTGTGTGAAATGCTGATACAATGCTGCAGACAAAGCCATGCTGCTGGTGAGGTCACCACCAAGGTCAAACGCTCGGAGTCCTGCTCGCACGAACACTGATATAATAGATACTGTCATCAATATCAGTGGGAGATGAAGAAACACATCATCTGGGTTCAATTAACAAAAAACACTTTGAAAACCAAGACTTTGCCCAAACTGAAAGCTGATCAACTGCCACGGCTTTGAGCGCCTGCTACTTAGTGGCACTTGGGTTTTCAACGTTTCATTTTTTATTCTATTATTTACCTCACAACAAATGCACATGCCCATGCACACCCGTACGATCATCTCCGTTTGAATCTAAGTGTTTGACGTCTCCCTCCTGTAATTAATTGTGGTATACTGGAAAAATGGTACAGTACACCATTTCTACACTACAGTCTGCAGGGTACATGGGGATCATATAGTGAATAACATTTACAGTTGAGAATTCAAACAGCACTACAAAATGGCTGGTTCACTATATAGTGGACTATAGAATGAGTGAGTGGACGTTCTGAACATAGCTCTAGTGTTCTGAGTGTACTAAGTATACTACAGGCATGAAAACGGGTAAGGGGTGAAAAAGGTGAGGAGGATATTACCCCTCTGGGGGGGTCCGGGGGCGTGCCCCCCCTGTAAGTAAAATTTAAATATTCCATATTTTAAAGCGTCAATCTGATGAAGTTTGAGATGCTTTTTTTCCAACCTGGGGAGAGCTGGAGAAACTTAGCTTCAGCCATGAGTCAAAAAATATTTTGGCCTCCTTACTTAGTATTATGCAAGCCATTTCATGCCAGCCTGTCACTGGGTCTATCATTTACAGTATATGAGGCACAATGTGGTAAGGGCACCACAAATGGCTTAATGCATAGCCCCCACGAGAGATGCCGTAACTTAACTTGTCTACTCTTCCATCATGATTGACAGCCAATACAATGTTATGTAATTCAGATTTCAATACATTTTATTGGCGAGGCCCTTCGCGTTAATATTTCCATGCACTCGCATCATCCAGTTATTCAACATAATAAATCAGCGGCGAAAAAAACAATACAATCATATATTCTTTAGAAGTACTAAATGATGCAAAATGTAAGGATCTCTTTTCATTTATGGAATTCTTGTCAAGAAAATATGATTCTATTGTTTTTTACTATGTTGAATAACTGGATATATATATTTAAAAATATGTTAAGCTCCTATTAAAGTATCCATCTATCTACTTCCAGTGGCACTTGCTCTTGACTGCTTTGCCTCATAGCTTGGCGACTTGGCCTTTTTGAGCAGAGCATCACTGAAGCCTTCCATGTGACAAGAGTCCCCTTTTCAGCCATGCTCACCTTTCTTGTCACCAAAGTGCTTATCATGTCAGTGCTCAGGGTTGCACTGTATTGGGTCTTGTTTATGGTAACGAGACTGAAAATGGTCATCTGACGTCATGATTTGTTTTATACCTGCAAGGCTTGTAAGTTGACTGGCTGAAATAGTAGGAATTATTTGCTACGTTAACAGTCTGTAGTCAAACACCTTTGCAATGGTCACTTTGCCCCAACAGAGCGATTCAAAGTTAGAACAGGGAGTCTCCGTGGCGTTTGAGTTAATGTAGCTAAATTATCTTACTCCATCAGTTATTCACACCGTAGCCGTCTCGTAACCAGGCTAATCACATCATTGCTAACTTTTTCATACTTGTATCTGAAGGTTATGCCCCTTGAAATGAATCATCCCGTTAAGTTACCGAACACATGTTTTAACGTTTTATATGGTAACATTACGGTCACACAAAAAAAAATGCGTCCAGCAGGGATTCCAAAATTGTCCGGGATTTTGCCTTGTCGGATATTATTGTTTCTCTGGGTCTTTCACAAATGAGTTATTACGTCTTTACACGTTTTGGAAAGGGTATCACTTACGTTCCACCTTCTTGCGCGAGCTCTGTCATTGGTCAAACTTTCCCAGTGTTGACAGATATAATTCATTATCCTCCAAATACGATCATTTTGAGCCTTTGACATGATACGCAATTTACAATCTGGCAACACTGAGGACCTTGCCGCCGCCAGCACTAGTTCAGTACAAATGTACATGTCATCTGAATATGAAAAATATGTCCAACCCCCCCCCCCCCCCCCACAAAAACAAAACTCATCGAATCTACACGATTCACGTAGGTCACCTATTTTGTTTTCAAAACGGCGAATTTCGCTGAAAGGTGAGTGATTCTCATGCCTGATACTAACGCGGACGGGCTCTGGTACCTCCATGTGAAGCACACTTAGTGAGCGGTCTAAGAGAAGACACACAGAGATGATTTGAGTGCAGAAACACATAGATAATTTGAGTGCAGAAACACAGATATGACTTGAGAGTAGAAATGCAGAGATGGTTTTGTACCTCGGCCCATGTGAAGCGCACGGAGGATGGGGACACCACCAGCAGCGGCCACTCCTTCCTGTAGTAGGCAGCGATGCAGATGGCCTGCACTGTCTTCCCTAGGCCCATGTCATCGGCCAGCAGCAGGCGTCCATCTTTGGCCACCGCATAACTGCAAAGCAACACCATATGGCACACGGACATAGAAAGCAAACAGCTCAAAGAATTACATGGCACCAATCAGAGTGCATGGGCACATACACAACAGAAAACTCAGCATAGGAACCAGCCCAGACCTGGCTACATTCTATTCAATTCCACACAATTGTATTCTATTCAATTTGATTCAACCCCTGGGGGTTCAATTTAATTGAATTATATTATTTTCTATTCTATTCTATTTTATTAATTTATATAGCGCCATTAACAATTGACACTGTCTCTTTACAGAGCCCAAGTCTTGAAACACCCGAAGCAAGCAGGAAAACTCCTCCGTTAACAGAAAAAAACCTTAGCAGAACGCAACTCAAAATGTGAGGGGGAGCTCATCTGATGCCAGCCCAATAGAGAGATGGAAAGGGATGGTGAGGACTATGCATACTATGGAATCAGATCAATGCCATAAATATTTTGTAATCTGTAATATAGATTTTGTATATGTAACATAGATTTAGTATCTGTGAAACCATCTACACTTTCAAAACCTATCTTCACTTTCAAAATGTATTTACAGATACAGATTTCAAATACGAAATGTATCTACACTTTCAAAAACTATCTACACTTTCAAAAACTATTTACACTTTCAAAAACTATCTTCACTTTCAAAATCTATTTGCATATACGGATTTCAGTTACGCATTACGGATAGGGATACGGATTTCTGTTACGAATTACAGAATCTTTTTGGCACTGTCTTTACTGCCTTTCTAAAGAGCCAATCAGCGCTTTTGGCAGATTTTCTAAAGCGCCAATCAACACATTGTATCCTCTACTGACTAGCCAATCAGCGCTAGCTTGCTGGCAACTGCTGCTGGCCCGCTCATTATTCAATAGTTATAACCTAAATCTGCCACCGCTCTGCCTAGGGAGAGATCTGGGGTCTCCCCCGCACGGTTTGAATACAATTCGGTGTACGAACACCGTGGGGGAAGTTAAACAAGCATGCCTTATGTCTGGCCCAAAGGGCTGATGAACACCTGTACTATTTAGTTAATCTTAGGCTCTGGCGATTCAGAGATCGCTTGGCTGCAGAACGCATTGTAACTAAGAAATTGGTCTCATATATCTCCACTGAGACGCTAGAAAACTCGCTTCCACACAAAATACACAATAAAACGTTTTCAAGGACTTCAGAAAAGGGTTACAAATAGCCTACCCCAAAGTGCCATGAAAAGAAACGAAAATGACATTACAAGGTGGTTTTGAAATCAGGCTGGTCATTATCCAGCTGTTGAGGATGCATATGCACTTAACGGTATACCCCCACCATCACTTTGCATGTGTCTGGAGAACAAGACAATAGCAGTCTGTCTGCTAAATGTTCTCATCGTGATAATGGGTCATATGAATACTGTTCATTGTTAACTTAATTAAATGTGAATAGGAGATCGGTCACGAAAATGCTAACGTTGGCTTTCGTTAGCTACCAAAGCAGATCCTAATATCTTCCATACAACGACAAGGATCTTTGAAACAGGTGTAACGAAGTATGGAGTGAAAACCACTGACTATGATTGTGCGTTTTACAATGACTTTATTAACAACTCCAAATATAGGACTTCTTACTTGTGCCATTTCTCGGTCTCTGATCCATGACTGCTGCATACACCGTTTCACTCAACTTTCCCAGTTACCAGCAAGCTAGCGCCGCTGATTGGCTAGTCAGTACAGGATACAATGTGTTGATTGGCGCTTTAGAAAATCTGCCAAAAGCGCTGATTGGCTCTTTAGAAAGGAAGTAAAGACAGTGCCAAAAAGATTCTGTAATTCGTAACAGAAATCCGTAACTCGTACTTGAAATCCGTATCCGTCTCCGTAATGCGTAACTGAAATCCGTAACTGAAATCCATATCTGCAGATAGATTTTGAAAGTGAAGATAGTTTTTGTAAGTGTAGATAGTTTTTGAAAGTGTAGATACATTTCGTATTTGAAATCCGTATCTGTAGATAGGTTTTGAAAGTGTAGATGGTTTCACAGATACAAAATCTATATTACAGATTACAAAATATTTATGGCATTGATCTGATTCCATAGTGGACAGGAAGAAAGGGAGGCGATACAGAGAAGGAGAGAAGCTTCGACCTGGTTCAGAGTCGGCCTGTCCGTTACAGTGGGGAAAATAAGTATTTGAACCCCTGCCGACTTCGCAAGTTTGGCCACTTGCAAAGAAATGTGTGATCTAGAATTTTAATGGTAGGTGTATTTTAACAGTGAGTAACAGAATATCAACAAAAAAATCCAGAAAACTGCATTTTATAAGATTTATGACTTTATTTGCATTTGATGCAAAAAATAAGTATTTGAACCCCCAAGCAAACAGCAAGAATTCTGGCTCCCAATGGCCAGTTATGTGCCCAAAAAGCACACAGATTAGTCCTCATTAGGTCTAACAAGGTATACCTGATCTCAACTGGTGACCTGTATAAAAGAAACCTGTCCAAAGAATCATACTTCACACCTTCAACCTCACCACCATGGGCAAGACCAAAGAGCTGTCCAAGGACGTCAGAGATAAGATTGTAGACCTGCACAAGGCTGGAATGGGCTACAAAACCACCGGCAAGCAGCTTGGTGAGAAGCAGATAACTATTGGTGCGATTATTCATAAATGGAAGCAACACCAAACAACTGTCACCCGCTCTAGGTCTGGGGCTCCATGCAAGATATCCCCTCGTGCGGAATCAGTGATCATTCAAAAGGTGCAGAATAACCCCAGAACTACACAGGGGGAGCTTGTGAATGATCTCAAGACAGGTGGGACCAGACTCACCAAGAAAACCATTGGCAACACACCACGCCGTAATTTTGAAGCACTGCAGCACTCGCAAGGTCCCCCTGCTCAAGGAAGAGCATGTACAGGGCCATCTAAAGTTTACCATTGCACACTTGAATGATTCTAGGGAGGATTGGGAGACAGAATGTGGTCAGATGATACCAAAATCAAGCTCTTTGGCATCAACTCGACTTGCCGTGTTTGACAGGGGGGGAATGCTGAATATGACCCCAAGAGTACATCATACCCACAATCAAGCATGGAGGTGGAAACATTATACTTTGGGGCTGTTTCTCTGCCAAGGGTACAGGACGACTCCACCGCATCAAGGGGACTATGGATGGGGCCATGTAACGTGGAATATTGGGCTTGAACTTCATTCCCTCATTCCCTCCCATTGAAAGCACAACCTTAAAGATTTGGAGAGGATCTGGAAAGAGGAGTGGACCAAAATCCCTCCTGAGATGTTTGTAAACCTGGTGACCAACTACAAGAAACGTCTGATGTCTGTGCTTGCCAATAAGGGTTATTCCACCAAGTACTAAGTCATTTTTGTCAGTCAGTTTTGGGGGTTCAAATACTTATTTTTTGCATCAAATGCAAATAAAGTCATAAATGTTATAAAATGCATTTTTCTGGATTTTTTTGTTGATATTCTGTTTCTCACTGTTAATATCCACCTACCATTACAATTATAGATCACACATTTCTTTGCAAGTGGCCAAACTTGTGAAATCTCAAGGGGTTCAAATACTTATTTTCCCCACTGTATAAGGGATGTTGGCAAGTTCATGTCCATGAGGTAGGTTATCAACAAGTCAGCTAACCTGAAAATACGAATCTGTAGCCTATTGCTGTGACAAGCAAGTCTTTGTGTGAAAGCAGTAGAATACTTCTTGTATACAAATGGGTCTTTTTTGTTGTTGCTTCAAACCAGATATACCAGACACAATAACTGTAAACACTATAGTTTTAACTATCGCTCTAGCTCATAACAATGGCAACATCCACACCACACACAACAACAATAAAAACGATTATTACGGCGATATGATTGAGCAGTCTCGTTGGCTATCACTTGGAGCAATTGTGTGAAGGATAAAAAACTAACAGCCAATCGTAATCCATTGAATTTTAAAAGCATCACATGAAAACATGAATTATATTTCTGAGATGCTGATCAGTCTGGGAAGTCATATTATTAAAGTTAGTTGTTGTAACAGTTTTTGTTGGCAGCGTGGACGCTCATATCGTAATAGTAAAAGTTGTTGTTGTAATAGTTAAAGTTGGCAGTGTGGACAGCCCTTAAGTCTGCACATAAATGTGTTTACCAGCGGCACTGCTGGAGGGAGATTGTCAGTGGCTCCACACACACGGCAAACTTGTTTATCACTCACTTCCTGATTATCCAGTCACAGGAAAACCAAATGATGCCAGATGTAGGCAAAGAAGCAAACCGTGCTGCACAATTAACCCATTAGTGTAGAAAAACTTTGGGGATATAATAACTCACATAATATTTATAGAGAAAACCCTGAACACCCTTCAAATATTATGAACATAAAACACAAAAATTGAAATACGTAACAAGCAACCAACGTGGCCCATTATCCATTTACATTACGCATTATCAATGGATATTCCATCATGATCGACATTATAGTAACATATGACTAACTGTCTCCACTCATCCAAGCATGTCCATTTAACATGACCTCTAGGCTAGACAAAACTCAGACCAAAACCTATTATCATCTAGGCCAGCCAATCAAAACACAGATCAGAACTTACTTGACACCCACTCTCTGGAACTGCATGAGGCTGCTGGCAAGGGTGGCGTCCACCTCCGACAGGTCGGCATCCGGAAGCTCGTCGACCCCTGATCCCTGGGACATGCTCTTCTCGAACTGGGAGGAGAAGGCCTGCACCACTGCCCTGGGCAAGGGCTCCACCTCCACCGAGGAGATGGCATTCAGCACCTCCACTGCCACAGCATAGACAATAGAGTGGGGGTGAGTGGGTAATTCAATAATGAAATAAATAAACAAGTAAATAAGTAAATCATAAATAAATACAATAATAGAAGGTAAATAAACAATAGAAGTTGGGTGAATGAAAAAACAAATCAATAAATAAATGAACAAATGAATATAGAGTAAATAACCACAGAGGGTACATAAATAAATAGATTAAAAAAAGATTAATGTTACTGGTTGGGAAAGAACAAGTGCACTCCTGACAGAAATGGCCCCATGTTGAGAAGTTTGTTTGCCTCACAGTTTACAAATCTACTGAGTGAAAACAATTCTACCTAGTTGATAAATGAAACACAATATTTACGGCTGAGAACAAACAGGTGCTTTGCTGGCAGAAATGGCTCCACGCCGAGTTGATAATTTGCTTCATATATTTTGAGCTGTTTCAAAGAACGTGTGGTTGTGAGGTCTTTGTTTCACCAAACAAACCTGCTGTTTATTGTCCTGATTAAAGAAATGTCTTTACTCTGCCTTCAGTCGCTGTGACAGTCGGCGGATAATAGAGTCTGCTAAGCTAATTTAAGCAGTATAGGCTCACTGTGGAGTCGCAGCAGCGGGGAGCAAGAAAGGAGGATAATGGTCTTGAAAGCCAAAGATGCCAGAGTCATTTTTATAAAACACATAACAACATGAGGCTCAAAGCATGAGGCGAGACCAGCAGCCTTACTCACTGAGTTTCCCATAATCCTCCAACAGGAAACTCCATTTCCTGGTCTTCATGTCTGAAAGAAAGTATTAGGTGTCACAGTGAGAATAATGACTAATGACAGATTGAGTATTTTAATGACTTGAATATAGTATACATATAAATGACAGAGAGAGAGAGAGATAGAGAGAAAGAGAGAGAAAGATAGATATAACTTTTATGAAGTACATTAACCACTTGAAACCAAATTAGCAAACCACATTTCAACAAACAAAAGGCAGACTACATTTGAACATATAGAAGATAATGCCACGATCATAACTTATGTCTTTATCACTTAAAACAAGATAACACCGAGCAAATGCACTTGCGCTAATTGTAGTAATTAATTACCAATTATTACGAATGAATGATTAATTTACCTTTATACCACTGGTTACACTTTAATTAACTTTACTAGTATTTGTCCCAGTGCCCTTTGATCCCACCATATGCCCTAATACTTACTGCATTTCACACAAACCCTTCTCACCGTAGTTTTTGGAAGGCATCTGTTTGAAGGCAGCGATGACGTTGGCGTTGTAGGGCGAGTCCACCTCGAAGCGGGAGCGGCTCGTGAGCACACACTGGGCGTTCACGCTGGCGCCGGGCTTCTGCCAGCCCTGGCACAGCTTCATCAGTGCGGACAGCGCCGCTGAGTCCCGGGCACGGCTGGTCGCCACGGTAACATCCAGCCCCACCATCCCCTCCAGCGGTTTCAGGGCCACAGACGGGATGCCAGAAGCTTCCGCCACTGTGACGTGAGAATTGAAAGGACTGGTCAGAGTCTATGAGGCTGTTTTAAAACGGTTGGCTCACTCAGTCTTCAACTTTGTGACACACAACACACAACTTTGTAGTGATTGTGTGAAGGATAAAATTGTGAAAAAGGGGTCGTATCTTTGCTTAACATTCAAACTCTGATGTTACTTAACATAACAGCATAACAACAACAGGCCTGCGATCTTAGAGAAAACAAAAAAAATCACTTTTGGAGGAATGTTTTCATGTTTTTCATAGAAAAATTATCCAGCATATTTCTGATATGGAAAACCTCTCTCCGATCCAAGTAACCCTTTTGCTTTCCTGTGCTAAAGGCTTCATATAAGAGCCAATGGGGTACAGGAGTCCAGGTCCAGATCACTGGCCTGTCATGGAGGCTAACCAGTAAGAGTGCAAACTACTACTTTTTACGAATATGATACTGTAGTGAACACCTGGCCTTACTAAGTTGGCCGTAGTCCTCCAGACCGAAGTTCCACATCTTCGTTGCGGGATCTGCGGAAAAGAAATGATACAGTAGGATTATACGGTATCAAATCAAGTGTGAGGTACTGACCTTTTCTGCCAAAATACCAACCAACCAACCAAATATTCAACCAAATGTTTTCAATGTGCTTTCTGAACCTGTTGGAAGGCTACAAGAATGATCAACTGCTCTGATGCTGAAGTTCACTGTATGGTTCAGGCCAGTACATGCTAAATATTCATATTGTATATATTGTGATAATATTGCTTCATGACTGTGGCAAAGAAAAAGGAAAAGAGTGTTATTCAGTCATGTTCCGACACTATCATACAATTCTTACAATGAATAGTATTCACTTTGACTACCACAAGACTATGATCACACACGCAAGTGTATTTACCATAGTTTTTTGAGGGAATGTTCTTGAAGACAGCAATGAGTTGTGCCTGGTATCCGACCTCCACCCTGAAGCGCTCTGCGGTGTGGGACACACATCTCCCCCTCATTGACACAGCAGGCTTCTTCACAGGCGGTCCACTGGCTGGCTCTGGGGGTCTGGGTGGCTGTCTCTGTGCAACAGCAGAAGTAATGGTCGCAGTCGCAGCAGGGGGTACCTGACAAGGCCCTGAACCGTAAAAGCTACCAGTCTTGCAGCCAGCTACAGGTACACCTGAGGAGCCATCACCTGACTTGGCTGGCTGTGAAGGTTTGAAGCTCAGTGTGTTCGTTGACTGTGGTTGCGGTTTGAAGCTTGAAGTGTTCGTTGACTGTGGTGGTTTGAAGCTCGAAGTGTTTGTTGACTGTGGTTGCAGTTTGAAGCTTGAAGTGTTTGTTGACTGTGGTTGCGCTTTGAAGCTTGAAGTATTCATCGACTGAGGGGGATTGAAGCTTGGAGTGTTCAATGAATGCAGCGGTTTGAAGCTCGAAGTGTTTGTTGACTGTGGGGGATTGAAGCTCGCAGTGTTCACTGAATGTGCCGGTGGTTTGAAGCCTAAACTGCTTGTCTGAAGGGGAAGAGGCTCGATCAGTTTAGCCTGAGGGGGGAAAAAACTATTTCACAAATTTAAGACAAGTACTCCAAGAGGTGGAGTTCTGGTAATAAACACCCTCATGCATTTATTCTCGGATTTCAATAATCAGTCTAATAATGTAAACAACCAAAACGATGGCCCTAATGTATAGTATTAAAGCATGTCGAAACAGTTTCTATGCAGGGCACTTTAATGCATTCCCCACCTGTTTGTTCGCAGTAGTCGCACTGGGTTGACACTTCTCTATTGGCCTTTTATACAGAGAGATTGACGGTCCCGTTGTGGATACTGAGACACTGCTGCCCGAAGGAGGGGGGCGAGGGCCAAAGTGTGCAGCATTTGGTTTACTGTAAGCGTTCACGTTGCTCGGTCCAGTATCCTGTTGACAACTTCCTTGAGCTAGTCTCTCGGCTCTCCGTGCCAGGGCACGCTTTCTGTTTTCCTCTATTTTTCTCTGTTGCTCAGGCGTTAAAGTAGACATAGTTACAGAATAGTTATGAGCCGCCAAGTTCCAAGTCTTTTTCAACCCTTTAGATGGGTGTATCTGTATCGTATATCAATGGTGTTCCCATCAACTGACATGCACGATAAGCATTACTTCTAACGTTAGCTAATGTTACAGTGGTGCAACGTAAACAAGAACCGATCGGACGGATAGGAAGATTTTCAACGCCAATATCCTTGACAACATTAATCAGTACGTTAGTGAACAGCTTCAGTACACAAAAGTTAGTAGTAAGCCAGCTATCTAGTTAGCTACACATTGTAATTTTTTATTTTAGCTGACTAGCACTAGCTAGAAAAGCTTATTAGATCAGCCAGTTATCATGATAACGTATAGCTACAGACTGACGTTATACTACCCATCTGCTCTTAAACGAATGTAAAACAGTTTCGCGAAAGAAACGTTACATTTAAAAATACAGTCCACTGGTAAGCACTAAACAAACGTTAACTCTTGGCAACTTTTACCTCCGTAGTTGAACTATCGCGGGTTTAGTTAGGCGGATATGGCGTCACATCACAACAAACAGTGGTTTGACGGAAGGACGGACGTATGATTCTTCCAATGCACATACAGGTGTTTGAAGATTAACAGACTGGCTACGGATTTTGAAAGTCAATCTTGAAAAGTAAGATACAAGTGAACGGTGTAGCTTCACTTATCTTTGTATAGGGGAGAGGGGGGTAAGATGAGCCACGTGGGAAACTGTATCTGGGCAACCATACACAATTTGTATCATGTGACCCTTAATTTAGTGTGCATTCTCATTTGCATCGTCATCCTGCTGTGGAAAAAAGAACCATGTGCATGAAGTGGTAAGCAAACAAAAAAAAGTATATGAGGTATAATCCTTCTCACATCAAAAGTAATTCATCTCAGTTTAAAAAGTTGTATAAGATATGTTGAAGAACTGACAATGTGTGAAAAGGTGTGAGTGAATTAGAGAAAGTGCAGCTCTGGGTTAGACTAAGCTCTTTTCCCAAAATGGTGGACGTGGGGCAAAATGAGCCAGAGCCTTGGGGATGAACCACCGGTCCACATGAAGATGAGTCAAACATTTGGTGATTAAATCAATGTTTGCATCCTCACAATGAATAACTGATGTCGTATTGTAACTGCGTAGACAATGGCTTGTCTGCGGTGGGCGTGCTACCGACTGATGGAGGCTGTGCAGGAGCTGCAGGCAACTCTTTTCCAGTGGGCGGACTCGACCTTTACGGTGGCAGTTGTTGCGTGGAGGTTTCTCTGGAGCGGGGGCGCAGGCGATTTGGCAGGCTCGGTCTCAGCTGATGGTTGCGGTGCGAGGACTCTCCGGACTGGCAGTGACACAGCAATAGCCTCCTTTGGCTCACAAAGATCTTGGCGACCGCGTAATGGCTTCTCTTGAGCAGGCTGGATCTCACCTGACTACGGCAGTGCAAAGAGTCTCCTCGCCGAGAGTCCCCCCCTGCTAGTGGCATAGAGTGCCACGGCTTCAGTGCCCAGAAGTAGCTCGGCTCTGGACACATCCACCGTAGCACCCCATCGAAAATCCAGTCCAATGATGCGAGGGTCCTGGACGCCAGAATGGATGATGGACCGCTTGGCCCGCGACTCTCACCTGCTGTGACTTCTTAACTCTCATCTGTGCCCGCTCCCCTGTAACCATGACGATGTGAAGCTTAATGGCTGCCCAGGCCTGCTGCCGCCCTCCAGGGTCCCAAACATGATCGCTGAGAAGCTGCCTCTGTGGCCTGATGAATCATCTCGCTCTCTTCTAGGTCTGCCCTGGTGCACAACATGTTTGGATCTGAGTTGAATGTTGAATGTTGAATCTGAGGACGATCGCAAATGTGCTCCATGTGCTCCACTCGCTCCACGTGCTCCACTTGCTCTACCTCGTCCAGGGCTGCAGCCAGAGGGTTGGGGGTACAGCAAAACCCATGTCCTCCCACAGCTGCTCCAGATTAATGAGACAGAAGACAACTGATACATGATGGCAGGGGAGCAGGGGTCTGATATGCAGTCACAACACAGTGGGCAGTGGTGACAGAGACGCTAATACACGAGTGTAAAGCACAGGAAAAGCATTGACACATAATACATGACCGAAAATGATAACAGAAATACACACTGACATTATCACAGGCCCAAAAATACACTAAAACATTGAACACTTGAAAGGCATCATGTATCACATTATGGGAAAACTATTGCACACCATTTTCACACAGAAATATGCATGAGAGTGTGCATCTCCACTGCATGCTACAGTGTTTTAGATGAAGCGTTACAGCGGTCATGCCACGCAATTACAGAAGAAACACAGATAGGGGCTCCATAGTCACGTGCTTGTGGCCCTTTTAAAAAATAATAATAAAGCTTGTATTAACAAACGGCTGGGTAAATATATAGAAAATACATAAACACAATGCCAGTGGATCAGAGGACCGACAGAAATCATAAATCAGCACAGACAAATGTTAAGCAGGGCACATAAATTCAAGGTTTTAGTAGCTTTCCTACTTTAAGATTATAGGATTTATGTAATGCGTTTTATTTCATTTTGAAGGACTTACATTTATGAATGTGTGTTTTTGCAAGTAATAAAATCTGATGGATGATATAAGATTGACTTTCCTTGGTAGAAGAGTTAAAAACATTATCATATAGGAAAGGAGGAAATTCAGAATCAGTATATTGGGGAAATAAATCTGCAGCCAGAAAGTACAAGAGTGGGAACGAGACCAGAATAAATCTTCTGGAGCAAGTCGACAAAATGAGCATTCCACATAAATGTCCTTTTTATATCTTAATAGAAAATACCTTGGACGGATAAAAACGATGAATCATTTTATAAAAGTCGCTTCCTTAACCTTATTTGTAATGAGATATTCAGAAGGTAGGCACCAGATTGTATTCCAGTCCAGGTTTGAAATAAGGTTACTGCAACAGGAAACAGAGACTATTTATATAATATATAATTTTAAATAAAGCACATATTTAATAACTTATTAATTAATAATGTATCACAGTTATCATTGCTCTTTGTTTAGACAAGAAACAGATTTGACCCACACCAGTAACAACAGGATCCAGCCTTAGTAAAGTTGTCTGAGATACCATAGGAAGCATTACAACACCAAAGGGGATTCAATAAAAGCCTAAAGCACATTCGCTTGCTGGTGTAGTGATATAGTATTGAGTATGACATTAATGCACCACTTGAACTGAGGAGATGATTAAGCAGATAAATTCCGTCTAGCAAACCTGTTTTCCAAAAATTATGATTTGTGTTTATATAATATGTCTCCAGATGTTGTTCCAGATGTAATATCTGTGAGGAGAACATGCATGTTTATAAATTAGAGATCAGGAAAGAAGTATTTGTGAAATCTTGATCATTTGAAAAGGGAATCTTTTCAACATTTAAGCATTTGCATGTAACCCTATTTTTGGGTGACTTAGAAGCATTACTGTTGTTTTGCCATTTTAAAATAGTATTTTCCATACATAGTGACGTGTTAGTGTTTATGTACAATGTTTGCGATTATATGGATAGCCAGAACATTATGTTATATGTTGGTGTTTATATTATGTGTATAGAAAAAAAAAAGTTTGCAGATATGCCAAACATACAGTTGAGACACTGAAAGTGAAATACAATACAAGCAATCAGTGAATGTTCCTCAAACACTAAAAATGTCATTCAATTTAAGACGTCCAAGTCTATTTCTTAATCCTAGAGACTTGGCAAACTATCTTCAGGTTTAAAAACTGTAGATAGATTCGTTCTAATGTTTATGAACACCAATAGAATCAGCAGAATGGGGAATTTAATTATTAATAATTATATTTAGAATGACTTAAAATCTGGTTAATACAATATTTTTTTTCAGATGGCTCAGTTTACTCGGTCAGCTGGACCAATTTACCTTAATATGGGGCAAGTTTGAACCACATAACCACTTTTTTGGGACCCCATATCACGCTCATCCTACCCCACTCTCCCCTATTTTATTGGAAATTCTCGTGACTCCGTGTCAGTGTGTGTTGACGTGAGTCACAGTCAGACAAGATGTGCGGACATGGGTGAGAAAAGGAATGGGAGGGATTGTAGCCTTCAGTCACCACCCCAATTGCTTTACCTTCGCGGTTGCGTGAGAGAAATGTCGAATCATGAATAATAAATTACTTCAAACTGAAGTGAAAATAAAAATTAAAACATGCATGCATGAGTCTTTTCTTGTTCACCTTCAGGAGATTAGGCTGTTTTATGTACGTGGGTAGTGTCATAACCTATAGATTGCATGGTTTATTCTTTCTAGTTTGAACAGTGCTTAGATTAGATGTGCAAGTGGGTGAATAGATAGGGACGATTACCTAAAGGAAGCCTAATCTGATCAATCGGAGAAGCGCTGTTCCGTGTTCGCCCCCCTTTCCCGCATCAGCATCCCTCCGTGAGGTATGACGTGCTTGGGAGCTGTCCCAGGAATCATGGTGCTGAAGCTGCCGCATCCTCCAGTACCCAATAAGCGAAGCGCTATAGCCACCACAGGTTCCACGCCGTTATTCCAGACACGGGGACAGTTTCCGTGGGTCTTTGGACACGGAGCTACGGGCACCCTACACCTCGCCGCTGCATCGCCCTTGCGTGATATAGATTCCAGGATTGTAATTGCTACCAAAATGCCCCCCTACGGTGAGCCTGGACCAGCGCCAACGAGCGAGGTTTTGATTTGACTCTCACCTGAAGCGTCTCCTGAAAACCGTGATCCTGTACGATGTTAAAGTAGCTCACACGACCCGAAACAAGCAAGAGCCAAACATAAGAAGGAGTTACGCTAATTGATGAAGACATATTGCAACTTCCGTTGAGGGTTTCTGTTGAAGTCGTCGACAAGGGGGTCGGAAAACTGCTTTGTCTTGCTCTTACCAATAATGGGATATAATTGCCTGGATTTTTAAATCCCTCTAGGGTGTCTAACTGTTGCGATCCCATGCACATGCACAGACAAGAAGATGAAGATTAACGCATTGTAAATGTATGGAACATCTCACAAAAACTGCGGATTTCTAAATTGCGGAGCACTAAGATCTGAAAGGATTGGTATTTTTTTTTTGTCAACCTTTATGCACTCGCGACAAGGAACGACGTGGGAAACAGACTAAAGGCGATTTTAGTGTTCTCTACTTAAATCTATACTCTAAATAAATAGGAGCTCGAACCATAGGCTGTGGGAGCGCTTGTTTGATTCTTTGAACAACTTATGGCCTCTTATGCATGCTTATACAATTCCCAACCTATCCACCCTATACATGTTCAGCAAGACACGAAAGGAGTTTGGTGTATTTTGGCACTGAGGAGACATTTCAGTGATATTTCAACACCATGGTATCCGAAACACCTTTTGTAAATCAGTCTATCCGTGACAACCTACTCTCTCCAATATAAACTTCTGACGGAATTATTATTAACATGGTCTGTTATTTACCGTGGCTTTTACCAACTTTATTTTATTCGCGTGGCTGTGAAATGTGCACATGTTGTTAGTCCTTGGTGTTGTTACATGGTGCCGGACATTGTTGAGTCTCCATCTGAAACTACACAGCGCCGGTATGCTGAAGAGCCGCTGTTGCGTTTTGTTCAGTGACCTGAAGGTTCTGCTGTTCAGGCCACCGCCGCCCTCGGCACCGCCACCCACCCTCAACCCCATGATTGGACAAACAACAGAGCGTCGTGAGAGCGGAGCCAACTCGCATGTCAATAACAACACATTAATAGGAGTCAATCCGTCGGACCCATGGGTTGCCCCGCAGCTAGATGGGGCTGTGGGATCAGAGGGGGTCCGAGAAGCCCCGATTTGGACCGAGGCGGGAGCGGAGGAACCTTCGGATGCGTTTCAGTTCAGGGTCTCCCCTGACGACTTCCCCAAGCGGGAGGAACGGTTCTCCCTCATCAGCTGCACGAGCGGCATGCGGACTCCGTTGTGCAGGATATGTTTTCAGGGACCGGAGCAGGTATGGGAATCGGAATGTGTGACGTACACCGAACCCTCTTAACGTGTTAAGGGGAAAGGGTGTCTTGAGCATTTCTGGGATACGTTGTTCCCTTAAATGCGAGACACAGGCATGCTTAGCCTCCAGTTTTGCTGGAACGCCCTCAATGATAAATGTTACTTTTGAAGTCGGCAACATAGTGTATGTCTTTCACTGACTGTAGGCTGTGGTGGGATTTGATTTTGGTGTTGACTTGACAATGTAACATATTTGACTTGATATCAGTTTATAGATTGTCAGTTGAGTTTTTGCCTTAGAAATGGTTGAATTTAGTGTTAAGAGAGTAGCTTACCCAGATACAGGTAGGCGCTGCACTAAAGATCCAGTCCGTTCCTTTCTCCACACAAAATACACTTTGCGGAGTTATTTGAAAATAAAGCCTAAAGTGAGTCGGAGCAAACTACGTTACGCTAATGAGGCAGTCATTACTTTGGGTTTGAATTCATTACTTGGTCATATAGAGAGAATGACCACGAATCATAGTGTGGTTCACTTCTGGTTTGTGGTGCAGTTTTTTTTTTAAACACAATGTAACCGTGAGTTGAAAAAGAAACTGAACTTTTCTGGTCAATTAGCCTAATCAACGCGACACAGGGGGTTGTTAAAGCATAATGCCTCATAGCAGAAACGGGTACCAAGGAGTTTTTAGTAGCAATTACACGCATGAGGAGGGCATGCGTCAATGGCGACTTAGTCATTGCCTGCACCCTGTGTACTTTAATTATTGCTGAGTCGTAGTTTCATTGTAGGTTGCTTTTAGGGCTTTTTTTCTTGTTACTCCTGGTTGCAGTTTTTGTCAAAGGCAAACCAGACACCATGCTGTTGCCTTCTCAGAAAATAACTATAGATAGGTGATTACTTTTCCCGCCCACACCCTTAGGACTTATGCAAGTTCTTCATGCCATGTGCACATGCTGCAAACATTATGTACACTTCTCTAACTTTTGGAAGGAGATCAGTCACGTCTATCTGAAGCCAAATGCCACCAGGTGTCCGAGACAAACACTGCTTATCGAACCACCACCCAACCCACCCTTGGACAACCCCTCCCTTATCCCCTCCCTCTCCGGTCTCATCCTGTCGCTGTAGTGTCTGTCTGTGGCCCACTGTTGCGTCTGCTCGGAGGAGACCACTGTTTGTAGCCTAAATTGGCCTTAAGCACTAACTAGCGCCGGGGTAGCTGCATGGGCTAATCTAGTCAGGCACATCACGTTCAGACTCTGATAAACTCTCACCACAGAGCTGTCAGGCAAAGCACTGTCTCAGTGGAGACAGAACCATTTATTTATTTATTTTTGTGTTTTTTTTCCTCGGCTGTGTTCTCCAATTATGAAATTGTAACCTGCGGCACTGAGGCCTTGTTATTGTTTAAAAAAATGCTGCACCAGCAGTGAATACTAATGTGGTGGCGGAGACACCCTGAATTACAGTTTCTCCCATCTCACCAGGCCCACAATATATTAGCCTATGTGTTTTTATTGTGACTTCATTATTTATCGCACTGTTGTCCCCACCGAGAGTTGTTTTGGTTAACGTACTATCTTAAATGCAGTTCATGAAGTGGAATAATGCAGGGAGATCTGAAGAGAGGTCAATGCGGGGAGGGTGCCCTTTGAGAGTTATCGATATTGCGCTCCGCTTCTCTCGTGCTTGTAGTCTCTCTCTCTTCCTCGGCCTGATCTGTCAGTCGAGGACGCTAAGTCCGTCCCTCCCAGCCTGGCTCCCTGGCGAGGCTCAGGCACTGGAGTCCCACGCATCACAGCCCTTCTCTCCTTCTCCACTTTGTTTCATTAATAACATTTCCCAGGCTTCTCTTTGATCTTTCTCTGCTTATAGAGGTGCCTAGTGACAGGTTGATCAGTCTCCCATACTCTCTCTTTCTCTCTCTCTAACACACACACACACGCATAATCGTTTCTACAGAGATACCAAAGCATCGTCATTTTGTCATCATCATCTTCATCGCAGGAAGTGGTGAACGTAGGGTAGGGTGAAACACTTTCGAGCGTCACCAAAACCTGGAGAGCTCATGCCATCCTCTCCCTCGCTGCATGACCCTTCATCTGCCCAATCAGAGCTTCCCTGAGATGATTTCCTGTGTTTTCACATCACTGGAGTGGGACTCCCGTTGACAACAGAGTAAAGATTTAGTGTCTGTTACGGATTACTGGCACAGATTGTCATCCCAGAGGGGCTGGGGAGGGGGGAACATCTCAGTGGATGGGAGCGACAGAAACACCCATGAGACTTTCCTGCAGAGAGTTTTTTTGTCTGTCTTTATAAGAAAGACTGCCTGGGCTGGAAAGCTTATTTTTCTTTAATGAAGTTGGATGGTTTGTTTCATGAGTGCAGCGCCTTCTAAACACTTCAAAAACTCAAGGGTGCTGTGGCTTGTTTTCGGTCTTCAGTCTCTTTAAAAACAGTTAAAGCTTCCAGGATTCTTGAGGCTGCTTTCCCAAATTGACTCAGTTAACAGTTCAATGTTCTATTTAGAATCATTGAATGACTCTTCAGAACTCTGAAGAATCCTGTGGGCTTGTCCTCACAGCGCTCTTGGTCCACAGCACAATCCATGTTTATTTTTTTCGGAGTGTGTTGGTGTGAGTGTATACTGTTTAAGTGTGTAGGTGTGAGTGTGGGTATGTTGACTTGGCCACCTGGGGAATGTTCAGTATCTCCGAACTGTTTACTAGTCATCTCTGTGCATTTTTTTGGGGTGGGGGGGGTCTCTGTGGAGCTTTTGTTTTCTGCACAGCGCAGACAGTGGAGACAGAGACCTCTTGTATTATTTATCGACCTGTAATGGATCCAGATCCTCTTTCCGCTCACAGCGCTGGGTTAGCCTTGCTTGCTGAACTCCTACGTAGGGATACGGGATGAATTTGATCCACCAATTTACTGCGAAATGCCACAGAGTCCCCGTTGCAATCTCTTTCTCTTTCTCTTTCTCTTTCTCTTTCTCTCTCTCTCTCTCTTAACTAACTCGCCATTATAGTTTGTCTGCGGAAGTGACTCATGCATCAGAGGACCTTTAGTGATGACAGAGTGAAGAGACACAGTTGGATTCCATGTGCAAATCCTGTTACATGCTCCACTGTCAATCTGTCTCCATGCAGGCCGTCACCTCGGCAATGACTAAGAAAGGACGGCGGTCACAGAGGCCAACGACTAACGGATTAAGGCTGAAGAAGTAAGGTCGAGGCATCAGCAGGGAAAGACATCGCATTATTTGCCATTTCCCTTGAAATTTTCCTTTTGCAAATGAACTGGATCGTGTTTTGATCACAATAAACAATAATTTCAAAATAAACCTTGGCGCAGAGGTAACCCTGGACGACTGTCGCCCGGGCAACCCAGCATAATTTTAAATCTCATCTGACCCCAGGGCTGGCATTAGAGCTCATCAGGGGTATGGTTAGGGAGCTGTAAAACGCTCTAATCGGAGGATTTAGAGGCTCTTTGTAACTGTGCTCGCTTCAACAGGTCATTCAATTTGCACGATTCAATATCAAATAATTAAGGCACTCACGGTCACACTCTGCCAACTGATGATGTGGATGACTGAACAGTACTCTTTGAGATGGGGAAGAAAGCTGCGGGCTCAAGTGTACCATATTGGTCAGTGCAGGAGCACCTTCTTTATTCCCTGCATCATTTTGTTTCTTGTGTTGTTGTTGTGATGCTCAGTTCCCAGGCAGATATGTCTTCATCTTGATTTAACTTTGCCAGTATTATGCTTCCACTTACCCCCCCTTCACTGGTATTCCTCTTGCAGATGTCAGCCAGACAATGACTGCGCTGTTATTCTTACAATCTCAAGGAGCAGTCGGACCGCATCTGAACCGTATCTGGGCCTGATCTGTGCCAAATGTGGGCCAGATATGTCCTGGAGTCAGTCGCATTGCAGGAGAACCGTTGGGCTGGTTTGGTTGTTTGGCAAACAGTTTTTCACACTTTTTGTTGTTATTCCCTGTGGGACATCAATCTGGTTTGCCGTTTGTCACCCTTTATGTGGCGTTGCCAAGGCCCCTTTATTAATAAATAGATATAAACAGAATGCGGCCTCGAAGAACCCCTCTGATGCACATCCAATCGAGGAATCGTTTATTTTTAGTTTAGACATCCAACTCGTCCCTCGCGAAGCACATTAAAAGGACATGGCAGAGGGCTGTGTGTGTGCTATCAACTGTCAAACCCACTCCATTCCCACGTCTCTCTAAAGGACCCGAGAGAAAGAGAAGGAGCAGAGACAGAGAGAGAGAGAGAGACTGTGAGTTAACGGGTCGCTCTCATTGACACTGAAGTAATTAGTGGCGCTTCTGCAGCTCATTCCGCGCCTGTGTGGCGGTACAAGACCACAAGCAGGCGCTGCTCTTGGCCACGGTCCATCCCTGCGCTGCTCCGGTGCCAGAGCGTCTTTGGATGGACCGGGTGCTCGGCACACCTCACGCCAAGCTACTCCCACCGTGTCCATCTGTAAAAGAACTTGTCCCTCCCAGTTTCCTCTCGCCACTGGGCGGGGAAAGGGGGGGGGGGTTGGAGAGCCGGTGGAGGGGGCTGAGAATTGCTCGTTCTGTCAGTAGTGATAGCCTCCAGGTTCACAGTGTGAGATGCCCATGCCGCTCAGCGCAGGAATGTAACAGCCTGCACCGTTGGAACACAACCAGCGGAGGGAGGGCTGTTTAGGTTGGAGAGAAGAGACCATGACTCCTGGTGGTTTAAACATGTGGACTGACAAACCAAGTACATATGTCATAACAAAAGACAATATGAGTCTTATGCTGTGTCTGTGTGTGTGTGTGTGTGTGTGTGTGTGTGTGTGTGTGTGTGTGTGTGTGTGTGTGTGTGTGTGTGTGTGTTTTCTCTTGGAGTGGTATGCTGCTCCAGGCCTTTCTGTGCCTGTACTGACGGTAATGGGAGAAACATGTGTCCCTACTTCCTGCCCAACCAAATTCCAAAGCACTGCTAAGTTCATATGAAGAGTCCCTTTAAAGAGAGATGGAATTGTCCTACACCTACACAAATCACAGCTTTTACATTTTATTGCACTGTTGCTTTTATGGTGTGTGCGTGCGTGTGAGCATGTGTGCACACGCGTGTGTGTGCGCTTGTGTATGTGTGCTTGTGCATGCATGTGCATGTGTACATGTGTTCCTCTGCACCCATATGCATTTCCAATGACTCTCGGGTCCAAATAGGTCCTCAAAGCAAAACGAGAAAAAATTACAAATCCCATAAAACTCCGACATTTATTTCTTCCGTGCTTCTACCTTATAAATCACACTGCAGATGAAACCAGCCCTTCTCCCAGTACAAACAGAGCCGGATTGCCTGATGTCACACCCAGGTGCAACCGAATGTGTTGAGACAAGGGTGTTAGCGCAGACTGACGCGCTCACTAAGAGTGGTTAACGGCACCAAGCGTACATTCCTCACATTGGTGAGGTGGAAGTTGCCATATTTCATCTTGATTCCCCACGCGTAAGTCATTGGAACTAAATTTGAGATCCCTGTTGAGAATAGGAGTCTTTAAATGTTGCTGACAGATGTTCAGACGTGTAATATTATGTGGTTTGGATTCAAGTTTCCCCTGCAATTTGAATTTTGCCTGAACTAGGAAGGTTCTTAATTATTTTACTTATGCAGAGAGTGGTTTTTGTAGTAATATCCATGGCTATTGGTTACCTAATTGGTTTGTGTAGTAATGTCCATGGCTTTTGGTTACTTTATTGGTTTGTGTAATATCCATGGTTGTTGGTTACTTAATTGGTTTGTGTAGTAATATCCATGGCTATTGGTTACTTAATTGGTTTGTGTAGTAATATCCATGGCTATGGGTTACTTAATTGGTTTGGGTAGTAATATCCATGGCTATTGGTCACTTTATTGGTTTGTGTAGTAATATCCATGGCTATTGGTTACTTAATTGGTTTGGGTAGTAATATCCATGGCTATTGGTCACTTTATTGCCGCTTTTCCTCGCTGGTATTTGGATGCTTAAGCATGCATCTCCCCACTCTATCTTTCACACATGCTGCATCAGAGTAAGGACATGGCATAATCAGCGAAGGCTTCACACTCTCCAGCCCTCCTGATACTTATTCAGTTGTTCAGTTGATTAACTGTTGTTGTTGTTGTTGTTGTTTTAGTTTCAAAACATTTGCATGAAATGACTGCCATCGCACATGAGTCACAGGTGAAGACACACATGAGAGGAAAACTCTGAATGTTGAGAGAGGAAGAAGACAACAGGAGTGAACAGGCAGAGTCGGATAAGGGCAGAGGGGTTATTAACGCACAAGTGCGACAGTCTAATACATTTATATATTATTCATATATCATCATTCATATATTCTCATATATTGTTGTCAAAGTCAGTACATTTAGCTTCACGGTCCTGTAGGTGTCCATTTTGTTTGCATGCTCGAAGAAACTCTGGTGTTCGTACACAGTCCTGGCTCTGTAAATGGGAAACAAACAAACTGGCTTGGACCGATCCATACACTATCACAGCCAATCAATGCATTACTTCAAAAGTTTGGAGGGGAGGGGGTGCAATTTGATTGGCTTTTGAGCTCAAATATCAACAATCAATACACTATCCCAGCCAATCAATGCATTACTTCAAAAGTTTGGAGGGGAAGGGGTACAATTTGATTGGCTTTTGAGCTCAAATATCAACAGCCTTTAGCAATAATTGAGGACTGCAACTTAACTGAGTGGCTCTAATTTGTCAGCAGGCTGTTTGGAGTGGTTTTATTTTTAGGCACGTTCACCGAGGCATGTCTGGCAGTCTGAGCTCAATTAGAAGAACAGTTCATTTGAAAGAGATTTAATGAGGAGAGAGGCTGTGAGTTCTCCCCAAACCCCTCGTCTGCATCCATAGGATCCGCATGCAAAAACACCAGAACCCTTTGTTTTTTGGATGCTCTGCAAAGGGAACTGGGATTTTAAACATCTTACACTCTTCTCTGAGTTAACTATTTATGCTGTAAAAGAGAGATCTTAGATAGCATGTGACCTGAGGAAACCTTTGACTGAGTGCAGGAGTTTAACATCTGACACTTTCATCTGTTTTAATTATTAACACTGTAAAACAGAGATCTTGGGGAATTGATATCTTTGTCTTGAGAATCTCGAGGAATCCTTTGATGAGTGCAGGTGTCTCCCTGCCTGTAGGGGGAGCTGTTGAACCCGTGTCGCTGCAATGGCTCCGTGCGCAGCACTCACCAGCCGTGCTTGATCAAGTGGATCAGTGAGAGAGGATCCTGGGCCTGTGAACTGTGCTACTACAAGTACCAGGTCATCGCCATCAGCACCAAGAACCCACTGCAGGTAAATCAGTAACTCTTAATGTGACACTATTAGCCATCAGCACCAAGAACCCACTGCAGGTAAATCAGTAACTCTTAATGTGACACTATAAGCCATCAGCACCAGCTGGTTCATAACATTTTTGCTGTTTCATCTGTACTTTCATAAGTGGTGGCTGTCCCAAGAGTGATTCTTCCCCCCTGGGACTTATTAGTAGTGGAGAACTCTTAACAGCCTATACCTTGTTCACACTGTAAGTTGCTATGGGTAAAAGCGTCTGTAAAAAAAATAAATCTAAATCCCTCTAACCACCCCTCTCCGTTTTGTGTAGTGGCAGGCCATCTCACTGACGGTCATAGAGAAGGTGCAGATAGCGGCGGCCATCTTGGGATCGCTGTTCCTCATCGCCAGCATCTCCTGGTTGGTCTGGTCGTCCCTGAGTCCCTCAGCCAAGTGGCAACGGCAAGACCTGCTCTTCCAGATCTGCTACGGCATGTACGGATTCATGGACGTGGTCTGCATCGGTGAGCAAAAGTCTGTGTGTGTTTGTGTGTGTGTTTGTGTGTGTGTGTGTGTGTGTGAGTGTGAGTGTGACTGTGTGTGTGTGTGTGTGTGTGTGTGTGTGTGTGTGTGTTTGTGTGTTTGATGTGCGTGCATGAAGTGAAAAGAACTTTTTTGGACGTGGTCTGCATCTGTGGGTAGTATAATTGTGTTTGATGTGTATTTGTGTATTCATGGTTTGTGTGTGTGTGTGTGTGTGTGTGTGTGTGTGTGTGTGTGTGTGTGTGTGTGTGTGTGTGTGTGTGTGTGTGTGTGTGTGTGTATGTGTGTTTGTGTATGAGCTTTGCACCGTAGCATGTGTGCTGTATATCTTAACTACAGTGAAACATTTATGTGACTGAACCTTAATGTAAATCTTTGACAGCATAATGCAATGATGTTTGTTCTGCCAAAAGAACCACTGCAGCCCTAAAACTATACAGAGTGAGATTTAATCATCTAGAACCGGAGAGCAGAGCAGCAGTATAATAGAATTTGGACAGACACCAATAAAACCCACTCAGACTGAAAAAGTGTATATTTCTCTCCGCTTATAGTTTATATGAGCCATAAGGTAAGTTTTGTGGTATACAGAGCAAAGATACTGATGAGGTTAAATGGAACTAAAGCAAAATATTTGAGTTGTTTAGGTCATGATGTAGATGCTTACGTGGATCAGTGTATGTCTGTAACTTCTACACAATGATACATTATAGCAAGGATCTATGTGAAGATAAACTACGAGCGCAGCCTGTGGAGCTCTCTCTCGCAAGCTGTCTTGTTTCATAAAGAAATTACCCCTTAGATGTCAGAGGCAATTGGCTGGTGCAGTTCAGGCATGCACCGCCACTCCAGAGAATCATGTTCTCCCGAATGGCAAAGTGACCTGGGGCCCCTCATGCAGTGTGTGTGTGTGTGTGTGTGTGTGTGTGTGTGTGTGTGTGTGAGACCTGGGGCCCCTCATGAAGTATTTATCGAACGGGAGTCAGAGGACACGGAGGACGGCAGCATAGTAAAACACAATAGAGAGAGGAGCCAATTAATCTCCAGCAGCCGCTGTTCATTGACCCACATCAGGGGAGAATATTATTATGATAAAACAGCCCTACCCCACACCCCACCCCACACCCGAGGGGTGTACGTGTGTGTGCGTTCGTAAGTGAGTGTGATTCATGGTGTGTGAGCGTGTGTGTGTGCGTGAGTGAGTGTGTGTGTGTGTGCAAAGAGAGAGAGACTCGTTGAAACAGTGATGAATTACAGATATGTTCTCCCGGGAAGTGAAGTTTTAGCCGGCAAACACAATCACTGTACCTACAGCCCCGGTGTGATTAGCATACATTTGTGCTGTGAAAATGGCTCTCTGGATTTTTTTGGGGAGTCTCTATTGTTTTCCGTGATCGTCGGCTCATATTCCCTACCCTCTCAACAGCATGTAGAAACCCCCCGCAGCTCGGAACAGAGGAACCGTGTCTCTGAGTACAAAGAACCATGTTCTCCCAAGAATTCTGTAAGAATGAACTATTGAACTCTTCTGTGTGGCAAACTACACTTTGGTTGACTCAAATATGTCTTTGTAACACTTCAATACCTTAATCATGTCCCTGCTACCCTCCATTTTGTGCTATGTACAGTGACAGTCAATATTAAGATTCAATGAAGATCACTGTTATTTGTGAAAAAAAAAAATATCTAGAGGGAGTTACAATGGAAGTATGACCTTCTGTGAGTCATAGGAAGGAAGCAACAGAATATCTGCCTGTGTGTGTGTGTCTGTGTGTGTGTGTGTATGTGTGTGTGTGTGTGTGTGTGTGGTTGTGTGTGTGTGTGTGTGTGTGTGTGTGTGTGTGTGTGTGTGTGTGTGTGTGTGTGTGTGTGTGTGTGTGTGTGTGTGTGTGTTTAGGGGGGGGGGGGGGGGTGTCAAGCCCCCAGAGTGGAAGTGATGAGAAGTGTATGTGCAAAAGGCAGAGAGCTGGAAAGAGAGAGAGAGTGACAGAGACAGTGTGAGAAAAGAAAGGTGCGGGGGGGGGGGGGGGGGGTGAGAGGGAGCAGGAAGTGAGGAGTGGGGATGTTGGATAATGTCCTGTGGGGAAAGCCAACCAAAGCGGAGGAATCATTATCTTCCGTCTTTAAGGAGATTTACTTGTCACCTGGAAGACAGTGGCAAACGCGGAGAAGCAGCAGAGGCAGAGGCAGTACCACCTCACTCTTATCGGGAGATAGAGAGAGAGAGAGAGGGAGAGGGAGAGGCAGTACCACCTCACTCTTATCGGGAGATAGAGAGAGAGAGAGAGAGGGAGAGGGAGAGGCAGTACCACCTCACTCTTATCGGGAGATAGAGAGAGAGAGAGAGAGAGAGGGAGAGGCAGAGGCAGTACCACCTCACTCTTATCGGGAGAGAGAGATAGAGAGAGAGAGAGAGAGAGAGGGAGAGGGAGAGGCAGTACCACCTCACTCTTATCGGGAGAGAGAGAGAGAGAGAGAGAGAGAGAGGGAGAGGGAGAGGGAGAGGCAGTGCCACCTCACTCTTATCGGGAGAGAGAGAGAGAGAGAGGGAGAGGGAGAGGGAGAGGCAGTATCACCTCACTCTTATCGGGAAATGGAAAGAGAGAGAAAGAGGGAAAGAGAGGGAGGGAGATGGAGAGAGAGAGAGAGAGAGAGAGAGAGAGAGAGAGAAAGAGGGAGGGAGGGAGATAGAGAGAGGGAGGGAGAGAGGGAGAGAGGGGGGCGTATAGAGGGCTCTTACAGAGAGATGATTTTCTTTCTTTTTTTCATATACTGTACTTTTTTATTTAAAGAGGACATTGTGAGGAGATGATGGATGAGAACACAGAAGAGCTTAAAAGTAAAGTTTTGGATGGTTACTTTTTGAACTTTACACTGCCTGTGTGACATAGAACGGGCATCTGGGTAAAATATGTACTTTTTTGCCATAGTACTACGGCAGTGTAAAGTATGGCTTGTAGTATTCTTTTGGAGGCAAGCGTGTGTGTGTGTAATACTGGAGCCATTGTGTGTGTGTGTGTGTGTGTGTGTGTGTGTGTGTGTGTGTGTGTGTGTGTGTGTGTGTGTGTGTGTGTGTGTGTGTGTGTGTTTGCGCGTGCAAGTGTGTGTGTGTTGAGGTAATGGGATATAGGATGTAAGGTAAGATAAAATCCAGACATCCCATCACAAAGCTCCTTAGTGAGCTCTATGCCAATAAAACTGGTAATGTTCCTGAAGCTCAACTGGCAAACAGTTAACAAGGTCATGAGGTCATGACCCAGGAGGCACAGGAACCAATGAAATGTATAGCCCACGTGCATGGTCAGTCTCCCTAGATAAGAGCCTCTGCCGTGTGAGTAAAGGTCAAGGTATAGTGTGTTCTCTGACAGTAAATGTAATCTCAAGCCCCTAAAATGAATCTACTCTGATAAATTAATTGCAGTTTTCCATGCTGCCAGATTTCTCTGGTGAATCAATAGATTATTATTTTTTTTCCCTGGGTTGGAACTGCCGGTGGAGTGATTCAGAGGGTAAATAATTCATTTCTGAGAGACGCAGAACGAGGCTTCTTAGGACTCCAACAGCAAGTGAAATATCGTCTCATTACAGATCCCATCTCGAGCACGGTATCTCCACAGGACAAAGCAGCGTTGTGTTAAAGTCATAAATAAACAGCTTTCTGTGATCATTTGTAGGACTGAATAACTGCTCATGTAAATCCATTCCCTCTGTCACCCGCTAGCTCACAGCAGAGAGGCTGTTTCCACTGAGCCGTCTGTGTGTGTATGTGTGTGAGTGTGTGTGCGGTGTGTGTGTGTGTGTGTGTGTGTGTGCACTGAATGACCTGTAGCTGTTCGAGTGGGGCTCACATGAGCTCAGTGACAGTGAAAGTCTGGATATGTACTCCCAATCATATAGCATGTAGGGTGGTGTTAACCAGAGTATCCATACAAGCACTTAGGGTGGTCTAAAACATTGTCTATATTCTCAGATATTCATTACCAGGGTTTTTATTCTCAGACAACCCATATAGGAATTAAGGTGGTCTAATGGTCTTCACCGTGGTTTGTGTAAGAAAATATCTGTGAAGGACTTAGGATGACCTTAACTGGCATGATCTATTGGATTTATGGGCAAAGCCTGTGGAGTTTGATGGAGCGAAACCAATAGACATCTGAGAATCTCGACCTTGAGTTCATTGAGTTCATGAGCATCATTGAGTGTCTAGTGCCCACTCGGCTATGGAACACATGTGCCTTTTGTCAACATGTTGAGATGCTCACATGATCCTTTTTTCTGTCACGTATGTATTAGCATCTGCTTCTCCAGATGTGTTAATATGTTGCCATGGTCACATGTTCCTCTCTTGAGATTTGAATTAACATCTGTGTCATATAATGTTCTTTATTGGCATCTATTTGTATACCTTTTATATGTGATAAAACACACTGATACACACACAGCCTTCTGTTGAGCTGTGCATTGGGCTTAGGTATTCACTTCCTGTTCTGTCTCCTCCTGCCCTCAGCCCTGATTGTGCACGAGGGACCTTCCGTGTTCCGAATATTCCACCGATGGCAAGCTGTCAATCAGCAGTGGAAGGTTCTGAACTATGACAAAGTCAAGGACAACAAGGACAAAGAGGCTGTGAAGACTGGCGAGCGGGAGTGGACGCTGTCGCTGCTGCATCAGCGGGTCGAAGCCGGACCGGACGCCTCTCCGTCCAGCCCCACACCCATTATCATCAACGCGCTGACCCCTACCACGGAATCAGCCGCCTGGGCGGCGGTGGCAGCGATGGCAGCAGCGTCGCCCGAGGGAACAGGGGCGGGGCCAGACTCACAGAACTCTGTCGCCCAGGGCAACGGGGCGTCCTGGCCCAACCAGCACTTCCGCCAGCTGTTCAGCCACCTGAGGCCCCAGGAGCCCCGCGGGCAGCCCAGCACCAGCACCCGAGAGCTGGTCATGAGGGTCACTACAGTCTGAGGATCCGCTGAGGCCTACCTGGAGGGGGGGCTGAATACGAATAATGGGGCTCAGGACTCTTACGAAAAAAGAGATTTTTAAAAGATTTATGTGACTTTTTTTGTTCTGTGTGTGTGTGTGTGTGTGTGCGTGTGTGTGTGCGTGTGCATTGTTGTCAGTGTGTCTCTGTGTGTATGTGTGTGTGTGTCTGTCTATGGAAGGCACTGTGCATCTGTCTTTTAGATTAAAAGCAAAAATCAATGTGTTCGATTGGTTTGAACAGCGAGGTGTTGCTATTGATTAGATGACAAATGCGAGGTCCCTGGAGAGCGTCTGAGGCCTATGAATTTATTCAACAGTTTGTACCGCCTCCCATTATGCATTCATCAGGGCTGGTTATCACGGCAGCCGCTTCAGAGGGGCTCTTATCTGCTGATGCTGGGGAATCTATCCGTGTACCCAGTGTTCAACACGAATGCCACAGTGTGCTGCGCCCTGAACGAGGTTCTTCATATCAACTCCCTCTTAGTGGCAGATTCAACATAAGTGTTGGTAATGTCCCTGATGCTTAATTTCCACGTAGATCCACTAAGAGTGGTTTTTAAGTGAATGGGAAGCTTTTGAGCAAAGGGAAGACTTTCCGTCACGATAATAGTGATGTGGCTTAAATAGAAAAAGAATGACTAATTACTTTATTCCAGTGTCCAGTGCGGTCTGAATGAGGTTTGTTTGTGTTGTGGGATGGAGCAGGCAGAGAGGACGTGCTGGGCACATCAACCGGAGCAGATACTGATGCAAAGGGCAGGGAAGACCGCAGAAGCTGACCGCAAGAGAACAAGACGCTGGCCGAGAGGTCCCTGGAAACGGATGATGACTCACACATACACACACACACACACACACACACACACACACACACACACACACACACACACACACACACACACACACACACACATACATGCATACTCATACACAGACACTTACTCATAAACGCACACATACCAATAAACGCATACAGCTGCACATTCATACATTCACACACACACACACACACACACACACACACACACACACTCCAGCCAGCTCATCAAACACACAGAAACACACTCACAATGTAAGACCCTTTTATTTCAGTCTTATGTTCCAGCTCGAGTTGGCATCATGATGGCAGGAGTTATATTCAGAATGACATCAATTACAAGAATCAACATCAAACAACAGTGAGCCGTTCAGTTCCATTCATCTCCGTCTCTCAGTCAACAGATCTGCTCACACACACACACACACACACACACACCAACACACACACTCTCTCACACACACTCTCATACACACCTCCATGTGGACATGTTTTTCTTTTCGGGGATAAATCTCATCACAGACGTTGACTCATGTGTGTTTTCTATCTCAGACTTTATTATCTTACATTTTTCTGACTTGACTCGGCTTGGCAGACCCTCTGAGTCTGGGTGTTTTGTTTAAGTGGCCCCTCTTTTCACACACACACACACACACTTCTCTTCTCAGTGGCAGGCTACTTGAGCTCTAATTAGACTGGATTCAGATAGTGTCGGTACCCTCACATGGCCAATAGACTCATCATGAGGAACCCATCAAACACATTGTGGAATGGAACTTAATGGGCTGTTGTTGGGTAAGGGTGCTTTTTCATTAAATCTGTTTACTTCTCCACAGTTCTGATACTGACAAAGACTATAGATGGGATAGACCTCCAAGTTAATATTTCACATGACTGTTCTGAAATGCCTTGATGCTTTTACCAGACATTACACTGGGAAGTTCCTACATATGAGTGATCGTTCCATTGGTTCCAGTATCGGTTCCAGTTGTATTGGTTCCTGTTCAACAGTCCAAGTCAATTCAAAGGTCTGTCATGAGGTGGACATTTTTAACAGTAAGACTGATAAATACAGCATATATTTATTTAAAATAAATGGGGTTTTTTTGGTTGCTGTGAATGACTTTCCCTTTGGGTGTGCAGAGGCCTTTTGAACGAACAAATACATACATATACACACACACACACACAAACGCACGTGTGCGTCTGAAACAGCTTGTCCCAGTTGGAGAGGCACATAAGCATTAACGCTGAGGAGAGGTGCTGGTGGTCTGGGTGTGTTTGTGTGTGTGTGTGTATGTGTGTGTGTGTGTGTGTGTGCAGGGCCGCAGGTATACCTGGCCGCTTGACCGTTAAATAATTCAAGCCTTGAACTGCTGATATCGATGGGAAGCAGAACCTGGCACAATAACAGCTTTGCCTGGGAGACAAGGTCACTGAGAGTTCACCATGAACTCATTTGCCTTCATTCCTCCCTCTCAATCTCACCCTCTCTCACTCACTTACTCTATCTTTATCCCTCTCTCTCTTGCCCACCTTCTCTTTCACTCTCTCTTTTCTCTATCTAGGGGCCCTCTTTATCCCACTTAGGTTTTCTCCTACCCTAAGTATTTTTTCTCTTTTGCTCTCTGAAGGGGGACCCCCCCCCCTCTCTCTCTCTCTCTCTCTCGCTCTCGCTCTCTCTGCTGATTTCTTAGTCTATTTCTTTGTTAGGTGTTGTCAGTGGCTACACTTCAGGAAATAACTCTGCACAGGATTCTGACAAGTCCCTGAATATGAGATACAGGGATTGAGCCAAAAATTGAAAACTCTGGCTTGTCCTTGTGTAATCTCTGCAACAAATGAGCGAGACTCTTAAACCTCCACAGCCTTGTCAAACCACTCAGAAGGGGGAAGTCTGAGCAAAAGTCGAGAGAGTCAGCCATGATGGCTTCTTTACTGCCGTGTCATTCCAGATGTGTCTGTTGTTACATGACTGTATGATTCACAAGGGCCATGACCTCAGCAGTGAGTTAAAGTGGCTAAAGTTGGATCCGGGCGACCATAAGAGACAAGTCAAAGTGTGTCTAAAACAGACACTAATGTATTTGTTTCCTAAAATCAAACTTTTTTTGGTTACAGTTTGTAAATGTCTAACAAAAGAGTTGGGAATAATAAAACAAATGACTTGAGTCTACTTTATGCACATTTGAAACTCTAGCATTCCCTCAAGCAGAAGATGCAGAAGCTATCTGATTTCAAATCTTATCTGTGTAATCTGCCAAAACCCACTTCCTGGGTGTGCATTTATGCCAGCACAGAGTAGACACAGACTGTTCATAACAGGGACATCATAACATACCTTCCAGCTGTATACTATCCATCACAAAAAAACTGCCAGTCTATTAAGATATTCCACGGATAGCTCAGGGATTCCTAAGATTTCTACAGCAGTGGCAATCGTCTTCCTTATGTGCATAATACTATTACTGCGCTGCTGCATGTCGTGTTATGGGGAAATTGCAGGGTATGATATTTCAGGGCTTGCAAGGCACTGCAAGTAATTTCAAAGACAATTCTCAAATCCTGGAACCGTAACAGAACAAAATCACATAACCCCCGTCATCTCTCTGTCTGCTTTTATTTCATCTTTCTTTTCATCCTTAGTTTTTTGTTCTTTTTTTTAACAGGGAGTAAAAACAATAAATAAAAAAAAACTGCCAGGGCTACCTTTGTGAAGTGGGAAATAATGACAGTCATTACAAGTTGTTAAAAAATCTTCAGTGCAGACATCAAAAAGGTAGCTGTGGCTGGAGTAGACAGCAAAGCCAGATTGGATGAGTCACACTCACACTCTTCACCAGTCTTTTCTCTCTTCGTATGTCCTCTGAGCTCTCAAACAAAAGGAGAACCTGTTGGAACCTGGTGGACAAAGGGTACCAAGATCCACAGTTTAAATTAAAAGATCTGTTTTCGTCGTCCTGACCTAGATGGATGACGCCAACTAAATTATTCCAAGGTTCTAATGAATGACAAACCAAACTGTGACACTGCATAGACATACAAAAATATCGGACATCGAATGGTAGTATGTGCCTGTGAAAATCAACGGAACACCAAAGCCAATCATATGCATGAAATATGTTTAGTTCTCTCACACTGACACATTTCATTCTGTGTGACATTTGCGAGTGCCTAAAACACCACAAGTCAACAGTCATCTGCTTGAGGCGTAAGAACCGTTTGTGTGTGTGTGTGTCTCTTTGTGTGTGTGTAGCGGTCACTGACAGGACCCAGTCTCTTGGCTGTTAAATTGAACTTTGAGTGTCACTGGCAAACAGACATGCTGTGAAATGCACATTCAGTTGTTGTATTTCTGGTTTTGTTCTATTTTGTTCTTTTTTTGGGGGGGGGGGGAGACAGATCTTTTATTTCCATCACCGCTGAACCTCCTTATTTACATGAGACGATTCTTCTTCACGGCTGTTTAGAGTAGGACTGCACATTCCAAGGAGCTCAAGTGACATTTTTTGGTAATAAAACGTGCACCTCAATAAACATACGCTTTTATCTCAAGCTACACAACGTAAAGAGACAAATAACATTTGTGTATTACAAACAATGTGATCATTGAATGCATACTTAATGTTAGAGCTGTCAGCTGGTTTTATGGGATGTAGTCTTATGTGCAGGACCACATAGGAACTGATACAGGTCTGGCAGACTTGACCCTGACTAAGTCCAGATTCTGCTGCTCTCTGGCAGGGGTCTCTTTCATTCAGAAAAAGTTACTCACATGTCAACTGCCAAGTCCTTGGCTAGAACTAATACATACTCTATACACGAGCCCCAATCCTCACCTCACAGTACTGCCACATACTCTCTCTACGAGCCCCAATCCCAACCTCACAGTACTTATACATACTCTATCCACGAGCCCCAATTCTCACCTCACAGTACTAATACATACTCTCTCCACGAGCCCCAATCCTCACCTCACAGTACTGCCACATACTCTCTCTACGAGCCCCAATCCCAACCTCACAGTACTTATACATACTCTATCCACGAGCCCCAATCCCAACCTCACAGTACTGCCACATACTCTCTCTACGAGCCCCAATCCCAACCTCACAGTACTTATACATACTCTATCCACGAGCCCCAATCCCAACCTCACAGTACTGCCACATACTCTCTCTACGAGCCCCAATCCCAACCTCACAGTACTAATACATACTCTATCCACGAGCCCCAATCCTCACCTCACAGTACTAATACATACTCTATCCACAAGCCCCAATCCTCACCTCACAGTGTTAATACATACTCTTTCTACGAGCCCCAATCCTCCCCTCACGGTGTTAATACATACTCTCTCTACGAGCCCTAATCCTCACCTCACAGTTCTGCCACATACTCTCTCTACGAGCCCCAATTCTCACCTCACAGTACTAATACATACTCTATCTACGAGCCCCAATCCCAACCTCACAGCACTAATACATACTCTATCCACGAGCCCCAATTCTCACCTCACAGTACTAATCCATACTCTCTCTACGAGCCCCTATCCTCACCTCACAGTACTGCCACATACTCTATCCATGAGTCCCAATCCTCACCTCACAGTACTAATACATACTCTATCCACGAGCCCCAATCCTCACCTCACAATACTATTGTAGAGAAGCATGGGCTGCATACACACATGTGCATACAAATACATTTCGTATTTGACAGCACGAAATGAAACCGTTCAAAAGAAAATGCATTTTAATTTTCACACACAGTAAGTCTGTGGATACCTACATAAACAGACACAAAGCTATTTTATCTATCTTACACACTTTATTAACAAACACTTCACTCTCTCTCTCTCTCTCTGCCTTTCGCTAGCCCTCTCCTAATATTCAAACAGAAATAACTGAATCTCATTATATTCAACAGTTGTTGAATATCAAATGTATTGTGTTTCCTGGCAGCCACCGGACACGCCATATAGCCTTGATTTCTTTGAAAAAAAAAAAAAAAACGTCTTTCACCTGGCAGTTCAATAAAGCCCGAAATTACCTGATCTTGATTTGGCTCAACAGTAGGCCTACACTACCGTATCCGCGCCACATCGCAACCAGATGCGCTTCCGCTGGTGTCTGAGTTGCGTGTATTTACATTAGCGAACGGACTGGGCCATGTGAGGACCAAACTGGGCTGAAGAATGCAGAGTAGGTCCTCTTGGAGGAAGTCCAGATGTCAACAAAGGAGCGAACAAAGTAAACCGCAAGTAAGACTTCACTGAAAACAAGCCAGCTGTTAAGTCCACTGGCGAAGAAATCCGTTTGAATATAGTCGAATAGGATCTGACATGAAAAATAAACTTATTTTATGATCTGAAGTCGACTATGTTATGCATCTCATCAAAGACCGAGAGACAAGGACTGAGCTCGCAGCTATGCCCATATGCAAAAACTACAGCATCTTATGTTCCATTGAATGTTGTATTTTAAATGTAACTGATATGTAACTGGTCATGCGTTGATCAGCACGTGAAACAAGTCATCAAAAAATGCAACTGCATTAGTACACAAACACACACACACACACACACACACACACACATACACACACACTCATTTGGCATACACTGTCCCTCAGTAGCCCACTCATTCCCCCCGCGCACTCCGTGCTTACAACCCATAAACCACTACCGGATGGAGAAGGAAAATCCTTCTCGATGCCCAGAAGCGCCAATGGAAGCGTGAATACTGGATTGCTACCTTTTCACGGTGTATAGAATGGGATGTAAAGAGACATTTTTAACGGACGTTTCTTAATTGCCACCAACTGACAACGTTTTAAGAACATTTTGCGTATTTTGGTAAGATGGACACATCGTGACTTTTATGAAGTGCGAAGAATGTTATCTATAACTTTAAATCAAAAGATCTAAGTAGCCTATTCTTAAGATGCAAAACCTTACTATAAAACTAAGTTTAGCTTAAAGTAGAAAACTGTTGAAACTGCTGAAATCTGGGGGTCAAAAATATGTTGTTTCTAATCTTATTCTTATGTAAAATCTTACGTTTCCGTGAGAGAAAGACTGGAATTTGCAACGTTAGTTTGGGTTTATGGCAAGAGCTTCAGCTCTGTCCTGACCGAGTAGCCTCTTGTAACACAATATAACACGACATCTGTTCAGTTTGTGAAAATACTATGTTTTGATTCTATAATGGTTTACCACTTACTTTTTTGACTATTCATTATTTACCTGCTTTCTTAGCCATCCCTGTCTACTTCATAATAGTGTTGTGGGGTTTGAAATACCACTCAATGCGTTTTGTACTACAAAGTTACATTTTGGTGCGTATATTGATAGGAAGGGGCTTTCAAAGGTATTGAGTGTCCTTATGAAATATTCTTGTTGAGACAGTAACACTGTGAGGGGTCTTGTAGTGTAAATGTAGTGTGTTTGGTGCAGTGTAAACTTGTAGTGAGGGGTAAATGTAGAGTGCTTGTGTGAGATGTACTTGCTGAAACAATGCATGTTCTAGCATCCTGTACAAGCGGCTGGTAAGGGTCTGTTTGAGGGTGAAGGGGCCAGTCCTGGGAGGGCGTCATGATATGGCAGAAAGTGTTTCGGGGCAGTGGTGGTGGTGAAGGTGCTTGTGTGTGTGAGTGTACATGTGCGTGTGTGTGTGTGTGTGTGTGTGTGTGTGTGTGTACATGTCTATGTGTGTGTATGTGTACGTGTGTGTACGTGGGTGTGTGTGTACGTGTGTGTGTGTACGTGTGTGCGTGGGTTTAATGGGGTGGCTCTGGAAAATATCCAAACACAGCTGTTCAGCTGATGGCCAATGCACTATTAGTTAAAGTGATGGGTTCTTTTCAGTTTTTCTCTTATAGATTTTTTGCTAAGTGATTATATCACGCGGTCTCCGGCGTATGTATACATGTCTTGAATGATGTGATACTTTTTCCAGTCTCTGCTCTTCATCAAGGGTCCACTCATGCTAATGTGTGTGTGTTAGTGTTTAAACAGCGCCTGGCATAAATACTGGGCCTTCCTGCAGTGTAGTTCTCCGATCAGCTGCCCACGGCACGCCCTGGACGTCTGGGAATTTTAAGGTCACTCACTCTCTTACAAGTAGTTTTGGAGGTGTGACGACAAGACAGTTTTTCTCAACGACCCTTGACATTTTTTTCATTTATCTAATTTTTCTTGTTCTGGTTTTTATAATTTATTATTTAAGTATTTTCAATCCACTTTTTGACCTTTTGGGTACATCAGTAATTGAAAAAACTTTGTACTTCTTATGTCATGCTAGAATGTTAATTTGAGGCCAAAGTAAGGTCCAGGTTTAGGGTTATAGGTAGTAGTGCCACAATGTTCAGCAAAATGAAAATAATGTAAAGTGGGACCTTTCTTTACATTTTCCTTGCCATTTGTTTACACTTGTAGTCCCAAAGAATGTAAAGGAATTCATACAAACACCTAAAACAAACAATTAATATTCACACAATAGACGAAGTTACTGTGAAACATTATCACTGTAAGGGCTAAAGGTTTTTTTTTTAAATGTATTATTTATTTATGACATAATGCTTCACTAAGAAGAGTCTCTATGTTCTCATTCAGTGCTGTAGAAGTCAAGATGACTGTTTGCCAGGTGGTCCTGCTGTTGGGGTTATTGTGGGTCAGCGCCAACGCACAGGGCCGAGGCCCGCGTCCGTGGCCCCCGCAGGGAATCGAGCCGGATCCAGACCCAACCCTTCCCGACCCATCAGTCCCCTGTTGTCATAGTGAGTATGAGGATGTCTGCACATGGGTAGTGTGGAAAACAGCAGAGTATTTCAGTGTTTGATTGTGTGATTGATCAGTCAATTATCATTGATTACACATCCTGACAACTTGGCTCATGGCCTCATGGCAGTCAAGGACAGGGGGGGAAGCGTGTCTGTGTTTGTGTGTCTCTGTTTGTGTGTGTTTGTGTTTCCCTGTGTGTGTGTGTGTGTGTGTGTGTGGAGGGGGGGGGGTATGGTGTTGGAGAGGATTCTTAATGTGTGTTTAATGAAAATGAATGGACTCCAATTAGTCAGCAGTCATCACAGCCAGTCAACAAATATTTTTGTTAGTAAAGAGAGAGAGAAAAACAAACATTATTTACTCATTTTATACAAAACTATGGACATTTAGATATCAATGATGATTAAGAAATTTGAATCAAATTGGATTTTAGAACTATGTCAATATTGGAAGGTTCTTAGATTCCCCTATAATTTGATACAGTTGTAGAGCAGCTGGGTCCAACCCTAACCCAAACGTCCCACCGTGCGATCCTTCTTGTGCAGTAATATTCAGATAGAGATCCCTGTCTTGTTTGTGAAAACATGAAAATCACTAAACCCATCAAACAGATTGATTGATTTTTGAGAGCTATTCTCTCTGTGTTTTCATGCCAGTGTTTATGCATGTTCTTGGGAATGCGATGTTAAAAAAAGGTTTCTATGGAGACGTATCTGCGTTGTGACTCAAAAATGAAAATGTTCACATATGCCATGAAAAGCCATTTCAACACCAGACAAAGAAATGTTTTCTTGCAGGTTTAATCTAGTATCTCGTCCCCACATGCTCTCTGATAAACCCTTCACCAGTATTATTTTTGTACCTTGAAAAAACCCTCGAAAAGTCTGTCAGTGTTTTGAAAGTAAACAAGACATTTGCTGCAGACTAACACTTAAAATGGTCTACCCCAACAGAAGAAATCATGTGTCCGATCAACGTGTTCTTCGTCTTGGACACCTCCGAGTCCGTGGCCTTGCTGGAGAAGCCCCCTGGCAGCGTGGTGGCGAGTATCAAAGAGTTCACCAAGTACTTCGCCGTGCGACTGAAGGACGAGACCTACACAAATGGCGTTCAGCTCTCCTGGACCATGGGAGGCCTCCACTTTTCCCAGAACAACAAGGTTTTCAGCAGGATCACCAGCCGTGAAGAATTCCTCCGGAACGTCAACTCTATCAGTTACTTTGGCAAGGGCTCGTACATCGACTGCGCCCTCAACAACATGACCGAAGAGATCGCACGGCACCCGTTTCCGATGAAGACGGTGAACTTTGGGGTGGTCGTGACGGACGGCTATGAGACTGGCAACCTCTGCGGTGGCATCAAGATGGCTGCAGAGCGGGCGAAGGACCATGGGACTCAGCTGTTCTCCGTCGCCGTGTCCGGTACTAAGGTGGAGGCAGGACTGCAACTGATCGCCAGCTCCCCCGTTGAACTGTTCCGTGATGACTACGTGGCCGTCGATCTACCTCAGAGTGCGAATGTAAACATGCCAACGATTGAACGGATTATTAAAGCAATGGTAAGCATGGCATGTGTAGCAGAAGACAAGCAGATATGCCAATGAATGGTTGCATTGTGTGCCACGATTAATAATGTGATGTGGAGCTTTGGCACATACAAGTCCAGATGCAATATCCTGTGTCGTGAACTTTACACTAAACCCCTGTTGTCCAGTGTTCCGTAGAAAATGTTTGAAAACTGTGGCACATTGAACTTCCACTGCAGACTATCCATGTGAAAATGCCATGTGTGTTTAGTTGTCATATGTGACACCGACTGTCCTTTCTGTGTCTCCAGAAACATCGTGCCTATCAGGAGGTGAGAAATAAGAAGCACACATACAAGCCAAGTGGACTGGACACTGCATAATAGTCCTACCAGCAAACATCCCAGAAGAAAAACATAATTTATTATTGTTGTTTTTTTCATGCCATTCTTCTTTGGTTTAACTTGATGCTGTATGGGGACATTGCTGACTAATAAGACCATGCTTATCTTTGCAGTGTTTCAAACCCAAATGTGTAGAACATGATGGCCCTCCTGGTCCCAAAGGCTTCAGAGGAGCAAAAGTGAGTTGGAAAGCGTCAATGCCTAACGATGAAAAATAAATGATAATATGAATATGAGATAATGGAATAGTGAGATAATGAAAATGACTAATGGTATCATAAATGAATATACTTTATAATAAATATTAATCAACCACATACAGTACTACTCCACTTCAATATCAGTGCGAAACTCCTAATATTTCTGTTGTGTGTTTGGCATCATTCAGGGACAAAAAGGGGGTATTGGAGTGCCTGGATCGAAAGGCGGTGACGGACAGGCGGTGAGATAAGACTTCTCTCGTCATAATTGTGACTTTTTCATAATTGATAACAGCGTTTGGCCAATGGTTTTCTGAATGTGGTGTTGAAGCGTTAACATTATCATGATCAAGTGTGTGCTGTCTCTTGCAGGGGGATCCAGGGCTTGAGGGCCGGATTGGACCTCCGGGTCCAAAGGTAGGTCTTTTCAGCTGCACAAAAACTTTTGTCACATACAGTACAAAGCCATTTCATGGTTTAAATGTGTGAGTGCCTTCACATTCCAATTTTGTTTTTCTCCAGGGTGAAACAGGACCGATAGGAGATAAAGTGAGTCACCAAACAACCCTAACACCTAAACCCGAACGCCTAAACCCAAACACCTAAACCAAAGCACCTATTTAAACCGAAGTACCTAAAGCCAAACACATAAAACCCGAACACCTTAACCTTAACCTGAACCATTTCTTTTCTGTTCTTTATTGCGTGTAGGGTGACATTGGAGACCAAGGGGGAAAGGTATGACACAACAATATATAATAGTTCTCTAAGAAACCCATGCATGGCTATTTAGGGTGCACCAGTGAGTTCTGACGCCCCAATATTTTTTTCCCCAATGTCTAGGGCACAGTGGGAATTCCTGGTCGCAATGGAACAGATGGTCAGAAGGTAAAACGGTTTAGAGATGTATAAACTCCCTCAGTGGGGACACTATGTGCTGATGCAGGGCATTAGAGCATATTCCACTGTTAAGGAGAATATAGAACTCACAATGCGATTATGTGGCATTTCAGGGTAAGATCGGGCGGATCGGCGCCCCTGGTTGTAAAGGGGACCCAGGAGACAAGGTTGGTCTCATATTATCACATCACACGTGTGTATTTATTAAGTGTCAGTGCACATAAAAACACTTCACAGTGTTACTAACGTTACGTGTTACACTTTCGTGTTTTCCATCTCACAGGGATCGGACGGGTATCCTGGAGACAGTGGTGACCCTGGACCTAGGGGAACTGTAGGAGCGAAGGTGAAGTCCTGAGGGGATTTTAAGAATTGTTGACAACCCGTACCCTTACCTCTTTAGAGGAGTGGACTAATCCTGTCTCATGATCTTGTTCCTGTTTAGGGGGATTCGGGACGCACAGGCAGATCAGGCCCTCCTGGGCCACCAGGAGATGTTGGACCTAAAGTACATCAGAGATCAATCATGTTCTTTCATTGCTCTATAATACACTATTTTGTTTTATAGTATTCTACCAAGCGCATATAAACGCCTAATTTGTATTACTACTTTTACTACTGCGCGGTGAAATGATCCTGTGTTTATTGCACTAGGGGGAAGGAGGGATGCCAGGAACACAAGGGTTTCCAGGAACAAAAGGTTCACGGGTAGGTGACGTGATGTGACGTGCAGAGAGCTTTTAGTTTTTTCCCTCTTCCAATGTTTGCTGTTCTGTGACTGAAAGTGTGTTGTTTTTAGGGAGGACCAGGGGGAGGAGGGCCCGTAGGAGAGAAGGTAAACAATAATAATAATTTGAACAGTAATATAACAAACACACTACAACATCACATCATATACAGTATATCTCCTAAATGAATGCCTATTTCTTATCGATTCCTTCCATTCACGGTCATAATATGGAGTAGTAAAGTACATTTGCTACATTTGCTCATTTCTAGGGGACAAGAGGCAATACTGGAGCCAAAGGAACAGAAGGGCGTGTTGGACCCAAAGGAGATAAGGTTTGGTCACAGACACAGACTCTGTTACACTGTGCAAGTCCCCAGTCTACGTCTCAGGGACTTCTGTCACAGTTTGACAGACCCTGGGAGACGCGCCTTTGAAGAACAGTAAAAGGAGAATGTAGTCTTTGGATTAGGTAACTCCACAGTACGTGTCACAGGAATAAGCCTTCTCTTGCTCATCCCAGGGGGAGGCAGGCCCGGAGGGGACGAGGGGATCGACTGGACCGGTCGGAAGTAAGGGAGCCAAGGTAAAAACATTTGTTAGGCTGCCATCAATATCATATGAATGGTAATGCATCTTGTTAAAGATAATGCCACCAACCAGTATTTTATAAAGTCAATTCTGAACATTAACCTTTAAATTCACTTAGTTATTTTTGCAGTCCTCACAATTATTGTAAGTTCTGGATCTTTTGTTTTTGTTCTGGACATTACAACCAAACTGCAAGTAATGCAAGCAAATCTGCAAGTACAATCAGCAATTTAATCTGCAAATACAATCTGCTCGTACAACTCCCCACCCTACAAACCAGAGCCAGAGAGGTCAGTTTAGCCACCATAGCTTCACACAGATGTTTTCATCCCTTTGGGAGTACTGCATCAAATTGCTGTGGTTCACTTGGAATGAGTAGCTGTACTTGCAAATACCAAAACATGAGTGAGCTTTGATTCATTTTTATAAAAGACTGATGACTGCTGATATTTAATGGAAAGTACATCCTTGTTGTTTTAAAGTCCATATCACCACTCACCTTCTCTTCCCTTCTCTTCCCCTCTCGTACCTTCTCTTACCTTCTCTTACCCTCTGTATACAGGGACATCCTGGTTTGGGAGGTCCTAGAGGACAACCAGGGGAAACAGGAACTCCTGGCATCCAGGTAGGTCAAACCTTGATGCAAGATGGGAGTTGATGTTGAGTTGAGCAAGAGGTTCCTCCCTCCTCAGCATACATGTGTCTACGATGGGGGTTGGGTTGGGTTCTTCACACTGGAAATGACATAGACATGGTCAAAAAGCCTTGACTAGACAGATAAACAGATAGATAGATAGATAGATAGATAGATAGATAGATAGATAGATAGATAGATAGATAGATAGATAGATAGACAGATATATAGATAGATAGACAGATATACATATAGATAGATAGATAGACAGCTGACAAACCCTTGGACCTTGGACCAGAGAGGAAGTCAAAGGTGAGTCAAAGGTTTCTCTGAGGTTTATTCCAGCGTGCTTCTGCAGGGAGTCAATTCCAGCAACCAACACCGAATCAATAAAGTGACTTTAGCACATTACATTGTCCTAGTTTAGCCATGGGGGGATACAGTGTGGGGTGTGTGTTGTAGGTGTGTTCCAGGAAGACGGGGGGGAGCAACAGACTAAACAGATAGATAGATAGATACTTAAAGATGTAGTCCATGATTCTGGTGAAAGGATATTGATATTTGAGCTCACAGTCAATAAAATGAAACCCTTCTGTGCACCTTAAGCAACGTGTTGATTGGCTCAAATTGTTTATGACTTGTATATGGTTAAGCTACTATGTTTGTTCATCATTTACAGAGCTTATGCAGGATGCTATGGCACTGGTGAAAAGGATTGTCAGTTTCAAAATGGCATCTTCAGATAGTAAAACTGGTCTTCTTTTTAAGCCTGTGCATGAAGCCAAATCTTGCTTTGTCTAAGCCTTGCCTCATTAGTTCTACTTTCAGCTAGGTATACTACATAAGCAGAATTTTTTAGAAATTGAAGTATTGAAAAAGAAACAGTTCCCCTCCTGAAGCTATGACTGGAATGTCAGCCCTTCCTTTGAACTGTGTGACAAATGCCAAGATCATCAATTCCTATGGAGTATAAGAATCAATACTATTTAAACCTGTTGAATGCTTTGGATAACACATGGGGATTAAACTCCCCTCCCTCTCTCTTATGTGTCCTAGGGTTCTGAAGGGGATCCTGGAGACGAGGGCCCCAGGGGAACCGTTGGCCCCCCAGGACCAAGGGTATATCAACACACTTAATACACACCCACAGACAACAGTATAATACCACTTACTAGCCTACATGCCTTACTGCTAGCCTTACTAGCATCTGCTAGCCTACTAGCCTCTGCTTTGGAACGCTCCGCAGATAATAGCTAGCTGCACTGTTCTAGAACACTCCTTATACAAGTCTGTAGGGTGTTCTAGAACCGTAAACCTCTGTAGACCTAAGGTATTTTAGAAGTGCAGAAGTGCTCACAAAGGACTTAAGAGCACAACAGTGCTTTTTTTATCATGCTGCACAACATCTACAGATGCGTGTGCTGCTTTATAGAGGTAGAGGGAATGTGCCAACTGCAACAGCCCACTCATTCCCACCAAACAACTGAGTCACACCACAGTTGTACACCCACAGACAACAGTATAATACCACTTACTAGCCTACATGTCTTACTGCTAGCCTTACTAGCATCTGCTAGCCTACTAGCCTCTGCTTTGGAACGCTCCGCAGATAATAGCTAGCTGTACTGTTCTAGAACACTCCTTATACAAGTCTGTAGGGTGTTCTAGAACCGTAAACCTCTGTAGACCTAAGGTATTTTAGAAGTGCAGAAGTGCTCACAAAGGACTTAAGAGCACAACAGTGCTTTTTTTATCATGCTGCACAACATCTACAGATACGTGTGCTGCTTTATAGAGGTAGAGGGAATGTGCCAACTGCAACAGCCCACTCATTCCCACCAAACGACTGAGTCACACCACAGTTGTACACCTGTGTGGCTGTCACCGTCACAGCTCAAATGGATTCATAATACTTTGTAGTTTGCAGAATATCTACTGTATGTATATTCAGTATATATCAAGTCCTGTTCAGAATGTCCAGAATGAGTGAACTGTCTGTATGTAGTTCATCCATTTTATAATTTGCATCTGAACAAGATACTTTGGATGCTCACAGTACAAAATGGTGCGCCAATCTTTCCCCTTCTCATCTGAATTTCAGGAGACACTACAAGCTGTACATGGCAGATAGTAAAATTGTCCTAGAGTCCAACCATACAAATTTAAAGAGGGACATAACGACAAAGAGCTCACTGTCTGACAACTTGTGGAGAATGCAGCATATTTAAGGATCAGGAATGCAAGAAGCTATTCTCTGTCTCAGTTATTTTAAGTGGAAATCTCTGTAACAAAGCTCAGTATGTCTGTTCACCCATTTCATAAAGAACCAATTAAGCAAAGTCACCTGTCTATCAAAGGAAAGGCATTCTAATAGAAGTCATCCACATCTGACAAAAACAACAACAACTAAAAAAACCTGAACAAAATAGGGCTGCATTCTTTTCCATGGTGTCTGAAAAGATAGTACTGTGCCACTGCCTTGACTAAAAAGAATGCATGTCATTTGAGGTTCTCCCATTGCTGTGCTATGATTTATGTGACTCAATTGGCTGAGCAGGCGAGGAATGGACTGAAACGTTTCCATTTCCTGTCATGTTTATTATAGTCTAAGCTTTCTCTCAAATAAAGGCAGAGCTTACAATAAGTCAACACATCATAGAAAATCTGCAGACCCCAACCCATGATCCACTTTCTTTCACATGTTTTGATCGTTGGGAGTGTTATGACAAGAGGCTCTATTACTCACAGTGTTTGTATTCCATCATGAAATATTGCAATCCACCACATAAACTGTGTATTTAAGCTGATCCCGGTATCTTCATGAGTTATTATGGAACTTGCTGCCTTCAGAACCATCAAGCCCTAGTGCATTGTGTTTGCTAACCCAATCATAATCCAATACGATGTACATTATTGCATACATTAGTGTAGACCCAAGTTATATGTTGTATCCATCAGTGATCTACATATTAGTCATTATGATGGAAGATTCTTACCCTGTCTCCGTCATAGGGCGACCATGGAAGAGACGGGTTCAACTATCCTGGCTCCAGAGGACCCACGGTGAGAAAAGTTTGGATTTCATTATGGCAGCCAAAATTCAGATGACCTTTAGAAGCCTCTAGAATTATGGCGGCCAATACTCAGATGACCTTGTCAGCTTCTAGAACTAGGTTATGTTCTTCTCCTGAATCTTGTGACTGTGCATGCATTTTGTCCATGTTATAGGAATTGCAGATTGTACGCCGAATGTGTATTGCTATTAGACTTCTCAAGTAACCCAATGCACAAATAAACAAGTGTTGTTCTTGTTGTTGTTGTTGTTGTTGTTACCCAGGGCGACCAGGGTGAGAAGGGGAGGAGGGGTCAGCGAGGGAGCAGAGGAGACTGTGGGGCCAAAGGAGATCCTGGGACCAAGGGGGGAAAGGGGGAAACGGTGAGAGATGTGACGTGACATTAGAATACATAATATATAATATAGTCTTTGTGGAGTATTGCCATTTAAACACAACCAAGCAATACTGGTGGAATAGTTTTTAGCCATGTCATTGGTTATGTAAATATATTATTGTATCTGTGTCATTGCTGATTAATTTGGTGTATCATAAAATATTGCCATACTGGACTGTATGCATGTAGTGAACACAGCTAACACAGACAGGAGTCCCTGATTCTCTTTAAAAATGCACTCAAGTCGACTCAAGGTTTTACTTTGAAATCAGTACCGATTCCAGGTTTTTAAGGGTTCTGTTGTTCTCCTTGTCAGGGTGAACCAGGACCACTGGGACAGTCCGGTCACAGAGGACCTTCAGGAGAAATGGGTTCTCCTGTAAGTGCTGAGAACTGGGCTGCAGCGAAAACCAGAGCCAGAACCACAGTGTGGTTTGGGAAGTCAGGAAGACCTACCCCAAAACCCTCAAGGCTCAATAGATGACGATAGACAGTGAATGGATGCAAGGGCCAATGCTGGCGCAACTTGTTGCATGTTTAGCAGCACGGGAAATTACTATTTAGCTTTTTCTGGATTGTCTGTTTGATGGCCATGAAGCAATTTAGCTTGTATTGTCTGACATAGCCTACAGTACTTCAGCGTCAGTCATGTGAAGTCTCAAAGCCCGGGTTTGTCTTTGCATTCACATAAGAACAGTTGTAACACTGCCTATTTAAATCACTCTGAGCTCCAACTGATTCTTAGCTTTCCCTTAAGGACTACAACTAAATAACAACATAAAAATGAAAGACAGAATGGAATCTATTGTTAGTCCCTAATTAGGAACCATTTTGTGCCCCTTCTGCAAACACTGTTGAACCAATGACTCTTTTTCATAGGGGGGGCCAGGACCTGAAGGAGACCCTGGACTGAATGTGAGTTATCTCTCCTTTTTCATCATGTTCCACTTAACTACATGTCAATTCTCCTGTGTACACTTCCCTATTGAACTACATGTTTAAGTATACCTAGTCCTTCTGTGTACACTTCCCTATTGAACTACATGTTTAAGTATACCTAATCCTTCTGTGTACACTTCCCCAGGACTGCGATGTCATGAGCTACATCAGAGAGACATGTGGTTGTTGTGGTAAGTTGTCTACATAAGTGAGTGAAGGCTAGTACGTCAAAGAGAACAATTAGAGGTGCACTCAGAGCACAGACCTCAGCTAAGGCTAAATGCGTCTCGCAATGTAAAATAAAGTGAAAAAAAAATTTAATGCATTCTACTTTGGGCCGTGTTCCATTTCTCCACCAGGTTATATACCAGGGAATAGTTCTGCTGGCAGACAGACAAACAAACAAACAAACTAAATTGAATTTTTTTTGTACTACTATTTTTCAAAGAACTGACATAATTAAAAACGTGATTATTGGGAAAGTAACAAATGAACAAACAGGTGTTTTGTTTTTTCAGACTGCGAGAAGCACTGCGGCGCTCTGGACATTGTGTTTGTGATTGACAGCTCAGAGAGTGTCGGGCTCACAAACTTCACCCTGGAAAAACACTTTGTCATCAACACAATGAACAAGCTGGGCTCCATGGCAACCGACCCCAATTCACCTACAGGTATAGATCCTTTGTGAGTCATAAAAATGGAATTTGGAATTAGTTTTTCTCCCCTCGTCCAATTAGTTTGGATTTTTTTTTCCCCTCGTTAATAAATAGCTGTAGCTAGAGATTTTGTGAGGCTCTTTCCTCCCGTCAATCTAGATGAAAGACTTCCATACTTGCTGAAATACCCTCTTTAATTTTACAGGGACTCGAGTCGGAGTTGTGCAGTACAGCCACAACGGAACCTTCGAGGCCATCCACCTAAATGACCCAAACATCAACTCACTGTCCGCCCTCAAGAAGGCCGTCAAGGACCTGAAGTGGATCGCCGGTGGAACCTGGACTCCGTCCGCCCTCAAATACGCCTACGACACCCTCATCCGTAACGGGAAACGTGAAGGGGCCAGGGTGACTGCGGTGGTGATCACAGACGGTCGCTACGACCCTAAAGACCAACCTGGCCTGCTCCGGTCCCTCTGTCAGGACCCCAGTGTAGACGTCATGGCCGTGGGAATCGGGGACATGTTTAACGTCCCAGGGCAGGACGAGACGCTGGTCAGCATCACGTGTGACCGGCCCCAGCGCGTGAGGAACATGACCCGCTACACTGACCTGGTGGCGGAGGAGTTCATCCAGGAGGTTGAGACAGTGCTCTGTCCTGGTATAGCACCAATCCTGCCATGCTTCACTGACGGCAACATAGATGCATATTTTTTACCATTTATAATCTTGTTAATAATAATAATTATGTTACTATAACAGGTATCATAAAGTTAACTAATTAATTAAATTAACTCATCTTTTAAGTAACTTACATTCACACCTCTTCTGTGGCATCCTACTGGGTTTGATTTATAGAACTGTCTCTTTTGTTATCCAGACCCCGTAATCGTTTGTCCAGATCTGCCATGCCAAAAAGGTAACATTCATTTAATTTTCCTTGTTTATTGCGTTATCAGCATGAAATTTAATTCAATTTTATTTATATAGCGCCATAACAATACAATTGCCTCTAGGCGCTTTACAGAGCCCAGAGCCTGAACCCCCTTAGTGCAATCACAATGGCAACAGGGGCAAGAAAAAACTCCCTGTTAGGCAGGAAGAAACCTTCAGCAGAACCACAGCACATAAGGGGGGACCCATCTGCTTGAGGTTGGCCGGGTGGAGATAGAAAGGAGGGAAGGGGGAGGGTTCATGCTACTTTGACAGCACAGCTTTGCAAGCTACCAACACTGGTCATGTATTTAGTGTCCTCTGGGGCTCCAGGGGGTAAAAAACTAAGGGAAACACTCTTTACTTACATTACAGAAAGAAAAATCAAGCACATGAGCTGACAACTAGCAATGGCTATTATCTGTTCATATAGAACATTTAGAAATTGTGAACAACCAGTACTGTCTTCACATTATTAATAGTATATGAACAGGTTTCTGCTAGGAACGCAGATTTATATTGAGAACTTAAGAACTCTCAAGAGTAGCTGTAGGGAGAACTCTCAAGAGTAGCTGTAGGGAGAACTCTCAAGAGTAGCTGTAGGTAGCTGTAACTTACATTTCATCACACAAATGTGTCTTCTCCATCAGAGATTGCTGTGGCACCTTGTGCTGACCGTCCCGCGGATCTCGTATTCCTTGTGGACGGCTCAGAACGCCTGGGCCAGGAGGACTTCGACCACGTGCGCGCCTTCATCGAGAAAGTGGCGCGGCGCCTCCCGTTGGCCCAGGATGCCAGCGACACCATGCGCTCCCGTGTGGCCGTGATGCAGTACGGCCAAGCCAACCAGCACGAGATGACCTCCGGTTTCACGCACGACCTCTCCATTCTCACCAAGCGTCTGGAGGGCATGCGCTACCTGGACGCTTCCTCCGACGTTACCTCCGCCATCACGCACGCCGTCAGCAACGTTCTCTTCTCCGAGCGTGTGCGGCAGACCAGGAGGGAGGCCGAGGTCAACTTCGTCTTCATTACAGACGGCGTAACGACGACAGAGGGGCTAAAGGAGGTTCTTGGAGTCATGCGGAAAGAGCAGGTGGTACCCATGGTCGTCGCCATGGGAAACGAGGTGGACAAGGATGTTGTCATGGAGTTGGCATTCAGGGATCCCAACGCAGTGTTCCAGGGGCCAGACTACACACACCTGTCCAAGCAGAACTTTTTTGACCGGTTCTTCCGGTGGGTGTGTTAATGTTAGGGGAGGAGTGAGATGTTTAGTTCCTCTAACCACTGGTATTTTTTTTTTTAGTTACACGAGACCATCCATTCTTATTCCTTTTTTATAGTATGGTAATACCAAGATTAACACGTTATTTGTTGATTGTTGATTAACACGAGCTGTCACATACAAGACTATTTTGAGCAAAAACAACTTCATGTTTTTATGGACATACTGAGAACAACTTCACCAGGGGTTGATCCATTCAATATCAAATTCATAATCATGCGTTCCCATGATTTATTTCTCATTACAACATAACAGCACCCACTTGCAGTGGAAGGGATAGCATCTAGCGATTCATCTTTTCCTATGTGTCTTTTTCCTTACTGTAAGTAACATTGACCTTAAAGGGAAACACCAGGGCCAAGGTAAGATACCTTATCTGCTGTCCTCAAATAACCTGCATCCAGTACAGAGACACAGATCACGGTTAGAGAGTGCTCTGATGTTTTTTTTGTCACTCAAGACAAGAAGTGTAGCTTCAGCTTTGGGTCCACTTTCTCCCATCTAAGTTGTATTTTCCCTTGAAGCCCCACACAACGGCACATTGAGAAAAAAACAGTACTTTTTTCTCACCCTTGAGCAATTTCATCTGAGCCTTGACAGCAGTAAATGAAGATATTTCACTACACAGCAACAGGCTGTGTTCAATAATAATATGAGTGTAGCCATTATCACGGTATAATGTTCTCACCCACAGTTGTCTCCCTATATCAAGGTGCTAATCTTTGGTCTGGTTTCCAAAAAGACATGTTGTTAGATCCACTGGGTGCTTTTGAGTTCAAATAAACAATTTTTTGTTTCCCCAAGTTGTTGTTTCAATGAAACTCAGGCACTCAGCAAACATGCCATCGTACTTCTGCAGAGCACGTGCACAGGCGAACACGCGAACACACACACACACACGCACACACCTGAATGACTACAGGCTCGCTCATCGCCATGTCCGGTCAGTTTTATTACATCATCATAAGCTGACAGACCCACATAAAAAAAGACAACACATCTTCTCAGTTTTGACAGCTAGACGAGATTCCAGACACGCAAATCAACGAGAGCAACTCTCCATGTTAGTTGCCTTCAAACAAACAGTACATTATTGAATGAGCAACAGTCTGGTTGAAGAAGGCACAGCTGACTCTGTTTTTAACTGTTGGTGTGCAGACTAAAGTCTCCAGTGCTTTGGCCAGAAGTCCAGACGTCTCTGCTCTCACATCATGTCCAGCTGTTTGAGGAGATAAAAAAATAAAAACAACATTAGGAGGAGTCATTGGATAATTAATTATTATCTAGCGCCTGGCTCTGCTCCCAGATCAAAAGCACCGCCACCCCCTCTTCTGCTTATATCTCATTGAAGAGTAATGAGTGTCCTCTGAGAGCATCTGACCGAAGACAATCTGTGTGCTCTGACCATTGTGCCTGCGCTGGAGGAGTCTATATTTAGGCCCTTAACCTTGAATATGGATGAAGACTTCCAGCATTAATCAGAGCCAGAGTCAGGCAGTATCCCAGGAGGGCTTGGGGGCAAACATGCAGCCCCTTGCTATTGTCCGGTAATTTCACAGCGTTTTCTGTGGTCTGGAAACTCGCTGATGGTTTTTTCGTTGGGGTTAGCAGGGGGTCAGAAATGAGTGCAGCCGAGAAAGGGACTGTTTAGCCTTCAGCTCATCTGCCCAGACACTACTCTTATCTTTCTTCCGTGCTCATTTTCAACAGTATCAACGAGCGAATAGCTGATTTTCTACACAAGTCCTCTCAACTTGCTGATAGGTCAGCCAGGAAGCAGTCAGGCTGTTTTCAACTGAGGGATTCCAAACCGTATTCCAGTAAAACAATGAACTGATATAGTCTAGCTGAGGTAAGCTATCAGAAATGATCCGGTATATTATGACAGTGTCCCTGAACTCTAAAACCAAGAAGCAGCATGTGCAACCCTTAAAGATTAGGTTTTACATATATTTTTTTGTTCTGGTATTCATATTATTGTGAGAAATGATTCCAACATTGACGCCTCAAATTGGAGTGCTTTCCAGCGCTCTACTGTTTAGAGTGAAGATGGGGAAGGAATGCACTCACCAGATCATCTACGTCTCCTGTGTCAACCGCCGCTGGAATCTCCACCGCCTCCATCTTCTCCTCCAACAGGAGGAACTGAAGAGAAAGGATTGGTATTATTATTAGTGTGCTTGCCCGAAGGGAAGCACAGTATTGTTATCGTCAAGTTTTCTTTATTTATTTATTCTCCCCGTTTTTCTTGCAGCTAACTACTCCTCGCCCGTTTGAGATAGAGACGCCATTCAAACACCGAAATGTCCGGCTCGATCCGGTGCAAGCCGCTATGACTTTTCGTGGCGGTACTCCTTGCCACTCCTTTTTTATTCCTCTTTTTCATCCCCTTTTTTCTCCATAGACTTGCATGGCAGAACTCTGTGCATTATGACATCATAATAGGCTCATTAAACTGGCTTGCACCTGTGCTTCTCACTGACACCTCCGCCAAATCCAAGGAACCGCATTTTCTCTGTCCCTCTCAATTCAACTTTGAAAAAGAATAAGAGGAACCGTATTTCTCTGTCCCTCTCAATTCAACTTTGAGAAAGAATAAGAGTAACTACAGTTTCTAACCTAGCTACCATATTTCCACTTCGTTAAGGTGAGTTGAATGGCAGCATTTTCAGTGTACTGACTGAAATTTTAATGGAAACTGATAGTGTTAGCCGTAGCAGCTAACATATAAATTAACGTTACGTTAACGTTGGAGACGCCATTTTCCTTAATTCAAGTTGTGAAGTAAACCTTTGAAGTAATTCATGAATTTAGTTGTGTGGATATAGTGAGCTAAGGCTTGTATTCCCACTACGGTAACGTTAGCTATCCTAGCTGTGTTAAGCAGAGCTATCCTAGCTGTGTTAAGCAGCTGTAACCATAGACATGTATACGTAGACGCCGCCTCCACTGCTTCTCGGCGAAACGCGTCGCCGCCATATTGTTACAGGAGCTCTCTGACTTCAGAGGTCTGTCAAACGTGTCAAACAACCGCAAGTTGCCAGGAGCTGCGGTTTGTCTGGATACAAATCACGATAACCTTTTACATTTCGCAACCAATTTCATGGAGTATTCAAGGGTTTATGCTCTACGTGAAGTGTGTGAAAAAGATTTGCCTCTACATTACTTTGAATCTCGCTAGTTAAATCGCCAGTCATTCATGTGCATGGGTCTATGATAAACGCGCACCTGTCTTGCACAGCTCGTGCACTTTGAAAATACTGAGAAGATCTATAAACTATCGAAATAGTGCTTCTTTAGTTACTAGGTATTGACCATCATTAAGAGAAAGAGCATACATCAAATAGTGAGAAACTGGCAGTCAGTGTGTTTTTCATAGTTTAATAGTTCCTTTTCAAGTATGTGCATTAAGAAACCTTGAACAGTGCAATTGCCAATACACAGTTATTTCACAAATCAACATTACAAAAAAAGCTATATATTTCTATAGCAGTAAAAATATACACATCTCAATATATACATACACATCTCAATAGTTGAACTGTAATATAAATAACATAGCATATATATAATACAATATAATATAATGACTCAGTATAATGTGCAATGGAATAACATATGATATATATAATATGTGATACAATATAATATAATGTAATATATTTTAAGTATAGGTATATATTCATATTATATAATATATATATATATATTTGTACATTTGTACAATTTGACATATACAATCATGCTCATAACATTTTCAGATCTATGCAGTGCAATTGACACAATATAGAATTTCACACAATATATGATATAATATAATAATTTAATCTAGGCTAGAACCCTTTAAAAAGTATCGTATTTTTTCGACTGTTGCCAGTCTGTAATTGCAGCGTGCTCAGTTTTGCAATGTGGTGCAGCCTGATTTTGTGGAATATGAATATATACCTATACTTAAAATATATTATATTATGTTGTATCACATATTATACATATCATATATATGTTATTCCATTGCACATTTCTTAATGCACAGTCATTCATTTCTTAATGCACATACTTGAAAAGGAACTATTAAACTATGAAAAACACACTGACTGCCAGTATTTCACTATTTGATGTATGCTCTTTCTCTTAATGATGGTCAATACGTAGTAACTAAAGAAGCACTATTTCAATAGTTTATAGAGCTTCTCAGTATTTTCAAAGTGCACGAGCTGTGCAAGACAGGTGCGCGTTTATCATAGACCCATGCACATGAATGACTGGCGATTTAACTAGCGAGATTCAAAGTAATGTAGAGGCAAATCTTTTTCACACACTTCACGTAGAGCATAAACCCTTGAATACTCCATGAAATTGGTTGCGAAATGTAAAAGGTTATCGTGATTTGTATCCAGATAAACCGCAGCTCCTGGCAACTTGCGGTTGTTTAACACGTTTGACAGACCTCTGGCGTCAGAGCGCTCCTGTAACAATATGGCGGCGACGCGTTTCGCCGAGGCAACGGGCTGAAGCAGTGGAGGCGGCGTCTACGTATACATGTCTATGGCTGTAACATCTGAGTACGGGGCTAAAGGCTAACTAACACTACGTAACGGGAGTATCCACTGGCAGTTTCAGCTAGCCGTAACGGGGGATCATTTTCCTTAATTCAAGTTGTTAAGTAAACCTGTGAAGTAATTCATGAATTTAGTTGTGTGGATATAGTGAGCTAAGGCTTGTATTCCTACTACGGTAACGTGAGCTATCCTAGCTGTGCGGGGCTATGCAAAAGCTGCTTATACTGAAAGAATGGTTAACTTGTTGTGGCCGATAGCGTGAGTTAACATTAACCTGTGTCCTGGGAGTAATGATTCATGAGAGACCTTGAATCATTAGGTTAACTGAAAAACGTTTGAGGATGTACCTGGACACAGCGTAGCTGTTGTAGTGTGCTCAGTTTTCGAAAACTAGACTGAAACTAAGAAGGATAACTATGACTAAATGTGACTAAAACTAATATGCACTGAATCTAAAATAGCTGCTGAATCTAAAATAGATGCCAAAATGAACACTGAGATGTATTAATTTTGGCAGCTATTTTAGATTCAGTCTTAAGACAAAAATGCATATTAGTTTTAGTCACATTTAGTCATAGTTATCCTTCTTAGTTTCAGAAGAGGTTTTTCATGGTTGCTAGCTCTAATCAGATGTACTATAGGCTTATAAGAGAAGACTAACTTTTTATGCCAACGAACACCAATAACTAGAACTAATTTGACAGACTATAAACCAATGTGATACACGTGCTCTCTAGCTATACAGTAAAAGTGTTGCTTACGTTAGATACTAGACCTACAGTCTAACTCTAACTGCATTAAGTCAAACAAGCTATATCTTACAATAAACTTTAAGTAAAGCTGGCTATGTAAGATACTACTAATAACAATTAATAAGAGGTCAACCAAAGCGTTGTATGAACAAATGCAGTAATTTGATCAATTTACCAGCTAAATTGCTTTGGAATAACTGAACATGAATGGGGTTAAACGTTGGAAAATACAATGTTTGTAACTATAGGTCGCAAATGAGTATGACATGCTTTGCTTCCGCGTAAAAAAAACCTGCTGTGCTCCTAAATTTCTTTGTTTTCACATGTGCTCCTTGGGAAAAACCTTAGCGTAGAGCCCTGCAAATACTCTACTTTTTTTCTCTCTCCTTCTTTCTCTCTATCCCTCTCACTCTACTTTCTCTCACACTCCATCTCTCTGCTTCACTTTTTTTTCTCCTTCTTTCAATATTTTCCCTCTTCACTCTCTCTTTACTGTCCAGAGCCACTCTTGTTCACTCTTTCCACTCTTCTTTCTTTCTTCCACTCTTCTTTCTTTTCTTCTTTCCTTCTTCCACTCTTCTTTACTTTCTTCACTCTTCTAGGAGACTAGGAGGGGAAGAGACTAATTCCAAGGCACTTGTTCTCTCTGTCATGGCCGCAACAGAGCAAGCACACTCTCGCAGTTCGTTCACGAAACGCATTCTAGTTATAGCCACTTATTGAGTGTGTGTGTGTGTGTGTGTGTGTGTGTTTGTGTGTGTGTGTGTGTGTTTATGTGTTTATGTGTGTGTTAATGTGTGTGTATGTGTGTGTGTGTGCTTGTGTGTGTGTGTTCTTGTGTGTGTTATCATGTGTGTGTGTGTGTGTGTGTTCATGTGTGTGTGTGTGTGTGTGTGTGTGTGTGTGTGTGTGTGTGTGTGTGTGTGTGTGTGTGTGTGTGTACGTACGTACGTTTGTTTGTGTCAGTTTCCCTCGATGTGTAAGAGTGTGTGTGAAAAAATGAAGAGAAATGAAGAAGGGACTGGTATTATTACTATTACTCCAGAGGAATTCTAAGAACACTGCTTCCTAGGAACAGAGCTCCGTGGAATCAGAACTGTATGACAGGGGTTCTGTCTAAAATCTCTTGAACAGAAACAATTGGGGCAGTGGCGACTGACAACTATACATGCACTGTTTCAAGCTTAAGCTGTTCCAGGGAAGTAGCTCTTGGCCTTCTTCGTCAAGCAACTCCAGCCAGATGTTGGGGTTGGGTGGAAAGAAAAACTCTGTTTGTCTACATGTGTCTGTGTGTGTGTGCGTGAGTCAGCATCCATCTGTGTGTGTGTTTGTTTGTGTGTCAGTATCCGTCTGTGTGTGTGTGTGTGTGTGTGTATGCATCTGCATATGTCTGTGTGTGTGTCTGTGTGTGTGTGTGTGAATGTGTGTGTGTGTGTGTGTCTGCATACGTCTGTGTGTGTGTGTCTGTATGTGTGTCCATCCATCTTTTAGCGTGTGAGTCAGCACCACTGCACTTAAGTAACATGAGAAGAGAGACCACTGTTATATAAGAGCAGAAAGAAGCACACAGAAAAACGGCAAACCTGATTGGCCTCCTGCTTGGACACAGAGCTTCCCTCCACTTCATCTCTGCTGATCAAAGTCAGGCCATCTGCATAAAACAACAGAAACACAAACACAAACAGACACTGAGGACGGTAAACAACCACAGTATTAACAAATGAACAGCTATACAGACTACAACAGATACACTCAGATTTGAGCAGAGTCTGCAGTAGTCCAGAGACAGATCTATCTCAGAGAGACCCTTCTAATAGTCTGTAAGTCTGTGACTAACACTGGAATACTACACTAACAGTCACAGCCTTGTTCACTTAAACCACATGCTTTCATTCGGTGCAATTTTCTGCATTCAGTAAGACCTCTCAACTTCCTGTAGACAGAGTCTGTCTAAGCCCTCTCACTGCTGAGCTGCTGGACTAAGCAGAAGAGGACCTGATGAGTTTGTCAGATGAGCAGGAAGACGGACAGTACAGTGCTGTCCCCTACGGCCCACCTGAGGAGACTAAATCCCAGAATTCCTGGAGGCTTCTGTCTGGAATACTTCTCTTCAGGGACTGCATGTAGCTGTTGAAGAGTTCAGCCGTTGCAGCCTGCCAAGAAACACACGCACATGCACAGACACACACGCACAGACACACACGCACAGACACACACACACACACACACACACACACACACACACACACACACACACACACACACACACACACACACACACACACACACACACACAGAAGTCTTGAGTTTCCTCCTTCCTTTGAGATTCCTTCCAACACACACACCCTTGCCAGCTTGTGCTGTACGCTTGAAGTTCAAAACTATTCTGCGAAACATTTGCTGCTTTAATAAACGGACTGGCCATGTCACTTCACTTTACCACCAACTGATGACATTCATGGAGAACATTCATTCAACAGTGTTCACCTAAATACATAAACACAGCCGATTCTGCTCCAGAAAGTGCTCCTTCTAAGGCTTTTGGTCTACAGTAGCAGCTCACAATTACCGCTGGCAAATACCCCGTTGTTAACTGTGTGGGCCTCTGCAGCTGTAGACAGCGTATCCCCTTAGACAGCGAAGTCCTCTGGCTTCAGGGACCCAGGTGTCTTCACACTTAAGAAGCTTAGGCGTGATTATGATGCAATATGGCGTCAGTCATGGGGACGCAGGGTGGGTTCTACACCAGGGGCGGAGCCACGGGCGGGCATGGGTGGGCGTATGCCCGCCCAGATTGACTACTCGCCCGCCCTAATTAGACACTGCGATAAATTGACGTATCGCAGATCGAAGTCTGTCTCATCACCAAAGACGCTGAACTCCCTTGCCAGATTTTACGTAAAAAAAAATTGGTTTATCATTTTTTGTTTTACCACGGCTGCTTGCATCAGTTGCTGGTCGATGTGAATTGCATAAACGCGCAAGCCTATCTAGTTAGCCTATCGTGTAGCCTACAATAGGCTACACATTAAGGGTTGCTAAAATCTGTTTTAATGAACACAGTACACAAATGAACACAGTATTATATCAATTAAACTGATTTTGGTGAAACAATGTATAATGAGTAGATAGACAACAAACATTAATACAACTTCTTCAGGGTAAAACATTGTGAATTACGAACATTCGTTTGGGTTTATGGGAACAGCCACTTTGCAGCAGACGAGGCGCTGACTGCATCTGCTGTCATCAGTAGAAACAAAAACTTCCTCCAACAACATCACTTAGGCCTAGATCTAGCCTATGCGCAAAGTAGCCTAACTTATTCTTTTTATGACATTGAAGGGGAAATATACTGTCACTAATGGTGAATGTTTTATTTTATTGTAGTTAGATACGGTACGGTAACGGTAGATGGACTTTGGTGCCGTATTATAGCCTACTACACTGCACTACACACTTTGAACTGTGATACATTTGTATGTTGTTAGCCGCTATTCGGCGAAATTGAATTTACTGTGTTCGAGACTTATGGAGTTAGATGTTTTCTACTTGACTGTAGGCCTATTATAGGCTAGTGTAATCTTGTATATTTATGGTGGGGGGTATGTTTTGTGAACTGTGTTAGGCCTACCTGTGTTTATCAATCGGTAGCCTCGATATTCAGAATGTTTTGTATCTTTCGCAGGGAAAAAAATGTCTTTATTTTCCAGCAAAGGAAGCCTTGTCTGTGCATTTATTTGAATTAATACAGAACTGACTGATGGGGATTCCCACCTGTTGCGAACGTACAATTCTGACCTAAGATCATAGAGAGCTACGCACGTATAGCGCTCCAAGATCTTTGATTCTGACCCAGTGGCGTCAAGGGAAGCCCACCATCGATCGCGAAAACGTAGGCTACTGTCTTCAACAGTGATAAATACAAGTTCTTGCTCAATTTACAGATTGTGATTGGGACGTTTACATGCTCAATAGATCCTATAACGTGGATAGCATATTCAATTCGCAAACATTTATCAGTTATGATGTCCGTTTTCATACTTATGAGTCACCACCTGCCCATTAAACATTTTAACAAGTCAGTCTTAACTCTTAACAAAAAAAATGTATTTTTATTCAAACGTATTGTGGCAACCCTTAATGTGTATTGTAGCCTACATCATAAGTAGGCCTGAACAATCCTGTAGGATACATCTCTTTACACTCGTGTTCGCCCAAGTTACGTCCCTGAAATTGCACGTTGAACAGGCTAGTTTAAAAAAAAAAAAAAAAAAAAATCGGTCGATAACTCCTAAACCCCCTATAAGGTAGTGGTATGTCTGAACGCTGGCAATTATTACATAGGCATTATACATTTTAGCGAAGTGGTGATGATTAGGCCCACCCAGACTTACTCCACGCCCACCCAACTGTCACGTTCTGCATCCGCCACTGTTCTACACTGGGGAGACTGAAGGGGAAGGTTGGCGGTGTAAATCTCAACACATCCTGTTCTCTTATTCACTATGCTCTCAGACTCAAATAATCAATAATCAAATAAAATGCATTGAGTTATAAACTGCTGTTTAGTCAGTGTTGTTCCTCATGTCTTTACTGAGTCAATGCACACAACAGTGTCTTTGATGACTTGTCCTAATATGTCTGTGCTGAGCTGCTCCTAATATGTCTGTGCTGAGCTGCTCCTAATATGTCTGTGCTGACTGGTCTAACTACTTGCTGTTTAGCACTGGTCCCTGCAAGTCTCTGTGATGAGTGTCTGACTGCTGATTGGTCAGCAGCTGGTCCCTGTGTCTATGATGATGACTGGTCTAACTTCTGATTGGTCAGCAGCTGGTCCCTGTAAGTCTCTGTGACGAGTGTCTAACTTCTGATTGGTCAGCAGCTGGTACCTGTAAGTCTCTGTGACGAGTGTCTAACTTCTGATTGGTCAGCAGCTGGTCCCTGTAAGTCTCTGTGACGAGTGTCTAACTTCTGATTGGTCAGCAGCTGGTCCGTGTAAGTCTCGATGTCAAGTGGTCTAACTGCTGATTGGTTGTTTAGCTGCTGGTCCCTGGCCTCTCTGCCTGCGGATGCTCACCTTGATGGACTGATCCCTGAAGGCCAGGATGCAGGTGATGGCCTTCATGTAGTAGGGTGTGCTCTTGTTGCCCAGCAACTGCTCTATTCTGAGGGTCAGCTGCTGGCAGACTGTCATGAGCACACAGAACAAAAGAGAGGAAGAGGAAGAGGAGGAAGAGGAGAAAAGGGTCACTCATGCTGAATGAGATGCAACTCAAAGGGTTTCAGAGTCCAGTGGGAGTTTGTATACGCAATTCAACACACACACACACACACACACACACACACACACAGACACACAGACACACATACACAGACACAGACACACACACACACACAGACACACACACACACACACATCTTTGTGTATAACATATCAAATGTATGAAAATATATACATGCACTGTCTGTGCTCCTTGGGAACTAAAGCCTTTTTCACTGCTCACATCAGGCATACATTTCCTGTACTATACAGTACAATGCTCCAGGCGGATACGATCACACATGAGATGCACTCTCACCCTCGCCGAAGGGAAGCGTCTTGTGGCGAATAAGTGCACGGAAGTCTTTCACTGGATCCACACTTCCCACCTGACAAAGAAGCAGTTTGTCTTTTAGTATTTAGTATTTTTCCTTTGTATTTTAATTACCACAATATATGCATAATATACAAATGGAAATATGATTATACATATGTTATAATATGTATCTGTACACACATATTCTTGTATATACATAGTTATAAATGCCATGTCTTACAGATGTGATGTTGCCTTCTGAAATCTCGGCCAGATTGTAGTCTTCCTCCTCGTCCCCTTTGGCCTTCTTAGCATCTGGCTCCTCTTTCCTAAAAAACAACCAACGCACAGAAAATCACCTCTAACTTTTCCTCTGCGTAAGGACGAGCACAAACCGCATCAAGAAACTGCATCTAAACATCAGAGCGACTGATCCCACATCAGCTTTCCACCATTTGGCCCCATAAAGAATAAGGCCATGATGTAAACAAAGGCCTTTTTCACAAGCTGCCAGTTCCTGTCTTGCCGCCCAAACCAGTCTGAAGATAGAGACCAGGTGCATATTCCCACAGCACCCTCCCAGGGGTACAGTCTATTCCCACAGCCCGCAACTCATTAGCCCCCCCCCCCCCCCCCCCCCTCCCCATCTCTTTTTCCGACGGACCCATTCCAGAGACTTTCTGACTCGAGTCCACCCCAGTCCCCCGAATGCTGATAATTTATGACTGAAACCGGACACCTGCTTCCTGAAAAAGTTAAACAATGTTTTCGCTACACCCTTCCCCAGTCTTCTGGAGCCCCTGAAGACTCTTAACATAGTACTGTCGAATTATTTATTAGGTGCTAAATGCCTCCAGACCTCAGAAAAGACCTTTTTGGAATTGTAAAGCAACATTATGCAACACATTTTCACTTTTTGATGTTTGTTTTTATAGGCAACTAATTTTGGTTTCATCTTTAAAGTCACTTTGATGGTATATAGTCATGGACAGATGAACACATCGACTGTCTCCCCTAGCCATCCAGGTTATGAACTATGAACTTCTGGTTGGTGTTTGCAAGGTTTTTTGCATACATTTTAGGTAGTTAGATTGCCAGTTTTAGCCCAAAACCTGCTGTAGCAGCTTTCGACCTTAACCCCGGGTTCTCCTCTCCTGGTTCTCACCCGTTCCCGAACACGTCTGCGCCGGCCTTCGTCTCCTTCTTGCGCACCACCACCTTCAGAGGGAACCTCTTCTTCACCTCCTCCAGCGGGGCATGGCAGCGGGCCTCCAGAGCCTGGGGTTTCTCCAGGACTCGCTTCAGCCACGGCTCAATGGAGGGCAGCGGGGCGCCCGGCTGCACCGCCCGCTGGTGCAAACACTGAGGTGGGGTGGGGGGAGGCCGTGTCAAATACACAACGTGGAAAACCAGAGTCAAATGGGAGTACATTGTGAGTATGATTTATCCAAGTGTTAAGCAGTGTACATTCAACACTGGTTTGATATATATGTGTCTTTATAGGCTATATCCCGGGGTTCACCCCCAGCTAGTACAAACACTGAACTAGCTGGGGGTCTGAAGAGGTTACATTAAATACATTCAGTGTGCAACTGACTGAACTAAGAGCTAAATTAAACGCTGTGAAAATAACCTCTGTTTTTCTGTGAAGCATCCCCAGCAATTGTCAAATCTCGGATTTTATTTTTGTTTCGGCCATTAGGGGCCCTTCCATTAAAGATGTTAAAAAAGTCGTACAAATAACCCAGAGCTAACCAAACCAATTACATGACCCAGTAGAGCTCCATGAGCTTCCAGCAGCTTAAAAGCTTGGCTGTTTTTTTTTTTTAGTTTTACAGATTTTATTCTGTTCTGCTGACTGATTTAAAGTATGTACGTAGAATCAGACAGAGAAAACACTAATATCAGACACAGAAAAACACCAAAATCAGACACAGCTTTTGAAAACACTGATATCAGACAGAGCTTTTTATACATTTTTAACAGTCAGTACACAATGTGGCACTCTGGATATCTAATCAACCATGAGGATCCTGACTCCAGTATGTGTTTGTGTGGGGATTGCAGGTACATGCATGATGTGTGTGTGTGTGGGGATTGCAGGTACATCCATGATGTGTGTGTGTGTGGAGATTGCATAAGTACATCCATGATGTGTGTGTGTGGGGAGATTGCATAAGTACATCCATGATGTGTGTGTGTGTGTGGAGATTGCATAAGTACATCCATGATGTGTGTGTGTGGGGGGAGCACCTGGAAGAGTCTCTGGAACTGTGGGTTGGGAATGTGGTTGACTTTAAACAGGTCCTCCTTCTCTCCGTCCTCATTCTCCTCCACCAGCATCATGGAGTCAATGAGGGAGTCCACTGCAGACAGCTGATCCTCTGGTGCACAAACACAGGGAGAGGAGGGGAGGAGGAGAGGTAGGGAGGGAGGGAGGGAGGGAGAGAGAGAGAGGGGGGGGGGGGGAGTAAGTCCAGAGTGAGAGATGGTGAGAGGTGAGGGACAGAAGGTCAGAGAAAGGGAAAGAGAGAGAAAGAGAGAGAGACAAATAGACAGAACCAAAAGAGCGTCAGCAAATGCAGTCAACAAGAATATCAGAGAGGGTTGACCCACGCCGTAAACCCCACAGACGTCCTTAGATGACTACAGTGTCAGTGTCTTCTACAGTGTCTTCACAAGGCTACTGTGTACCAGTGGTTGCACATGTGTACATAGATGACTGCAGTGTCTTCACCAGGGTACTGAGCACTTAATTGACCAGTTCAAAGCAATTGTGTGAGCACTTGCTTTGAAAGCTTTAAATTGGATCCAACTGGACGAATCACTCTACAAATCTGTGCCCCGCTGAGTCTCTTCCATTACCCCAGGGCCAGCTCTGTTGCCCAGACTAGCGGGACAAAAACAACAACAGCAAACACACTGATGTGTTTCCCACATAAGAGAGCGGAGGAATGGGCCTCGGGCCAGGAGCCTACTTACCCGTGGGTGAAAACTTCTTGTTGTTTTCCAGGGAGGCGAAGGCAAACTGCCTCAGATCCTCCATGTAGGGCAACTGGACGTAGATCAGGCACTGTCATAAAAGTAAAAAAAATAACAATTAAATAAGACTTCCATAGATGTTGCAGAGGAGCAGAGGCTAGCAGTAGAGAGAGGGGAAACCACCTCCATGTGTTTGACCTGTTAGATAGTGATGGGTTGCACATTCCAGACCATATCAATTGACCCCTATCCTTAGGCTCTGACACACCAGGGGTTTGGAGCCAGTGCCCCATAGACTAGATTCATTTGGATGGCCATGGTCAGCAAGACACCCCATGCCTGGCATTTACACTTTACACGCCCCCACCTTAACTACGACCCCCAGACATACCTACTCCCCCATCCATCAAGTTCACCCACACATCAAAGACCCCCACAAACATTCCACAAAAGTCCACCCCAAGGAAACAACTTTGGCATTTCATCAAAGATTCGCCAGGAATGACATACTCTTTCAGAGCCAAACACACACACACACACACACCCACACTCACCTCGTACTTCTCCTTGACACAGGGGAAGGCAGCGCCCACCTGGGGGTTGCTACGGCGATCGTAGGCGTACCTGACGATGGCCACCATGTTTGTGCTGTCCAGCGCGCGGATCAGGGCCGACAGGGCGACAGCAGCATGCTGGGAGGATAGACACAGGTGTAACTCACCTGAACACAAGCTCTCTGGCCTGCATGATTACTCAGTGAACAAAGAGATGTTGAAGTTGTACAGTCTGGTTCTGCCATTCAGAGGGGGGGGGGGGGGGGGGGTGTCAAAAACTGGAGCATGACACTGATGATGACCAGGTGATACTTCAATTGAAACCTCAGCCATATCATTGGCATAACGGTGTCATAAGCACTGCATTCCTGATACCATACACGTTGTGATAATGACAATGGTTTAACATCAACGCTGGCATGCTGAGAGGAGACATGCAGGTGTCAGTCACCTAAGCACTAGCAACACAGATAATGGGGGGGGGGACTAGAATGGGCTTAAACTGGAAAAGGGTTGATGATATGGACTGGCGTGGTCCCATCCGACTTCCTCACAGACCCCAGGACGTCCATATGATACCAGTTTAGCTCTACACCCCGGGGTTGCTCTCTAACATAGGCCATGATGTAAAGAAGAGTTTTGGAAGTTATTCTTTCTCTCTCCATTGATTTGTGTACTCACCTCATCATCCCTGGCTGCGAAGACCTTGATGGCCTGACTGCCCATGAAATGGTGGCGATTAATCTGCATGAAAAGATGCCGATACAACACGGCCAGGCGGGTTAGCACAAACGAGTGTCTTTCACAGAGGACAAACAGAGAAACAGGCTGAGGGAGAACACACAAACAGTCATAACAAAAAACCTTTTTCCAGACGGTTCACATTAAACTGCACAAAGCCCTGCTTGTTAAAATCGTTTCTGCAACAGGATTTGGTTGTTGTCCTGCTAGACCGCAACTCTAGGCAGAAATTAAGCGGATGTTTTAACGGTTCAGTAATACTTGATTGGTACCATTCACAGACAGTTAGCTCTTCTTTAATAAACCCAAATTCTGCATTCTATGAATTGTTTCTGTATTTTTTTTGTTCTATGTGGTGTGAAAGCAGATGTGTACACCGCTGGAACGCGATCGATAACAGAAGGACGAAACAATTTGTTTAGCTCTGAAAAATGTTTTCACAGCCTTGCGATTATAGTTTAAAATTACCACATACCACTGTCAATCCACACTGCACACATCATGGAAAATATAATGCATTGGTGTGACTTAAATTACACACACAGGGATAGTACAAAGTCAACCTCAGAACCAATTATACTGTGACATTCTGTTTGGTCATAGACCAGGATCATCTCCAAAGGCTGACATGTAAATGAGAGCTCCCCCTAGTGGCCAAGCCTTACCAGGCTCTGTTTGGTGAAGCCGAGAACAGAGAAGGACTTTCCATCCGACTTGTACTTCATTTGTTCCTGGTCCACCTTGGAGAAAGGAACAATGTCGCTCCCATATCGGAAACCTGATGTGTGGCGGGGGTGGGTCAGAGGAAAATGGAATAAATAATCAGAACCTTCTGTGCCTCCATCTAACATTTCCAAAAGTTAGACAACATCCAAAACCACACAGCCTTGACCAGACCGGTGTTTTACACTAAATATGAGATTTTAAGTATTACTTCTGCATCATCCACCAGTTGTGATATTAAAACGAGAGGAGAACTCAGTCATATGTTTTCTTTTCTTTGGATGCATACTTGCCAACTGTAAATAAAATTTCACATAACTTAAAACATAAAATCCTACAGCTTTCAAGTACATTTTTAACATACTTATTTTATGACGAGAAATTCAACATTCCCAAATAAGACTTAGATTTCACTGACTTTCACATGTTTGAATGAGTGTTTTCACCCTCTAATTCAAGTACAGTAGTGTAGCAGACCTATGACTAAGACTGCAGAGCTGAAGGGTAGTTCCTGTAGCATGTTGCTAAGGGGAGTTTCTGTAGCATGTTGCTAAGTGTAGTTCCTGTAGCATGTTGCTAAGAGTAGTTCCTGTAGCATGATCCTAAGGGTAGTTCCTGTAGCATGTTCCTAATGCCTTTGTGCCTCCCAAGTCTCACCCTGGATGGTATCCTCCCTCTGCACCTCTGTCTCGTTGTCGTCATGGAGACAGTAGACAGTGTCCCTCTTAACGTCGTCTCGCCTGTTGGACTGGGCGTCCACCACGGACCACGTCTTTTTGACCTTTTCCTCTGTGACCTGTGCATAACAGGGATATTATTGTAAACTGAAACGAAAGCATGGATAACTCATGTCACAGCATCTGTGGCCTAGAAATCAGGAGAAAATCCCTCAAATCCTCTAAGTTCACCTTCAAACAAACATAGTAGCTCGGAACAAGCTATAAACAGTCCTAGCCAATCAACATGGTGTTTCAGGAGCATGGGTGTCATTTGTTTGGCTGTTGAGCACAAAATCGACAACCTTTTGAAAAAAACTGAAACCGAATTGACTCAAATGAAATATAAAGATCTGTGTCTGATATTATATGCTTCAAATTATAATATGTAATGCATATATATAATACATTTAATATGTTTTATAACCTACATGTGTGTCAATTTTCTGACGCATTATTTTATAGGAAGAATAAACAGTACATAAACAGCTTTTTAGCTATAATCTTCATACAAAAACATGGCGGTAATGTTGTTACATTGTTGTTTTTTTGCATTTTCCATACTCCAATAAACACATAATGGGCGACTCACAGCCTTGTAGCCCACGATGCGGATGGACAGGGAGGTGCCTATGGTGAGTATGCACGGCCAGGCCATGGGTCTCCTCTCAATGTGCTTGAAGATGGACAGCTTCTCGATGGCCTCACTGCACCAGACAAAGCATAAACACTGGAGTCAATACTTAAGCAGTATGACATGAGGGCAGGGGGGTTGGTAAAGGATGTCCCCACAGCTGTGATTTGGCTGTCAACACAAGGCTGCCATACAACAGTTCTACTACAGACTAACTGAAGACACAACCTTGTGTTGACTTTTGTTTGTTCCCATTTTGTTCATTCATCATCTTCCCCCCAAAAATAATTTCAACCTGAGTTTTTGGCGTGAAAGGTTGCCAAGCAACGAATATGGTCACTCAATTGAATGTTGACGTTCTACAATTCAACTGTTGATATATATCACACACAGAGTGATTACTAGCAGTATACTAGCGGTATTCCTCTTGTCGAATCACAAATTAATAAATTGTTCGACCGGACCCAACTGTTGTAATAAATACTCTACACACTAAGTCACTTCCAAAGATGGAATCAGTGTAACTAAGGATGCTGTCTATATAGTGCACTAAAGTCATTGAAACTCTTGACGATGTCAGGGTGAGGGTACTATGAGGAAGGCGACTTTAACTTGATTCCATTCTTAAATTAGGGAATAATGTGCAAAATGACATTGATTCTTTGGGACTAATGCAGAAAATGTAATCACTTAATATGCAATCAGCTTATGCTATTGAAGAGGGGTCTATCTTGAAGCAGTCACTGTTTATTTCTCACATAAAAGGGGACGGACATCCCCAAATGATTGCACATCCAAATTCTTCATTAGTATCTTCTAATTATACTAATTGCACGGATATATTTCTAAGTGCCCAGCCAGGCGTTACAGAATCTGCCTCACCCGAGCAGCAACGACAAAGCCCCATATGAAGATGAATGAATTCATTAATGGCATTTCTTTGAGCTTTGAAGAATACAATGCATTTGGGTTCAAATGAGGACCCCATTTGTAATACTCAATAGGGGAAGTGTGTGTGTTCAGTGTTAGTTCAGTGTGTGTTCAGTGCATTCAGTGAGGAAAATCCACAACGATATAAAGAGCATCTATTTAAACAAGAGACCCATGCATAAACCAAGTTTTTATATTAACCCTGAAAATAAAAGTGAGCTCAACTGATAGGTTCTGCCCACTGAGAAAAATCCATTAAGATGTTGCATGGATTCGGCTATTTTTCTGGGCATTTGTGTTTTCAGTGTCTCCCATTCCAACTCAGTCACTACAGTCTGTTGCACCTTCAAGACTTCATCACTCACAACTCGTGTCAGAGGTCATCAGTTATACCTGAGGGTGTAAAGGTGCACACCACTTCAAAGATCATGATGCCAAAATAATGGTGCACACCTCTTTTCAATGGTCATAACTGAGAGTTAACATCTTTTCAGAGGTCATTCTTAAAGTTGTATACTTCCTTTCTGGGGTCATACTTAAATTTTTACACCATTCTCTCTGTTGCATGGCACACCTGAAGGTGTACATTTAATCTCGGTCGTCATATCTGAAGGTGTACACTCCCTTTCATCTGAGGGCCAAGGTCATACCTGAAGGCATGCACCTCCTCCATGCCGCTCTCCTCGTCCAGGGAGTGCATGATCTGCTGCACCATTTCCAGCCCCTTCTGCTGCTCCCGCGAGAGCCCCTTCCCGTGGGGGGGCGGCCGGGAACCTCCTTCCCCACCCGACCCCCCCTCTCCTGGATCCTCCGTGTCCGCAGGGAACGGCAGGCTAAGAGAGCACAGGGGGAAACGTGTCAGAGGACGAGGTGAATCAGAGGATAAAGATAGCACACTGTTCTAACCCTCAGGACAGGAGATGCAAAAACAACAATAGCAGTCGCAGGGGCAGAACACTGCAGCTGATGTGAGCCTTTTCCATTCATTCAGTCATGCAATCAGTTAATCAATCTTGCACAATCCTATTTTCGTTATAAATCTATCCCAAACGTATACACAACAACTGATAAACTGAAATCAATACAACCACTAACATAAAAATGGACTTTAGTCAGTCTTGACATTCCAATATAGCGCATAAAAACATAAGGGGAAAATAGGGATCACTGCTCTGTCAGTTGGCAGATGGGACCCAATCACACAAAACTGTACAACTGCATATAAGATCCCATGCCTAGCATTAAACCCACTGCTACCCAACTTTTATGTGTGTGCTGCACATCGATTTGTGGCTTGACATAGCTTTTTCCCTGGCAAAACATTAAAACACATCTAAAAATATACACAACCTTTTTGCACCAACTAAAACTGCCCTTATTCTACATCAGCTGATTTGGAACAAATTCAACGCAATCTACATTTTCAATCCTTTATTTTCGCTGTCCTTTTATCTGCTCATTTGTGAAGCAGTGTTCTGCTTGTTCGTGCTTTGTACATAAACTTGCATTGCCTTGCCTTGTCTATATCCCTGCTGCCACAAGATGGGCTACTCACAAGAACTGTAGTGTGATTCCAGCCCTCTTCAGGTTGCTGATGATGACGTCCAGCTGGTCAGCACACACCTGGGTGTGCAGGTCAGTGAGCAGGGCAATGTTTAACCTGTCACACTTCTTCCCCCTACGGCACAAAAACAGAAAGACGTGATGGACCATTATCTTAGCAACCTTACCTGAGCTAAGCGTTCCATGGTCATTGGGAAAAACCTTTGATTGCTGTTAATATCAGTGCCTACTCACAGGGTTTCCTTTTGCAGGAGGTCCATACACACCACAAGTGCATCCAACCCTGATGTACTCAGAGTAAAGGAAGCAAAACAATATCTGATGCTGTTATTAAAACTATTAGTGACACAAATATATTTGTATCCGAAGCAATGCCATATGTTTCACTTCAAAGTTGAAGGATTGCTGTGGTTTCACTCAAAAGTATCTTTAAGAACAAGGACTACCTTCATGGTAGGTGTAAAATATGGAACAATAATTTCACAAGTGTCTCAGTATCAACCGAAAGGATACAATCTGCCTGTTGAGAACCTGGATGTATATCATTTTGGATCTCCTCCAGCAGCTCAAAGTCTGGGATCATGAGGTGTCTATGGACGGCGATGTTCTGATACTGTCCATCTGTGGCCAGCGGGTTTTTAGTGTGGTCTGACCCAAAGAGCACAAGGCCCAGCTCATCCTTCGTTTCTGCAAACACCTACAGGATTTGCACGCACATCGTAAACAGCTACATTAGATGTAAATCCAACAACCAACAGCTAAAAAATAAAGGATAGATTTAATAATTTTTCTGACAGAACAAATCTTAATGTGTTTTCGAAGCAGCGGTACATGTTTGGATACTTGCCTGTCGTTGAACGAATTTCTGTATGACTTTCTTTGCTTGCTCAAACGGTGCTTCATGGCCAGGAGCTGCATTGCTCATGGAGAAGCCGACATCCATACACAGCACCAGCGCTGACTGAATCCATACAAATTATGATTTTAAAACAACAGCAAATTAAAAGGCATTTGCTCCTTCCAATGCTTTCATTTAAATTGAGTTGAGGATATCGAACTGCTGTCAAGAGTTCTATTTCGCTATATAATTTCTCCACTAGGTGGCTCTGGCACTGGGACAAGCCCCCTTCACATCCTGAGCATGTCTGTGCATGTCCCGCGTCTGAGGCGCTCATAGGGATGTACATGTACACTTCATCATTCGTGTAATTAATAGGACGAATGCTGTAGTTATGCACAACATTCGCTAAATGCATTCTCCATAACGTTTGTCAATTACAATCTTTGCTTAATATCTCGTCAATAACTCATTGATGATAAGATAACGATGATACCTCATATGCGACAGCTAGCAAGAAACAAGGAAACATAAGTTGCAAAAAGAAACTGCAATAAGCAACTAACCTATCAGTAAATTCAGCATGTGAAACAATGACACTGTCATGCTTTTCCTACAATAACCAGCTATCTAGCTACAACCTAAAAACTTTTGCCCTGTAACGTCAGTGAACTTAGCTATACAGTAAGACTGAACAGATCTGGCTAGCTTTCTTGGTTATTAGCGACTATGTCAACTCTAGCCCAAACAACAGCTTTTTGTATTAAACGTGCCCTTTGCTTAAGTCTTTTACTGACACCTCGTAATAACGTTACTTTTCTCACAAAGCACAACAACTTGCACTACAGAGAATGGTCCACTCGCTAACGTTACCTTGCTTGTTCGCGCCATGGCTCATACACTCCTGGAGTTGTTTCACCTTGTTATGAGTCCGGGTAGCAATCAAACCTAGTGGACATTGTACCACCACAAGGCAACTATGGATGACGTGAGTTGTTAAATAAACATTTCTTGAGTTGGCAGTCTCAAAAACACACATTTTCTACACATTTTCTAAACATAATTCACTGAATATTATCTAACAAAGCTAGAGGTGAGTATTATTATCTGCGTGGAGCTAAAGGCTTCTCCTGCTTGTCATGACTGCTATATATGTCTGTATCACCCCTTTGCATCTATAACCAAGAGAGGTGGCTTCGAAGGGCACTTGATTTTTAAAGGGCTTTAAAAACTTCTCTGTTGGGGTCAAATGTACAGCCAACTACTAAATGATATGATTACTGGCATTCAATGGTGTATCATCAATAAAGGAAAGATTTAGATTTCAATGTGAATCTAAATACACCCGTCCAATGTCACAGTGTTTGATGTGGTGTGAGTCTTTGACAGCATTGTGAATATTTAGGTCAGCCGTTCCTCTGTGCTGCGACACATGAGTGTGAGCAATGTCTTGGGGCCAGACCAACACTCACATGACTGAGCACAATGTTTATTCAGATGAGACTTTGGCATCAAAGACTGCATCACATGGACACCTCTAGACAAGGCAGGCTGTGAACCTCCTAATGTGAGCTGGCTAAAAATGCCATGTTGGGAAAGTGATTTGTTTTTCGGCCCTTGTGGTGGTCTACTCTGCAATCAAGACTTGTTATGATCTCCAGTGCCTGAACTTAAAAAAATACAAATAAAATAAAAACACAATACAACATTCTTTTTATTTCGTTATATGATATTATGTACATACTCAAATACATAGCAAAGTGCAAAATTCATTGTTTTAAAACAAATAAAAAAACTATTCCATAACTTCAAGAAACTATTTTCGTGTAAAATATACCTGAGAGAAGTTAACAAAAGCATGAGCAGTAGTTTTTTTCTGCTTCTTGTGAATTGACAATGATGTAATTAAATAAACTTAAACTTAAATTATAATTTGGATTAGGTGAATGTATGATACGCTAATTCACACTTGTGAATGTAGGCCTATTGCTTGTGAAATTTGATTCATGGGATTCATTCATTGTGATATAATAGTCATGCAGTGCTTGGAAATGTAAAGGAAATTATCACCACTGTCATCCTGGAAGATGAACTTTATCCAGCTGGCGTTGTATAGTGTGTGTTGTAGCCTATAGAGTAGCCATGCATTTTAACACACAATTCGTGGTTTCCGGTGAGATAATACGGAAATGTGTGATTTTGAAGTATCAAAAGAAAACAAAAAGGTACACGACATTGCAATTACTCGGAAGGATTAGTCTGGAACCTGATGTAACCGAGTGCAGAGGGTTGTGCATGTTGAGGCATACACTTTCTTACACGTTTTTGTCCATAGACATATGTTTTTGTCTATTGATTGAGGATTAGTGACGCGTATTGTGCGACAATTACAATGACGTAATTTAAGCGACGAATGTACAACACCAACAACGTAAACGTCAAGAGCATGGAGGAAGTCGAAATAGTTCTATTCTTTATGGTGTTTTATTATTGTGCGAACGTATTTCGTACATCAATGCTGGAAAAAAGGTTGTCTAATGTGGACAAGGAGATTGAATACGCGGAGATGGCTAGATCTGATAGGAGAAGAGAACTCCAACTAAGAATTATGGAGCTTGACTTTAAATTGGCTCGGGCAGAAGTTAGGCACCAAAGACGAAGAAGGGTAAATGTTAATCAACTGTTTCCATAAAGTGGGCCAGCATGATGTATTGTTTCCTCACGAGAATGTATATCTAATGCACGGTCATATACATTTGGTCATGTAATGTTATTTATTTCTGTTTTTTAGATGCTTCGATACTTTCATGCACGTCGCTCTCCCGTGTCTGTTTGGATCCGAAACAGAGCAAGACAAGTGACACGAAACGGAACATGATGACCAGCAGGGATCATAAAAAGCGATTCTGTATGTGATGGTTGTTAACCTTACCTGGCAGGATTATGATCCTTAAGTAAGGACCGCACACCTAGCCTGGCTGGATGTGGCATCACCGCTTTGCTCTACTGTTGCGACCAGTGAAGAGCTGTTCCTTTGTTGCGGACAACGACGGATATCTTGTGATGTAACATAAGGCCAGTGGAGAAGGGTGCTACCCCAAGCATTTGTGGTCAGTGCTAAATTGTACACAATTACCCTATAAAGGAGTAACGACTGGAATATGACCAGAGAGAGAGAGCCAAGGGACTGGTCTTTTGGGAAATGTTTTCACCTGATTACTGCTGGCGCCAATTCTATGGATGGTACAGTTTACTACTGGTCAACATTGTGGATACTGGTGAATAAAGGGACACTCGCCAGAAATACTGGTTACTATGGTCACCGTGTCTGTGTTTATTTATCCAGCCTGTCCTTCCCAAAGCTGTATTTTTAATGTTTTCTTTGACATTGGTCAATGGGAGAGTGAGTGCCTCAGCGTTGATATGGTACAACACGGAATGATGTACAACCACGCCACTGTGGTTTGATATCTTTGTCACTGTGTGTTAATAAACATAACCACTTTAACCTGTCCTTGCCTGCCCTTTTTATCCACATGCAAACCATTCACTAAAATCTCCAATGCCTGAACCAAAAAAGCAAACAAACAAAAACCTACAATACAACATCCCTTATAGGATTCACAGGACTGTACATACTCCAGTACAAGGCAAACTGCAAAATCCATTGTATTTTATAAAAAAAAGCAACAACTATGCCTAAATAACTCCAATATCTGTACATGTAAAATATACCCTAGATCAGTATACAAAGGCACAAGCAGTCCTTTTTCTGTTCCTCTAGTCGAGTGGTGGGGACACAGGACTGTCTCTCTTGTCCAGGACCTGGACGAGCCGGTTGAGGACGGCCAGAAAGCCCTGTTGAAAAGCTTCCTGCTGCCGCCTCGCTTCGGCTACTTCCTCCCGTCGGAGGGCGAACTCCCTCTCGCGTGCTTCGGCCTCCTGGACGTCGTGCGCCAAAAGCATTTGGAAGCAGCGTTCCCGCTGGTCGAGCTCCTGCCTCAGGACATCCATGTGGGCCTCCTCCATCTCCCGCATCGTGTCCAGGAAGACAGAGTCCCTCGTCTCCATCTCCCTCATCGCTTCTAGTAAATCAGACTCCCTTTTTCTTTTTCCTGGGAAGAGAGGCATATCCGTTTTCCTCCTGCATTTAATCCCACCCCCCCCCCCCTTAATTATTTGCGTTTAATGTTAAACAACGAAAACAACTGGGGTGGCAAATTAGCACACTGTGAAAATTCAGCTTTGTAGAAGTCAACTCAATCCAAAAGCAAGCTGAAAGACAGACAGGGATCTACAGTTTCACATACCTTTGATCTGATCCGGTGATGGTGATATAAGGCCGAGAGAGGGTAAGACAGGACAAGGGGAAGGAGAGATAGGATCACAGCAGCCGGAGGTCCCTGGCGAATCAATCAAGCGGGCGTCTATGAGGTGAATGGGTTTAGTGTGCTCATCTGAAAAACATCACGCCAACCCAGATTAATATTTGGAATAACTGCACTGAAACCTCAAAAGGTGCAGGGAAAAGTAACTTTTTTACAAAAAATAACTGCTTTAAGTTATCCTTGCTTGTCCTTTTCATCTACACACAAACCCTTTACTAGAAGAATAAAATATGTATTTATAAAATCTCCAATGCCAGAACAAAAAAAGCAAACCAACATATTTATTTGCCTTAAATGTTAAACAACGAAAAACAACTGGGGTGGCAAATTATGCACACCTCGAAAATTCAATTCAATTAAATCCAATAGCGAGCTGAAAGACAGACATGGATCTATAGTTTCACATACCTTTGACTGTAGACTGACCTGTTGACACTGAACAAAACAATACAACATGAGTTTGTCATGAAATAGCAAATCCTGTCATTTCTCTATGTTCACAAACATTATTTTTTTTTACTTTCTCTGCACTAATTCATATATGTTTCCATAGTAAAGATTCATTGCTTAATGCAAAATGCATTGCCTAATTCCCTTGTATGAACTGTGACTCCATGAAATCTTTGAGACTCATCCATGATGTACTTATATTAATGTTCAGTATAGTTATTTGCTGTTGTGTTTTTTTTAAGTAGACCACAATTAATTACCTTCCACAGATGATTCTTGTTCATTATTACTGTTGGATCTGCTTTCGTCATCACTCATAACCTCCAACAACAAAGTCTCATGATGGTTTGTGCCCGACACGTGTACATATTCAGGCCTGTGGCTCAGGATTTCATCAAAGGCATCAAACCATCGAGGCTTGCCTGGACGTTTGATGGGATCTCCGATGTTCTCCTGCTCTTTAATTCTTCTGTAATCCTGTTTCATTTTCTTTATCTTTTCCCGGCAATGCTTTGAGGTGTGGTAGATGCCCAGCTCAGCTAAGCGCATTGAAATATTCTGGTACACCTTTTCGTTGCGCCGCCATATTCCAAACTCCCTCTGGATCTCATTCTCAGCGTAGATGTTGAGTAAGGATTGCACCTCTCTGTGTGTCCATTTGTCTGCCCTCACTTGAGCCTTTGTCTCATGGTGATCTGAAACAAAATCCCACCATTCATGGTGACAAAACAGATTAAAATGATATAAAATTGCATTTAACAGTTTATTTATTTATAATTATAGAATAATAATTAAATATTTGTATTATAAGTTCATAATTCTGAGCTGGTAAGGAGTTGCCCTGTGTTGCACTTCACCACTTTTACAAAACACTTAAAATGGAAAGCCATCACTCTTGGTATTCGAACCCAAGTCTCATTGCAATTACTAGCTATCAGAACAGACAATAAAGTTATTTAAATTACTGACATCAGAATTATGAATTTATGAAACAAAATTATGAAACAATGTTTCAGTCATTTTACACAAAACATACATGGGGAGGGCAGGGTGGGGATATAATTGGTAATTGAAATACCTAATCCATCATCAGGGAATGGGTGTGATGTTCTGTGTGGACCGACTGTTAAATGCAAAAAACATAAATCAATAAAAATAAGAATAACTGTACTTTGCTTCCAGATTGTTGCACACATAATATATTAAGAAAGGCTGCATACGGAGGTCGCACGACTGTAGACACTAACAGCAAAATTATTTCATCCCGTTGATACAGGAGGTGGGTCAAAATTAAACATTATACCTCCATGATCAGCACTGAAACAGTTTTCATACATTTAAAGTGGGGTAGAAAAAACATCTGTCATTCGCATGACCATAGGCAATTATATCAAAAGTAAAATAAAAAAGTGACAAATTGTTGCATAGTGTTGCTTTAAGATAAAGCTGTGTACACCTCGGATCAAGGGGGTACCTCCAAGAACCAGAACCAGAGACTGTTTAGAGGATCTTTGCCAGAACCGTCTGGGATACGCGCGGAGCAGGGCATGCATAGCTGAAGCTATTACACTACCGACGCCTAGCTGGTTAGCCAACTGCTACGCTAGCTTTTGTGAAATAGCTTTCTACTTTAGACAGCATTTGAGATATTTATACATCGCAAGAAATAGGACTTTGTCGCCAAGTACCTGCGGAACTTACCTTCTGCAGATGAAATATCTAAATCAAGACTGTTGGTCATGGTAACGTTATCCGATATGGCATTCCACGCCTTATCATCAACTGGAACTACATCTTCCAAATGTGCAGGTCTGTTGCCCAGAATCAAGTCAAGGGAATGAAACCACTTGCTGGTTCGTCTATTTGAGCCGCCACTTTGCTGGCTAATTTCCTTAGCTTTTTTGTAATCTTGTTTCAGTTTTTTAATTTTTTCTCTGCATTGCTTTGGAGTATGGTATATCCCCCGCTGAGCTAAACGCAAGGAAATGATCTGATATACCTCAGTGTTCCGACGTGAACCCTGAATGCCATCCTCTGAATAGATATTGAGGAATGCTTCTACCTCACTGTCTTGCCATCGTTCCACAGCTTTTGATGCGATTTCGTTCTCCATATTACTAGCTTGGTCTATATCTTGAAACTTTTCGAAGAACCGTAAGAGTTCCGGAACTAATGTATCCAAAACCGGAACTACACAGTTCCAATTCGCGCGTTCCCCTTTTTGGCAGGTCCGGCTGACGTCAGACTGTGGCCACTCACTGAAGTGGCACTAAAGCAATAGAGATATCATGCAATATCATTAAATTTACAGTGACATGTATTTTTTTTTAGCAGATGCTTTTATCTAAAGCTACTTGCAGTACTGATATACATTTTAATAGTAACCTATGTGTGATCTGTAATAGCATTTGAAACATCATGTGTTTTTATGTTCACAGTAGCTTTTCTATCCATGAAAATATCTGTAAATGTACACATACTGTTCCCCCCAATCTGTAGCAACGGGAGAGAGCAGTCACTTTCATTAGGTTCATTAGTTTAGCAGTAAGAGTGCATGCTTAACCATAGTGGCAGTGCTCCCGTCACATAGTCCTGTAGTATAAATGGCCTCCCACCAGCACTTCACTGTCAGTGACTGAAATGTTAGTCTGAAACGCCCTTAGGGTGAAACTGATGTGTTTCAAGGTGGCTGATATTAGTGTAAAGAATCTAGCGTAAAATCTGAGAATTGTATCGCAGTTGAAATAGCAAAATACCATTCAAGTTGTAGACATGATTGAATTAGGCGCTTTCAATCCCATATGGCTTTGGAGCTCCCGAAAAGTTGCACGCTCCCTGGGTGGTGAGCTTATAATGGGTGGGCATGTAAGTACCCAAAGGTGCCTCCTAATTACATTTCCCCCAAACAGACCCACAGAGACTGCTGAGCCTCAAAACAACAGTAATCTCCTAAAGAGTGCTGCCTACTGAGAACCATCTGCTTGGCCTTGTTAAGCATGTGTCTAGTCTCATCTTAATTCACGGCACTGTTTGTTCCAAGAGAATTAGTTTAAAACTAAAGCAAATTCATATATTGTATTGACCAAAACCAAAAAAAGATTAATAAACATGCATAATGTTGTATCTGATTGCCAAGTTAAATCCAAGACATATGGCAGAGGCTAACCACAAACTGAGGACTGTCACATTTCCACTTAATTTGACAAAAGATGGAGATAAACAAGATTTTATTGTCACACACTGAGTGAACGGTGCATCAATGAATCAAGTACATCAATGAATAATAATAATAATAATAAAATATAAAAAGAAGGGAGTTGAAAACATGTTGTACCTTATTGACAATTTGATGTATGGGTTAAGACACCAGCACCTGGACAACATCATGCAAATGGTAAAAACATTCTGTTTTGTGATACAGTATCGCTCATACTCAGAATATTTAAAAGAATTGCTTATAAAACTGCAAAAGCATCTCAATACCCACAAAAGTGGCTGAGAAAATATCAAGAGGGCAGATTCTGTAAAAGTCATAACAAAGCACAGCTGTTCCTTTTCAAAAGTTTAGACATCTTGTTATCAGATCGGTCAGCTTATCCTTGTTTAAGGTTCAAAAATTACATACTGAGACACTATGACAAATAACTGTAATCTGTAATAAATAAATAAAATAAATATATTTATAAAAGTTTAGAAATACCGGTAAAAAAAATGAAACGTGCACTTCATTATAAACAACACGTGTCACTCTTTCATGAATATGTTTGTGATATCAATCTTTGATCTCAATCAGGTCAAATAAACATTAAAATAAATAAATGTACCAGCCATTGTATTGCACTTCTTGGGAAAACATCTTGTTTGGATTGCATGAAATAGCTTTTATGTCCTTTTTTTAAGTACAACATCAACCTGGTTGACAATTTATCAATCTTATGTGGCCCAGTTAGGAACATTTACTGTGTCCTCCAATGCTTGTCATTAGTAATCCCTCTGTATAACCATTGAGAAATATGGTATCCTGTTTAATCTCTACACATTAGAAATAGATGTTTATAAAAACACAGTGCACTGTAGAGTTTGTGTTAATACTGCACACATCATATAATTAAAATAAATCACCAGGTTAGCTCACAAAGTGTTAATGCAAAACAGGTTCTTTTTAAAATGTTGTTGTTGTAAGCCATGTGAGGTTACTATATGTCCACCACATGACATGGAGGAAAGAAAAAACATTAAAACAAAGAAACTGTCCTGCAGACTTCAAACAGCAACCTTAACATCCCTGCATGATGTAACACGTACCCACACTGCACATCGTTGAAGTATAACAGTATGCACTCAGGATGACCTCAGTCATGATCTGTTGCTGTCGTTGAAATCCCCCACACAGCTTGAAGACATCTTGATAATAATCAGCAGGGTCCAAAGTTGTTACTGCCTTGTGAACGTTACAGTGTGCATGCACATGGTGTCATCTCAGCTAGTTGGGCAAAAGAGAAATAGCAATGATTTAGGAAAAATATAGACACCATTTTGCACAATCCTGACATCGTAGTGTATTTATACAACGTAGCAGTTGCTCCAATCCATATGGATCATCAATCATATCATAGCAGAAAGCCCCCTGCCCATACCCCCAACTTCTAAAGGGAGGACATCCATCCATCACGAGAGCTTTTCTCTGCAGAGTATTTTTTAGTATTTTGACCATGCAGTGTTACCATATGTTGCCATTTCATGTCATAGAAAAAAACATTTAGTTTTTTTAAGAAATACACAAAGAGACGGTCTTGCACAATGACAATAAAATGGCTTTGTTTGTCTGCATCTGTTAAGAGCATCCATCCATCCACTCCACATCCTTCAGCCTAAACGCAGTTTGTCTGCATATTTTCACAAAGGGTTTACCCTTGCAAGGTGTCAGTATTCATGTGATATGCTCCACATAAGGTGGAAATTGTTGAATAAAAAAAAATTAAAACAGAGATATTGTCTTGGAGAGGTCTGCATTGATGCATTGATTGACCAAATTGGTGTGCAGCATCTATGGTGTAGAAGCAGAATGTTCTTTAAACCTTAAAGGCACAGTCCATGATTCTGTTGAATGGTTGTTGAGCTCAATGGCCAATTGCATTACAGCTCTCTCTGGCTAGGTCCAGTTTTTTTGAGTGCACACAAAGAAAAGCCTAGAGGTCCTTTTTAAAAATAAAAAAATTAAATATTTTGGTTTAAAAATGGGGACTGCCCGCTTTTCAACCCTGGCTCCTCAGACAGACGACGTTTGCACGTTCTCCCCTGGAGCTTTCCCTTGGAGGCTGTCCGAGAGTGTGTCGGAGTCGAGCAGCTCCACGATGCTGTAGGGCGAGCACTCCTCCATGCCCAGTTTCCCACAGGCCCAACCGCAGAAGCCCTTCTCCAGGTCCCTGACGGCCTGCCACCACTCGCCGAACGCCCAGGACACCTGCACCACGGCCGAGTAGACGGCCAGGGACACCGACACGGCCATGATCAGCATTGGGTAGAAGATTATGAGGAAGGGGCAGATGGTGATCTTGTGCCAGAACGTTCGCTCTTCGTTGTACACCAGGAACACGTTGTACCAGGTGAGCGTGCCGAAGTAGAAGGAGGTGATGAAGGACAGGAGGAAGACCACGGGTGCGCAGGACAGGCTCCACAGCACCACGTGCGGGCCCTGGCACACGCCCAGCCCGCAGGAGTGGCACGAACGCCCATCCCGCTCGCAATCAGCGTCCAGACGCTCCCTGGACTTGGCGATGCCGCGGAGCTCCTTATCCGTCAGGGTCATGTGGATGTCTACCATCTGACCTTTCTTCTTGCCCCTAGTGATGGTGCCCGTCAGTGTCACATACCGGCTGTCTGGGGGCAGACTCCATTCTGCCACTGCAAGACACAGGGGGAAATTAGCTTATTTAATAATAAATAATAATAATAATGAATTTTATTTATATAGCACACTTTAACAAATTAGCTAATATGCACTTATTCATGCTGCTGCCGCTTTCAACTCAGAAGGTGTTAATTTACATAGAGACAAAATCATCATGAAACACTAGGAGATATTTTACCTGTATAGTTGTTGTGCAGTAAATTTAGACTGTATATTTAAGTTTACAGTGGTGAAATAGGCTGCTAGAAGAATGGTCAGGAGTAGTTTAGCCATTAAGCTCTGGTTTGCTTCTCATAGTACTTCTTAAACTGCACCACAGTTTCAGCTGGACTGTATTCGACTCCTCGGGGGCATTTACCAGTTCACTGCAACTGCAGTTCATCAACTGTAACTATAGAAAACTATAACTGTGACTGTAATGAGTCACACATCATTATGTTTAGGGAATGTTCTTTCATTCTGATTCAAATGAAACAACAGCATGTCAAAGAAGGACCGCGAAGATGGACTTACCTTCACGTGTGGGGGTCGTCAGAAACTTGGCCCCCTCCTCAGAGCCCCGGTCCTGGGCCTCCTCTCCCCCCTGCTCCTCCCCTGGTGCTCTCTCCACGTCCGACCGGTACACGATGAAGGACTCCGGCCGTGGCTCCTTCCTCCTCTTCTTCCTCCTTTTGTTGACGCCAGAGCTGGTGGAGCTTGGCTCCACATCCTCCACCTGACTCACGGAACCCTCCGACCGGAGAGAAGCCAAGTTCGGGCTCTCTGACCCCGGCTGACCATCCTGCTCCATCTTGCCTCTGCCTATTCAGACCTTGCTAAACCTGAGGCCTGATATATGTAAGCCTGTTTGAGGGTCTCTTGGTTACTCTGCTGCTTGACTTGAGAGAGTGCTTTGTCTTCAGGCTACAGAGGATTTTTTGTTTCACACATGGAATACCTGGAAGAGAGTAAATATGAATAATAACCCATATGGATTTTTTTTTTTTTAATCAAAAAAGAAAATGAGGAGATTCCATACAAGGCTTCAGGTAAGTCCACATCCCAAACTGTTATGATGAATTAAATATTTATTACTTGTGTTGGAAAATGCATGAATTTGCACTTCTCCACATGAAACGCTTTTATCGACGACTCATATTCGCACTACCATCAAAGTCAGTATCTTCAATATATTTTTGCATAGGCCTTCATTAATTATGCCATCGTTACCGCCTCGTGTCCAGATTACAAATTAACACATTTTAAATATGATATACGCTGAGAGTTAGCCCATATCCGTCGTCACTTTATGCACAGGGAACCCCCATGGTGTGACAATGACTGGGAACAAGGCAATTCTATGCATTGTTATTTGCCGACACCCTTTTCCGTCTTCATCTCGCGAACTAAAAGCGAGCTTTTGGTCGTAGCAGCGAGTGAATTAAATGAAACAATTTTTTTTTAATGATGACGAATGGCAAGAGCTTAATGAACGCATGTAATGCTAGCCATGTATTGTTCGCTAAAATTGCGACCCGGAACGACAGATTAACGGTGGGAATGTTTTCCTTTCTCAGCTGATCCTTTCATTTTAATCACACCCATCCACTGCTCTATGGCATGCCGGTTGTATCTGCACAGAAACATTACACCCAACGGATATAAAAATGCTTACCTTATTCTCAATCCGTGCAAAAAACAGTATGTTTGCTATGGTAGCATACCAATTGCGATCCTGATTGTTTTATTCCATAATGTTGCCTGCTGACGCGTGTCCCACAAAAAGCGGCCATACAGATGCGCTTATACACTGCCCACTGCCCAGTGTCATTTACCCCGCCCATTAATTCCCCAACCTCTGTCCTATCCAATCAGACAAGGATATGGACCAGCCATTTAACATTCTGTGTAGGCTAATCCAAAACGAGGTTAGAAGCCCCCCCCAGCCCCCCCCCCCCCTCCTCTCTCGGGCCTTTTGGAAGACACAACGAAGGACTGTAGCCAGCTGTCACTTGCATATTTCTTGTTTCGAGGCATTAAGCGGCCCCTGCGCAAGAAATACGCAAAGACTGTAGACTGTAACATATGATTTTCATTTCTGCTCTGCCTGTCTGCAAACTGGCGCTGGCCTATTATTAAGACACAGATAATATATGAATATAATATATAGCCTGAGAACAAAATACATATACTACCATAGATTTGGCCTGGAAGAGCGTAGTGATTATGATGGTCAAATTGCTTAAAAGTACCCTTAGGATAGGATTCATTAATAACAAAGAGGGTTCTCTGGAATTGTGCAATGCATTAAATATACCACTAGGAATCCCCACCGTCCAGTTTTATAGCTTGTGCAACTCACTAGTAGTCACAGATGCAGATGATATCTGTGTCAACCCTCACAGTCGTCTAGTGATGTTCCCCTAAGGATTATCTACTCCGCCAGTGCCAGTGCCAGTGCCAGTGCCAGTGCCAGTGCCAGTGCCAGTGCCAGTTCCTTGGTTGTCCTCTGAAAGGATCCCTTAAAGGTTCTGCCAAGGGCCTTTTTAGAGGAGCTCCTTCCTCTCAATTAGCAGCTGACATACAGCATAGAACCGCAAGTTCCTAGAGTGTTTTGCAACTCATCAAGTACCATCACTTCAAGGAAGACATAAACAGAATGAAGAAACAGTTCGTGTTTGGTCTAAGCAGTGGCAGTCATTTGTTCTGTGCCAAACTTGAAGGAATGATCTGAGTTGAACAAAATCACAGGATGATCCGGATCATATCTCAATTGTTTCATTCAAATAATCGTAGTTATCATAATTATATTTGAATGGCTTGTGTTATGGCTGCACCTGTCTTTGAGGAGTCTGTTGCCATTGAGCCTGTTGGTGGTGTTGATGATAAACCGTTTCTCCAGGGTGAAGTTTGTGAGCCTGGCACTCTCAATCACAAACACAATGTCCAGAGTGCCGCACTGCTACTTGCAATCAAAACAACAAAAACAATACCCTGATTAATCTAACAGACCACAGGTGGAAGATACATAATCAAAATAAGTAGAATTATAATCTAAATGCTCTAAGGCTTATCAGCTGCATAACATAACTTATGCACAGCTGTGTGAGCAGAGTTAAGTGTCCCTCTCCATCTTCACCTAAGGTTTCCCTCAGTCTTCAAAGCAGTGAAATGTAATAAAACACTTTAAAATAAGAACATGTAATAGTTAATAGCACCTCATTTAGCCGCAAGAACCAATGAACAGAAAATGACTAATGAAGATTAGATTGCAAACATTAAATCTAACAGACTGCAGGTGGAAGATTCATAATCAAGATAGAATTATAATCACAATTCTCTAAAGGCATAAACTGCATAGCATACCTTGTGTACAGCGGTGTGAGCAGAGTTCAGTGTCTCTCCATCTCCAGGAAAGTTTTTCATCCCTACCTGGTGTTATGCCAAAACTGGTCTTTTTGCTCCTCGTATACGCACCCAAAGAAATATATGGGTATGCACTGCAAAAGGGCCTGGATATATTTAACCTTGGGCTTAGACAACTAAACAATACAATGAGTACATTACGACGTATACTTTAGACCAGGCCTGGGCATCGCTAAAGATTACATGATAATTAGATTTTTTTTTTTTTTTTGCACAGTTCTGAAAACATTAAATATTTAATATAGGTGGCCAATCACGATCTCGGAGACTTTCCCTGTCGATCTCCCAAAAATAAAAAATAAAAAAAGTAATTTTCGAACTGTTTTCTTACGGACTTCGGGAGACCATATTCAGAAAATATCTCTGACCACAGCTGAAGTGTTCTCAGGGGGATTCTTAAATTGAACTTGAAATTGAAAAAGGTGCCAGATTTGCAAGTGTGAGAGCGCCGAAGTTGCGTAGTGGCCGCGAGCGGTATTGCAGACAGATAGAGATTTCAAATTGGATATGAAGATGAACTCTGACACATAGTTTCAGCGTTAAACTAATAAAATAATTGCTGTCTGTGGTTCTTTATGGGCTGTGGAAATAATTTAGAAAAATTATAGTTTGAGATATTTGATAATTGATATAATTGAGAACCCCTGGTTAAATGTGTTCTTGGTCACATCAGTTTGAAAGCTGGACCAAAGTGTTTGATTTAATTAAATTACAACTAGGCCTAATACAAATTTAAGCTGTAAGTGCAGTTTGGAGTATGGACAGTCTTTTTCTCTCAACGCCTCAATAGGTAGATCTTGCCTTCACCAAGGCAAAGGTTGGTGATCTTGGGCCTAAAAAGTTTGGGGACCACTGAATAGGCATTTAAAGTCAAAAAGGCAACAAACCTGGGACACTTTTCTTTACACAGTTACACAGTTCAGTGACTTGTTGTCTTGTTTATTTCGGCTACAAAGATGATGTGATGTCTTTAGAAAGCTAAGAAAATCCTTGTTTCAATAGTATATGAAACTCAAAATGCCCTTTGTTATTAATGTGACTTAAAATGAGTCAAATATTTCACATTTTGTTTATCATTTTGGAAATTCAATTTGAATAAATGATACATCACATTTGAATTGACAAATAATAACATACACTCTTACCAGTGGTCAAAACAATGCCATTTACTGCTTTTTATATAGAAATAAAATGTATATTATGCATAATTGAGTTCGGCATTTTTGCCCGGCCCTCCAAAATATTTTCAGTAGCTCATTTGGACCTCTGGGAAAAATAATTGCCCACCCCTGCTTTAGACCTATAATGACAGACAAATGCACAGAACTTTCTTTGCACAAATGTGAGCCAACTCATAATCGGACTAGCCAATGAGCGTGCACTAGATGAGCGCTCTGCTTGGTTGATATGCAGGCCACAGTCACGAGCTCAGCTCAGTTTGAGTAAACTCCTCAGGTAGACTTTCATGTTTCGAAACGGTGTCAAATCTCTGGGTTTCTTTTCAGCCACATCATATATTCATACATCAAAGTACAAATGTGATAAGAAAATATTTAATGTAACATCTGTTTTAAACAACAGCTGTGTAGTTGAGGGTAAACACAGCTAACGGCGAACGAATTTTGCGGTTGTGAGGATTAGCTAGCATTGCTAGATGGCTTCTGGATAGCGGGGATAGCCGTTTTCTTGTGAAAATAGCGTAACATAACAAGCTGTCAAATAACTGAATGTAAATGGTTGCTGAATAAAGTTTGAAGTTTCCTTTTTCTTCAGTTAAAATGGCTGACGGAGATGTTATGGATAGTTTGGATAACCTTTTAATACAGTTAGGTAAGTCACATGAATATTAAAGTTATTTTCAAAATTGTAACAGAAACACTTTATCTAGCAAACGTTAAGTTAACGCCATTGATACATGTTGGTCTGCTAGCTAGATAGCTGGCTAATAACAAGAGCATGTCTGTACTACCCAAGGACTGTAAAATTTAAAACATTTTAGTCATAGGTGCTTACTCCAAGTTTACACCATATCATTACATTAAATTACAATATAACTTATTTACACACGTAGTACTCCATTGTTTTCTTCCTAGCTCTGCAGACTCGAGAATTATCTGTTAAAAAAGAGGATCTACAACGTCATGTTCAAGGTCAGTAAGTACCACAGATAGCTACACCTTGCGTTCTATGCTACATTAACAACAGTTCCATTTTTGTGACAATTAATAGCATTATTCATTAATGAGCCCACTGTTTATCAAGCTATCGTTCACACATCCCACCTTGTTTGGAAGTAAGCTTTGTTACAGAAGTTAGCCAACTTACTGTGTAAGGACATTGCATGTTCCAACAGAATGCAAAGCAAATATTCAACTGAAGAAGACCCACATCGAAGAGAGCAAGAAGAATATTGACAAACTTGACGAGCAGATTACACAGAAACAGAGGACAGTTCAGCATTACAAAGAGAACACTAAGGGGTAAAGGACTGAGAATAGGGATGATATTTTGATTGTTGTGATATTTTTTACGCATAACATAGACAAGAAAACAATGCTGTCAAACAATGCTTTTACCCACATGTGGTAAAATGGGAGTATACTTGAATGTGATAATCATTATAACCAGACATCCTATTTCAAATAATTCAGCCTGAAAAGGACTCATGGCTTGTTACTGCAGTATGAAAAAGTCCTGGAGAGCGAACTGGAGCGCAGACAAGAGAACTGCAATCGGGACACGTGAGTCCGTTAAAAGATCATCTTGCAAATTCATATACGGCTCTTGTGATTGAAGTCATCAGAAGACCGGGGCAATGATTGCTTATTACTACATATTTTTGGGCACTTCTTGAAGGAAAATGTACCAGGACAGGGTTGAAAACTATAAGGTGGTCCTGAGGAAACACAGAGAGAAGTATCACCAGCATCCCCTGGCCCAGAAGCTCCTGAAGATCCAGGCAGAGAACGAGGAGATCGAGAGGAGAATCAGGGCCTGCGAAGAGCAGATAGTCGCTGGAGAGAAAGAGCGACTACAGGGTAATTAGGGACAATAATAACTTAATAACCTAATAATGATAATAGTAATAATAATATTAATAACTGCATAAAGAGTATTTATTTTTTGTTTTGTAGTTTTTGAAGCAAGAAACATGGGGCAACACAGAGGAAAATGTAATTATACCAACTAGTAATGAAAAGTTACTTGACTTCTCTGTCTAACACATCTCAGCTCTGTTAGTCCCAAAAAAGTGTTTTTATTTGGTTCATATTATCTCATAAAGTTTACCCTGAGAAAAATCTGAGCGTTCTTTCAACAGTGTGCTTTTTACAGTGATTATGGTATGTATTATAACACGATGACAGAGTTGACAATCAATTTAACAAATCATTATTGACTGTCTTAATAGAAAATGGAATTGCCTTTGTTGTAGGTGCAGCAATGAATACAGTCCTTCAAGAGAATCCAGATGAGAGGTTTGTTTTAGAAACTATTGTAACTATTGTAATAGTCTTTTCACTGGACTCCCCAAAAAGCATATTAAAAAGCTCCAGCTAATACAAAATGCGGCTGCTAGAGTTCTTACCAAAACCAGGAGAACAGAACATATAACTCCAATACTGAAATCTCTTCACTGGCTTCCAGTTAGCCACAGAATTGATTTTAAAGTGATGCTACTTGTTTTTAAGTCCATGCATGGGTTTGGACCTTTATATTTTAAGGACATGCTCCAGCCGTATGTACCTCCCAGACCCCTCCGATCCCAGGATAGAATCTTGTTGGTGGCCCCTACTGTTAAAACTAAACAAGGTCAAGCAGCCTTCAGTTATTATGCAGTAAAACTTTGGAATCTACTAACAGACCACATCAAAACTGCCCCCACCATAGACAGTTTCAAGACAAGACTAAAAACAAACCTATTCTCTTTAGCCTATATGTGAAATTCTCTATTTATTACGGTATGCTGCTTCTTAGTGCTGCTAATCATAATGTCTCTTACCTGCAATTTATTGATTTTAATGTTTTATTTATTTATTTATTTTCATAATTATTTTTATTTTATTTTTTATTTTTATTTAAGTTTCTTTTACTGTGTTTCAATTTAAATGTTATTACTGTTTGTTTATGTAAAGCACATTGAATTGCATAATGTACGAAATGTGCTCTATAAATAAATTTGCCTTGCCTTGCCTTGCCTTAAAAGTCCACTTCACTATTGATTTACAAAATTGTAAAATGTGATTGTAATATATGAAATATGTTTAAGCATATATCCTTTGTGAGATATACTGTAAGTACTTACACTAACGTAGTTCATCCTGACTAGAATAATCTTTTTGTGTGTTTTCTTGTCTGTTTCAAAGTGCGTCAACAGGAGATATAGAGCTTCAGTTCGTCGGTCAGGGTGAGCCATCAGTGGCCATGACGGAGCCGCTCTCACAGGTATCTACACACACACACACTTCCATACACGCACTCACACTCACAAACAAAGCAGAATAAAAAGCCATTACATTCTGTGCTTCATACCAGAACTTCATACTGGGTTATTGCAAACTGTTCTGAATTATTGTATTAGTTCCTTGTTTCCAGAGCGGGCAAGCACATGTACAGACACATGAATCTGTGTCACTCTTTGTAGACCCTGATCCGAACCAGACATGCCCTCTCTCTCTCTCTCACAACCCCCCCCCCCCCCCCCCCCCCCCCCCACACACACACACACTCACACAGATATACAAACTACAAACATAATTAAATAGTGATTCCCCCTCTCCAGAGCGCTGGCTGTGATCCCCAGGATGAGGGTGCTGGGTTGGGTGAGGAGAGGATGGAGGAAATGGCAGCGGGACACCCAGACGGCGGCCAGAGCAGAGCTGCAGTCCCAGCAAACCCAGGTGGAGGAGGCCCCATTTGGACCAGCCCAGGAACCAGAGCAGGTGGAGAGAGCGAGAGAGAGAGAGTGTGTGTGTGTGTGTGTGTGTGTGTGTGTGTGTGTGTGTGTGTGTGTGTGTGTGTGTGTGTGTGTATGTGTGTGTGTGTGTGCGTGTGTGTGTGTGTGTGTGTGTGTATGTGTGTGTGTGTGTGTGTCTTTGTGTGTATGGCCCCATCCACAAGCTAGAGCAGGTGGTACTCTTCTTATAGGACCCCGAGTTATTGTTGCTCAGTAGCATCTGTCCTTCTGTCTGTCTGTTAGTTGTGTTCATACTGTTGTTGTCTTTGCAGCTCAAAGGGAGGTAGCGGACCAGGCTCTGGTAGAAATGGATCAGGTTGGGCCCTCAATGTCTCGCTTGATATCTTACCTTATGCCTTAGCCACACCCATAGGTGTTTGCAGCATACAAATGTGTATTGACTTACCTCCTAAACCTATTTCACATGAGTATCTTCATGTCACTGAACAACTAGCTTTATTACAATTGTGACTGATCTCAGTATTAGTGACTGGTATTAGTTTTATATTTGTCTTCATCGAAAACATACCTGAATTGGGCATCATTTTCACGTTTTCAACATTTTCAAGTTCCTGTTGTCATATGACAGCATTAAGTTCCCATTGTCTTATGATTCAAATGATACAGACTCAATTATAAGTTTGCTGCTCATTTCATTAAGGTTCAGTTCTGAATACAACCATTATTTTGGTGGTCAATTCTGGAGATATTACTAATATATAATTATTCAAGTGTAATATTCCAGTAAATTGCCATTTTGACGGTCCCCAAACTGTTGGCTGTGATCTTTTTAGGACGAAAGCTTTAACATGTCCGGCATGGCAGAGGAGATGGATAATGAGTTTGAGGGGGTGACAGTGGAGAGTCAGAACCCTCCGACCGCCACCACTGCTGCTGATGCTGCTGCTGTGGGGGTCCCTGAGTTGGAATCTGCAGGGGACAGCGCAGCCCCTCCCCACACACCCCGCTCCAAGATGAAGTCAGCCCCTCCCCACACACCCCCCTCCAGGATGAAGTCAGCCCCTCCCCACACCCCCCCCTCCAGGATGAAGTCAGCCCCTCCACACACACCCCCCTCCAGGATGAAGTCAGCCCCTCCCCACACCCCCCCCTCCAGGATGAAGTCAGCATCTCCCGAAACCCCGCCCTCCAGGATGAAAGCAGCTCTGTCCACGCCGACCTTCTCACTCGCGTGAGCCAATGCGATTGATGGATGGGAAAATAGGGATTTTCTACAGATACAGAGAGAGTAGATAGCAAGTGGAATAGTTGGTCAAACTTTATTTGGATGGTCTCCTATAGACTATGTACAGATGCTCAGATCATGAACAAACTATCTGTTGAAACTCTGTTAACTACAATTCATGGTTAACATTAGGGTTATAGGTTGGTTTCGGTTAAGGTGATATTCAGTGATCAAGTACAAAGACTGAATCTGAATTTCATGTATGTATCGTCGTGTATGTGAAGACTAGCTTGCTGTTGTGTGATCTTTACCTCAGCTCTCTAACTGTAGACGTTGGATTGACGTGTATGTGAAGACTAGCCTGCTTTTGTGAGATCTTTACCTCAGCTCTCTAACTTAAGACGTTGGATTGACGTGTATGTGAAGACTAGCCTGCTGTTGTGTGATCTTTACCTCAGCTCTCTAACTGTTCTGTAGAAGTTAGATTGACGTGTATGTGAAGACTAGTTTGCTGTTCTGTGATCTTCTGCAGTAGCCCCAGCGGTCCTCTGAGTCGCAGTGACAGCTCTGAGGGGAAGTCCCCCGGCTTCGTGTTCTCCATGACCTCTGAGCCCTCAACTCCAGGCTTCTCTGGGTTTGGCTTTGATATGGGCTCCACTGCACGAGAGGAGGTGAGGGGAGAAATCGGAACGTTCATCATTATGTTTAATGTTAATATTTTGATGATAGTATTTTTTAATGTGAATATTTTGATGGCAATACTCTCAAATGTTGGTTGGGTTAGTGTTAGGGTTATAATATTTGGAACAAATAGTGATGGCTGTTTGGCTTGTGTTCCCATTTGTTAATCACCACTATAATTGTTTTACAATTTGTGTTGTCAGGAAACCCCATTCGCATTTACAAGTGAATATTTCAGCGACAAGGTATTGGTATTGGTGGTTTTGGTATATTCTTGTAGCTCAACCGGTACAGCAAGGTGCTGAGAACACCAAGGCCATGGATTTGTGACCCAGGAAGAATCTGTGCTGAACTGAAAGTGGCTTTGGATAAAATGAGATTAGTATCTGCAAAATGAATATGTATAAATGGTTTATTTCTGCATATTTTGGTATATTTGTCTATCACCCTAATTTCTCATTCAGTACTACACCAGTGTGATATAATACATGTATTTGTGTTTTCACAGAAATCTCCTGAGGCAAAGTTCTCAGGTATTGATGACTTTGATCATTATTAAACTATTACCAGTAATTCAAAGCTTATTATAGAAATTGAACACAAGGCACAACATGCATAACCCCTTGCAATAATGTTTCGGCCCATTATAATTTTTTTGTAAAAAAAAAACAAAAAAACGTACAGCTGATCAGTACAGGGTACAATGTCTACTGCCATGTTTAGTCATTAACATAAATCTGATTGGAACAGCTTGTTTTTGCAACATTTCATTTTCATCATTTAATAATAATTCTGTGTGTGTGTTTGGATCAGGGTTTTCTTCATTAGCCTACTGTATCTCTGATAGGAACTGAATGTTTTTTTCTGAAAAAGCGTGAAACGCACATCATCTTCAGTTGTTTTTCTCTTAGTAATAATGCTGTGTGTTTGTGTCTGTGCGTGTGTGTGTGTGACTGTGTGTGTTTGTTTGGGTCAGGGTTTCCATTTGACCAGTCCGAGAGCAGATCTGAGGAGGACTTCCCGTTCTCCTTCTCGTCCAAGAGCCCCATGCAGCAACCGACCTCCGAGGACAAGTCTGGGGCTGGAGACGGCTTCCCTTTCTCTTTCAACTTTGGAAAGTTCTAGAAAGCGGGGGTTGATCATCAGTAGCTGGAGCATCAGAGATAATATTATTATAAATGTGGTTTTAAGTTATGCAGAAGGAGAATCTTCTCAAATTCAGTCCAATAGGGTAAGGGTGTGCTTCATGATTCACTTGTTTGGATTCTCTCTAACTACGAGGTTTGGATGTGGTAACTGAGATCAGTAGTTTGAGGTCCAGTTCACTGGATGGTGCGACAATGACAATTTAGTTACACAAAAGAATACAATATACAGTCAAATACAAGATTGAATTTCCAAGGTTGAAAAATGTTCTTTTTATCCAAAGTCCAAGTGTAAAGCCTTGGGCCGTGATGTGTCTGTTCTCTTTGTCATTAAGAGCTGTTGTGTGGGGGCTGAGATCAGTTAGAAATGCCAGAAAATGTGTTCTTTTAAAGTTGAACATATCAGAGGGTAAAAATATGTTCCCGTTGTTGGCCCAGTTTAGTTGATTTTTTTTTTTGTTAATGAATTTGTGAACATGCACACATTATTTATATATTATTCATTGAAATGAGATTGAGTCTGGATTTATGTCAGTCAATAAAGTGATATTTATTTTTGTTTATTCACATTCAGATTCAGGAAGTGTTTACACAAATACATCCATACAATTGTATGGCAGTTTACTTGAAAGAAGGAAAAAGACAATAAAAACAAAGGTGATAGAATCAAAGGCAAACTGTGTTATTAACTATGTTTGGATTTCATCATGAATGACATCCAATCATGACATTAGAACACTATATTCACATTGGAGTTCTACAATGGAATCATACACATACCTATTGAAGTGTTACAACAGCATTACTAACAGCTAATTTGTTACAACAGCGGTCACAGACAACTACCTTTTCTTTAAAAGGAAAAAATCTAATGCACTTATACACTGACTGTTAACAGTCAGATTTATATTACATTTTTTAGGGGTCAAGGATGGATTGACAATTCTATGTGCAAGGTGCTTAATGTACAAAAAACATCAATAAACAATAAAGCTAAACAAATAACAAATGCCACAGGTGACACAATCACTGCAAAGCACACTAGATGTATATATTATTAGACAATAACATCACAGTGGGAGACACAATATCAGCCACAAATGTTGCATTTTTGCCATAAAAGCTTACAGGTTAGTAGTGCATGGACAAATTTAGATGAGCGCGATGATGCTCAAGCCCATGCGCAACATACTTTGGCCACAAGCGAGCATTTATAAAGCACCGTAATAATATCAGTTTTTGGTATTTATAACCGTGGTTGATTGCTGGTGGATGTCAAACCATGTGAACAATTTTTTACCTTATACAGCATTTCACCAGCAGGTGTCTACAGCAACACAGTCCAAGACTAAGTCTGGTGAAATGCAATTGATCAGGTTTTATTCCATTGATCAGGTTCATGTTATGAGTGGGGTTGGAAGCTGGAGGGAGTTCATTTAAAGTTGAGGTTATATCTGTGTGAGAGGTCAGAGGTCGTTGGTGTAATCTGGATGTAATCTGGCAGAAACAGTGGCACATAGATTACATATACAGTAGACACAATAACATCAGCAAAGACTGCCTTCAACAGGTGACTGTATGGTTAATGGCGGCTCAAGATCACAACATGGATACCTAACCATATAAGCCACCTATAGGTCAACCCTCCTTGTTTATATTTTAACACTGTATTGCATACGTCCTCAATTTCACTTGTTTAAAATTCACATTCAAGATTGGAATCACATCGTCATACAAAGCTAAATCAAGCAGATGACTAAAAAGGTGAAGGGACTGATTTATCTGTAAATAAAACTTTGAGTTTATATACTTGAGATGTACTAAAGTACTTTAAACAGCACAGCCCCGATTGTTGCTCAGATTTGGCCCTGAGAGTGATCTCTGTCAGGTTCAGGCACATTAAATACAAGAGGTGTAGTGAGATGACTGGATGGATTGAGAGTGAGATGTGACATAACGTGTTGGCTAGTGGATGCTGGTCTTGTTTTTCCATTTTTGTTGTCATTTTCTTCAGATGCCAGTATCTAGGCTCAGGGAGTTCCGGTTCACGTGCTCGATCTCCCCGGGTACGTATTCGTCAAAGGAGGTCTGGTACTTGGCCAACATCTTCATCATTAGCCTGAAGTTCAACCACCACTGGACTTTGGGCATTCTGTGTCTGTGAAACCACAAGAAAAGACAGAGCCATCTTATAGCACTCATATACAGTACATAATATAATACCTCCTTGGCATGCGTGTGTGTGTCCTGTGTTGCCACCCTCAAATGCATGTGTGTGTTGCTGTGTCTCATGTTGTGACCAAATAAAACGGACTTTGACTGACTCACAGTATCTTTGTTAGACCAACTGTGTAAGACTGTGTTAGGCTGCCTCTCTCTCTCCCTCTCCTCCTATATCCTTATAGCACTCACAGTCACCTAACTGTGTTAGTAACTGATGTTATTTCGTATTTATGGAAACGGATTCAAATCGAAATTCAACATTCACATTTTCCAAAAGCAAAACAACAGAAAAGCACCACTTGCATCAACAGGCATCTGAAAAATGAACACATTCTGTTCCATCTTTCCCTACCCTACTATATTCTATGATAACATCCTATTGTATTCTATTTTATTGTATTCTACTCCTTATTCTAATTATTTCAGGGTATTCTGTCAGAAAGATCCAAACTACTCACTCAAAGTCGGTCTGCTCCTTGAGCTCGGTCACGGGACAGAAGGCCAGCACCTTCTTGTTCAGCCCTAAGACACATGCTGTTTCTGGGGCGTTAGCAAACACCCTCCCTGATACACACACACACACACACACAAATAATGCGTTAGACAATAAGACAACACTAACAATATCAGATGCAGCTTCATCTGACAGAGAGAATATTAAAGAAAAAAAATCTGTTCTTAGAATTCTACAGAGAAATTGTCATAACGAAGCAAAAGTGTCAAGAGTAGTCTTAATTCCAAATGTACAATTTGGGGATTGAACAAAACATTCTGTGATTTAATTGCCATAAAACACAGAATAACAAAGCAATGACGATGACATGAATAAAAAACTGAGAAGGGATTGTGAATGTGCTCTCTATTGAATTGAAGTATTTTTTTTCGGGTCACCTTGTCTGAAGGTTTCGCCCATCTTCTCAGTGAGCCATTGGACCGCCCTCACACCCAGCTTGGTGCCAAAGTTCCTGTCGAAGGGTGAGGGTGACCCTCCCTACGAGAGGAGGACAGAGGAAGTCAAACAGGCCAACCATCTTCATGCCCTCATGATGAAATTCTGTCAAGGAGTGGCTTCAGAGAATACACTGATGGAGTGCTAGTTTTGCAATAAACCACAAACTGTTATTTCTTAGGGAACCTGCAATTCTGAGAAGGGTAATATTGCTTCAAACACTTTAGAGTATTTCGTAACCCGGAAATAGGCCATGAGTGAGGCTATTCGAATACTTTCATAAATTGATCAATGGTCACCAGATAAATATTTACCACAGTGATGCAATAAACAGGTAAGTGAGTATAGAGAAAAAAGGAGGGCGGTCAAAACAACCACTTAAAAAAAAAAAAAAAAAAACTACTTCTACTACTACTCACAACACATACTCAACAGATAACCAGGAAGTGAACCATGTCCTGTGTGTGAGGTTATTCATACTTTCATGAATACTTTCATTTTTTTACCAGTGTTCTACTGAGAAATACAATCATCCATGTACCTGCTGCAGATGCCCCAGGACGTTCACTCTGCAGTCAAAGATGCCGCGTCCCTCGGAGGAGTACAGCCTGTGGATGAAGTCCGTGGTGTAGTGCTCGTGGCACTTCTCATTCCTGCACAGAGAAGGCACATCAAACTTCACATCAAAGCTTTATTTATTGTACTTGTATTTGTATTATATTTTTATACCAAGAGGCAACACAATGCGCTTGGTAGAGGAAGGAGACACCTTCAGGTGCAACTGGTGATTTCACTAAACATGAGCACAAAGCTTGAGTAAAACAATCATTTCTATTTAGTCGCTAGTATAGTTATTTTAGTGCAATATGAGCTCAACAGCCTATCAAATTACACCTCTTTCTTCTGTGTTCCTGAAGATAGCAGCTTTCAAAGCTGACTTGGCGTAAGAATCAGAGATTGACCAAACCAGGTGTATATTTTGACATGATGATAAAAAAAAATGTCATGCTAGTGTGAGAGTTAGCAACCCTGCTGTCTGGGAAAATGGTTAAGGAATGTTGGGTTGGTATGGTGATGTTCTTGCGAAATGAAAGTAATAATTGAAATACTGCACCCTTTAACTCTGGACTACTGTACGTCAGTGTACTGACATTGGCCTGTTACCCTTCGTGTTGGTCTTTCCCTTCTGTTGTGCAATATCACCAAACAGTTTTATTCATATTCATATGATTGTTTCATACCACTATGACCACTTCAGCATACTCTAGAGCCTCTTCACTCAACTGTCTAGGTGAGAAGTCAAGGGTTGTTGAGTTTGTGTAGTGTACTAATATTCCCTTTTTATTAGTCATTCCCTTCTGTTTCTACTATCTGACCAGCCAGTGACAGATAGCGGACCGCATGCTCCTGTTTACCTCAGCACCAGGCCTCTCTGGATGTCTTTCTTCATTTTCTCCGTGAGATGCTCCACATTCATCTATCAAAGCAGAAACCACAGTCATTAAAGACTTAGACCAAAGGCGCAGCATTGATGATGATAAATAATGCTGATAATGGCAGGAACACTATTGTTGACATAGTTTCCCGATTGAAGTGGGGTGAATGGCGGTGTTGTTATTTTTGCTGACGCACCTTCAGATCATGGATGCTGAACGAATCCTCAAAGATGTAGGCAGCATCAGCACCCACAGCAATGCCTGTGGTGGTTGCTAAGTAACCACAGTAACCCCCCATGGTTTCCACGACGAACACCCTCCTTTTGGTGCCGGATGCGGACTGCTTGATCTTATCACAGCTCTGAGGAGAGAGATGAACATTAAATATTTATATTCCACATTTATCATGCAGAGAGTTTTATTAGCTTATGTTTTGGTAAAAGTAGACTGAAGTGGATTTAAAAAAAAAAAAAAAACACATGCAGCGTGAGGCTTTGCATTCGTAGCGAACACTGAAGGTAGCATTATTATGTCTATATTAATATTAAACTATTTTATACCATGATGTAAACATATATAGGTTTATGTAGACTGATTCTATTTCTTTGTCGCATGACAAACATGAAAGCAGAAAGGGCCCAATGAAAGTGCATGCTTTACATAACCGTATGCATGTGATTCAATGTTTCCCAGACTCAAAGTCATGTTTCACAGACTCAGAGACATGGCTTCTCCTTGAAAGTGTTTGCTCTGTATAGAGTTACTGTTGTAGATGAGACAGAAAGACATGTCTGCTCCGTGAGAGTGTTTGCTCTATATGGAGTTACTGTTGTAATGCATAACACTCACAGACATAGCTGCGTTGACGGCTGTGTCTGCGCCGATGCTGAAGTCGGTTCCTGGGACGTTGTTGCTGATGGTGGCAGGAACGATGCACATAGGGATACAGAGCTCGTCATAGTGACCGCGCGCATCAACCAGCTCCAGGACCCCCTCATACGCCTGCAGGAGAACGCAAACGACAACTTGTGTAATAGAATGACGTGTACATTTCTGTGTAGGTTAATTTATCTTTTTTAAGAGAGGTATGCTGCATAATGGATTTAATCTCCCAGTCCTGAATGACTTAAGAATTTAAATGACATTGTGCTCTTTTCTAAGTTGTCGTCAGGCCAAGAGATACAAAGATAAAATAGTGAAAAAGATTCCACAAAGATAAAATAGTGCATTCAAAGTCAAAGATGATTATTTCTTTATGGTAATGCCTTTGATCTGCCTTGCTCTGAGCATCCCTTACCTCAAAACCTCCAACAACCAGCAGTGACTGGATGTTGAACTTCTTGATGCTCTCCACCAGTTTCTCCATGCAAGTGCTTGGCAGGGTCCTGTTGGCAGAGGAAAATAAACACAACTCAAATCAAGACCGACGAGAGAAGTCGGACTATCACACTATCACTACCTCTTCACCCTGCTGCCGTCGGGAAGACGCCTACGAAGCCTTAACTCAAGGACTGAGAGACTTAAGAGAAGTTTCTATCCACAGGCAGTGAGACACTTGAATTCAAATTTTTAATTCAACACCTTATTTTTAAATTTGATTTTATTTATATTTTTTATTTTATCTATATAAATTAACTAATTTATTTTATATTTTTGCACAGTGTGGAGCATTGACCCTTTAAGATTTCACTTCAATTTATTGTATGTGACAAATAAAAACACTTGAACTTGAACTTGAAACCTGCCTGCACGGAAAAGCATCTGTTAAATTCCTTAACCACACCTGGTTCAGGTAGCACTCCACACTAAAATGTGTGTGTCTGTGTTTGTGTTTCTCACCGTTTGGTTCCCAGTTTTGAGCCTCCCAGGCCAGTCCAGCCTGCCACACTATGCCACTCCACCTCAGACACCTGCAGATGGAGAACAGGGTTAAGAGCACGTGTTTACAGAGCTAATCGCAAAACTAAACAGGGAGGGACAGAAGTGACTATTTCAATAGGGTTTAGAGTCTCTGTCTCACAATGATTGCCACCCATTGTTCAAGAATAAACCTGGATCCATGACTGACACAAATCCAAGACTGAGTCTCCAAAATATGGTATAAAATTGTATACTATTAATACATGCACATTTCAAAGCAAATGCTGTACTGCACCACTTTTGTCGAGTTGGCAACAAGGCTGCAAACAAACAAAACAAAGCAGAAAACTGAATAAAGTTTCAGCAAAAATCAGAATTATTTTATGTTTATATTGTTATTCTTCAGAGCGACTTCCATAACACACTAGCACAGTTGTCTCAAATACATCCTTAGCCTGTGCATGTTTTTACACAAAGTCATTCCTCTGTCACTTTAAACTGTTTGATAACACCACAGAAATACATGTACCATCTGGGAGCAGGAGGAGGAGGAGGAGGAGGAGGAGGAGGAGGAGGAGGAGGAGGAGGAGGAGGAGGAGGAGGGTTAGGGGGGAGGCAGGCAGCGGGATGCAATGCCACCACCCCACCACCCACCCCCAAATTGCCATTGGAAGGCTGGATGGAGGATGCTCCGGCAGGAAGCTGGGATGTCAGGAGAATGTGTAGCATTCAATAAGATACCCCTTAATAGGCCACCCTACTCCATGAATATGAATCTGTGTTGATAATGCATTGCTCAATATTTCCAAGGATGACACAGAAGGATAACATTTTAGAATTGCTTTATTTTAGCATGATCATGAAGCATATTATTTATCATTTGACAACATGAGCAGTTGAGCAGTGTGTTCCCTTCACAGAGTAAAGAGCAGGAAGCCACTGAAGGTGCTGAGGTTATTAGAACTATCATAGAGCCTGAAGCCTGTAGGGAGTCTCATGTTAACTACATCTTCCACCTCCAGCTGCAGAGTTACACCAGTAGAGAGATAGGAGCGTAAAGAATTGTAATCGTACAATAACATAAGCTCCTCTCCATTCTTAAACATCTTGATATTCATTTCGCGAGAGGTTGTGTAATCCATGACTGTGAATCTGAAATAGTAGACTCCTTTAACTGGAGCTGTGAAGAAGCCGGTCATGTTGCTGTAGGCCTGTCCAACATTGGTGATGGTTTTAGTGAAGACCAAGTTCATCTCAGTGTTCCCAGCCTCTATGTATCCTGAGTCAGTCAGACCAGCTGAGAATGCCACCTTGGGTTTCTCTGTAATCTCTTTCTCCAGATTCACTACTTCAGTCTCAGTGGCTGCCAGTCTGGTCTTCACATCTGTCAGCTCTGAATCTTGTGCTGCATGTTCCATCTTGAGTTTCTCCACCTCAGTCTCACTGGCAGACAGTCTGGTCTCCACTTGGGCTTCACCAGTGTCCATCCGTGTCTTCAGCACTACTAGTTCTGCCTCTTGTGCTGCTTGTTTCTTGATCAGGCTCATCACTTCAGTCTTCATGGTGGTCAGGTCTGTGTGTTGTGCTGCAGCGTCTTTCTTCACATGCTCCATGTCAGTCTCAGTGGCTGCCAGTCTCTCAGTAACTGACCTCAGATCCTTGATCAGGTTCATCATTTCAGTCTTCACAGCTGTCATCTCTGCCTCTTGTGCTAAATTCACCCTTTGTAGGGCATCCACTTTAGTCTCACTGGCCACCAGTCTTTGTTTCACAGCATCATTTTCAACATCTATTATGTTCAGCAGATCTTTGGTGTTTTTTAGCTCATACTGAGTGAAGATCAGAGTCATTCCTTGCTTGTCCACTATGGCTCTGAGTTCCCTGAGCTCAGCAGAGACGTCCAGCTGGGTAGTGACTGCAGCAGCAGCAGCCCCAGTGCTCTGGCTCTCTGTGTAAACTTCAGTCTGGGTGCTCCGAGTCTGAGATCCACAAATGGAGAGCAGCAGCACCAGCAGTGTGATGACAGCCCTCATCTTTAACCTCATTCCCTCTCTGACACACAGTAGTAGCAATGGTAGTAGTTGTAGAAGGTTGTTAGTCTCAAACCTGAGACACCCTTTTTATATGTCTCAGTTACTCATTATGTAAGAAATGTCATGACGTTTTGGGGTTAAATAAAGTCCAGGGACACTGATCAGAATTAGAAATAGCAGATTTTCCAGGACATATCTGGTTTTCAGTGTTGTGGGAAAATTAAACCCGTCACAGGTGGGGCTTCATATTATGTTTATCTGAGACTGCAATGTCATACCAGAGAGGAGGGAAGTCTCTACAAAGATATAGACTTAAAAACAAAATGTTTAGAATTTGAGGTAGTAATAGAAGTAGCAGTTGTAGCAATACTTTATGAGACTCAGTCTGTGAACACCCTCTCTGAGTTATTTAGTGATTATTTATGGAGATTCATCACTTTCGGGGTGAACTGGAGTCCAGGGACACCAATATGGTTTTTTTTCCTTGACATATCTGGTTGTTCAGTTATCAGTGTTGTGGGAAAGTGCAAACCTGTCGTCCCTCATGCAGGGCAGGTAGTGCTTCATTGGGTGACTTAAATATTGATGATGGAAGGTCCTAAGAAACTGACTACATTTAGTCAATATAGATAGTTTGATTAGAAGATAAGACTAAATGTTTTTGTTTTTATCATTACCAATTTATTATCATTTCCTCCCTGCAGGCTGTAGCAGATTTGGCTCCAGGGATGACAGGCTGTGTCTGTGGAGCTTCTACCCCTGGGCTACGACTTCGACTTCGTTAACAATGAATCCAAACTTTCCAGAAAGTTCTATGAATGCCCACACTTATCCAGCCTTCTTAAATCCCAAACGTATCCCTGACCTGCATAAGAGTTCTCTGTGAAAATGTCCCTCTGTTAGGCATAGATATACAATTAGCCTACCCTACAACCCATCCTCTTTCTCTCCCTCTCTTTTTCTCCCACTCTCTCTCTGTCAATGATCACAGTCTAAGCCGTAAAAAAACAGAAAGAACGGTTCTTCACGCAAATAGAACTTTTCAACCCATTACTTACTTTCTGACTTCAATAACGTATTCATTACATAAAATGACTGGACTACTTGCGGAATGATATGAAAGATATGAATATGAAGCACAAAACCCTTTGCCAATGGCAGTGGTAAACGTTGGGGTGGCCCATTCAAATCAATCAAACATTTAGCAACATTCTGAGGAGCCGGCGGGCCAGAATTGAGACCCCTGCTCTGAGCCTTGTGTCTGTTGCTGCATCATCTACTGCTCTCATTCCTGTTTCCAAGGGCAGTATTTTGACTCTATTTTTGGAAGAGTCTTTAAAGACCTCTCATAATCTCATCTCATCTTCATCTTTGCCTATTTTCTGGTGTACTGGTGTATTTCTGTTTTGCTAATATAATTACCCTCCAGGAACAATAAAGATCAGCTGAATGAAGACATCTATGAATGAATGTATGTTGTGTATTAAATTGTGAACAGCTTATTGGATCCAGTGATGAAGAACCACTGAATGAATACATAAAGCACTGTACACCTGTGAATGTACACCTTTTTGCACAAGGTTGCCTGATAAAAATATAAATAGAATATAAAGAACATACATCAATATGAATAGAAATAAATATATGAATGAATAGAAATAAAAAGCACACAACGCATATACAGTATAACACAGAGGGTGAGAGGAGGCGGTGAGTTTGTACCTGTCCGTTGGCGAGTCCGTAGAAGCCATCGCTGACGGTGTAGACCCTGTGTCCCTGGGCCAGAGCGACTCTCACGGCCGAGCGCACCGCCGCATTCATGCCGGCGGCCGGAGCACCGACATTCAGGACAGCCATGGAGTAGTTACTCTGTCGGTACGGACACAGGATGAGGATAAGTTACTTCAGTTCAGTTTGACCCAGTTTTATTTGCACATTGTCACATATCTGGAGAAGTTTTCTATTAACAGGGGTGAATAGATGAAGCAAAGCTAAACAATGGAAGTCACAGGACGTATATCTCAGAAGGTTCTTGGGATAGAGCCTATCTAGCCCGACCGGCCTGTCTGAAGTACATAAGATTGATTTCAGAGAGACAATGTATTAACCTGAATATCTTGAGCACACAAGGATTAAAGACATTAATGGATTAGCTAAACATTGTTGGGTGGGTTACCTTTTCGGTGGCTGGTTTCTGGTGAGATAGTAGCTTGAATATGTTCCAGTTGTTCTCGAAGCTCCTGCAATAACAAGTCAAGGTTTGAGCACACTTACACCAAATGATACACCAAAGACAGCTTAAACATCATGCCAAAGCACAAAGCATACATTAACTGTTTGCAAACATAAGATATGGACCCAAATCCATCACAGGAACTTGTATTCCTAATCTCAGGATCACAATTTTTGTTCCTGTCTGACTACAGTTCCAGGAACCTTTTTAAGTCCCTGTACCTGAGTGGACAGGGGGCTTAGAAGAACCTGTGTCTCTCACCTGCCTCTAAGCTGAATGGTTTCATCAAAGCGCTTCTCATTCATGGCTTTCTGGACCTCCTTAGTCTGGGAACACGCAGACACATCATGACACATTATGGAACATGCATTAACACTGTAAAAGTACACAATACATGTTTATATTTACATTCACAATATTAATCAATTGAATTCATAGTGAATTGATTTCATTAATCAATTTAACTTATAAGTGAATACATTATGTTACAAGTTTGCAAGTGGTTAGCATCACAACTAAAATGAGAGATTCACTGTAAATAATGTTCTCTTATTATTAATATATAATTATAATTATTATATCTTCAATACACATAATACAATAAACATTCAATGTACATGTTCACAAATAACGCAATCATAATAAACATATGTCGTAAACATAATAAACATAGTTTGAGAGAGAAAGAGCTGTCGGTCTTATGTCCACAGACTGACAGGTGGACTCACCATCGCCACACACTCCATCAGGGGGAGCCTGGTTGCCTGGTTACCCGACAGGCCGATGACACAGGCAGGGGTGTCGGGCGTGGCCTCCATCAGGGCCACCACTGCCTCCACCCCCAGCCTACTGCTCTGGGGAGGGCAAGAGAACATGCTGGGGTGAACTTAAGATGAAAACTACCACTTTGTGCTGCACTCCTTAAGTAATAAGGTCCTCTTTCCATCCACTAAGGACCTTTATGAATCTTTAAATGGATAGACCAGAAAATTCCAAACAAAAGTTCTTAAAACTCCTTAAAACTGTGAGGGGTTTTAGTAGTTTTATCCGTAAGCGCACTTCCATGGGACCAATAGTCGTAAATACAACCTCAATGTGTTTCCCCAACCTTAAAGGCTTCTGAATACCATGCTGTCTGCGATGTCCACTGCACAGGATTAAAAGTGAATAATATAAATAAATTAAATAAATAGATAAACAACGACTGGATACTTACTAGAATTCTGTCAAAGGCAGATGGGGTACCTCCTCTCTGCACGTGACCCAGCACGGTCACTCTGGTGTCATAGCCCAGCCTCTGGACGATCAACTGCACAAGGACATGGAAGAACATTTACATTATAGCACACGGCAATGCTTCCTGTTTCCAGTGCAAAAATGTAAGTTTATTATGTGCACATGAGTTTTGTTATGTTATATATTATAATAGAAGATACTGTTAGAATAGTTATACTATTATTTGCGTGACACGACAACCTTTAAAAAGGGTGAGACCAAATTCAGTAGTTAGTATATAAACATTATTTGGATGAAATGTACGGCCATATTAATCAGGGGGTACGAGACGAGGTTTACAAAGAGGGATCCCAACAGGAGGAAGCGGAGCGGGCACCCACATCTTTGACGTAGTCGGAGGAGATGGCCTCTCCACTCCTTTGGATGGCTCCCTCAGCGATGATGACCACGTTAAGTCTGGAGCCTTTACTGCGGCTCTGTGCAAAACAGAACAAGAAAACAGGGTCAAAACACAGGACAGCAGACGTGCTTCTGCTCAGAGGCTAAAGCCTTAGGCTCTGCACAGCGCTTAATGTGCCTAATGGCAATTATCTGCTATATAAGGGCCATTCTACCGAATTCGTGTAATATGCAGTCCCTGCATACTATTTACAAAACAATTAGGTATTTAGGCATAGATAATTAATTAGAAAATGTTATGGTCTTTATAAACCCAATGCATTGCATGAGATAGTGATAAGCTAAATATATACAAAATCATCATTTATAGGGTACTTTCTATTGGGAAGTAGCTGTCCCCAACCCTGACATCTAAATTTCAATGCCTTTAAATAACACAATGATTTAATTTCAAAGATCTTTATGATTGGGTTGAAACAGAACTTGGAATATTTAGATTTATTGTGGGTTTAATTTTTAAATCAATTTACTATACTCAAAAAATCATGTCCCTAGTTTTCATGTCACTACCGAAACACAAGAGTTTTAGTCCATTGGCTGAGCCTGTGTTTTAGCCACGACTCTGCATTTTTGACCATGCAGTGACACTGCATCTCTGTCCCTCATGGTTGAATGGTAAGTAGCTAAATCCCATAGTTTTTATATAAATGTGTTCCAAAGTCTGAAAATCGACGTGTAACCTTAAGAATTGTCACTACCGAAACGCATGTTTTCTTCAATTAAGTAAACCTTTTGGGGTTTCATGGAAAATCTTATGTTTGTATGTGTGTTCACCTCTTCAAAGATGTGTTTGCAAGCCGTGTGCTTGCTAGAATTCTTTATTTATGCTTAAAGTTAGCTAGAATTGTCACTACCGAAACAGTCACTACCGAAACATATGGTAGTGACCAGATGATTTTGGTAGTGACAAAATGAAATGGTAAGTAGTTCAATCCCATAATTTTTAAATAAATGTGTTGTGTGGACTAAAGGGCGGCCCAGAGCACCTTTTGGATGATTTTGGCAGAGAAATGAAAATCCATCCAACAGTGCAGTCACTACCGAAACAGTGCAGTCACTACCGAAACAGATTAATTGAACTTGAAAATTTGGTAAAAAATTAATTTCTATGGATTTCATTGTGAAAACCTTCAAGAAATATTTGTAAAAATACTCTTCAGAGAAGGGAAGGAAACACAATCTGAACAGGTCAATACTAATACTTTTTTACTATAGTAAATGTGATGTTTCGGTAGTGACAATTTTTGGAAGAGGAAAAACATTCCAACACATTCTGAAAATACAATATAAAACTTGACTGTTATTTTACTAGATATGTGTACTTTAGATATGGTACAATATACATACGGACAAAGATTTGGGAATAAACCATAAAAAAACTCAAAATATATCCGACATGACTTTGCATCAATTCGGTAGAATGGCCCATAAACGACTACAACGGATCTGAATTGATCTGAATGTCAAACCAACCTACCAGGCAAAACTCCAACAAAGGACAGATAGATGCAGTATGTGATTTAGCAGTAAACAATTCCGACTGGGATTTAAACAGAAGATTCTTCCCTTTTGGAGTGTGTCTAAAATTCCCCACTGTAGCGGAAGATACGTAGTTTGTCTAAAGAAAGATCCCTGAAGCAAACCGCAGGGGGCACCCATAATGCTGTACTATTTATAGCTCTGCAGACCACTTAACTCAACTCTGTGTATATTTCCCCTTATCAGCCCCAAATTAAGATAAAACGATTACAGAGAACAAAAGTAAACACTGTAAAACACTGGAATAGAATATTAAATACATTAATTCATTTCCAAACTATAACCCCACTAGAAATGTACATATCCTTGTGCTGACAAAACACACAATGTTATATAATATCCTTTTATAAAATGATGGGATGTCAATTACTCAAATCTTGGTTTGTCTATAGGATACTGGGGGTAACCCTGCCACTGGTCGGTCTCTGGATATTAAAGGGGTTAGTGGTTAGTCTCTGGAGGTTTAGGGGATCTAGGGTTTGTCTCTAGAGGTTTAGGGGGTCACAGAGGAGCTCAGATGCCCAGGTCTGACCTGCTCCAGACGGGCACACATGCGATCCTCCCATCCCTCCTCTGGTGGGGCTTCAGGGATAAAGAGCCAGTCCGCGCCTGAGGCCAACGCAGACACCAGAGCCAGGTACCTGAACAGGTGGACAGGTGAGTCAGTGTCTATCAGTCCTATTCACATGTGTTCATACTGGTCGTAAACAGGATATGGATGTTACTGACCTATTAAGTAAAGCCAGCTAAAGGGGAAACGGTCAAGCATAGCACTACCACAAACGCTAAACACATCTAGGTTTAAATTCCCCAAATTCGGATAAAATATCTAACTTAGGCTATTGCTTGGATCTACTTCAGACTCTTTACAGTACTTTAAAACCTTAAGATAACTGTCCCACTAAAAGACCGCATGCAAATGTGAAATGAAAACTCCTGCAGGACACTGTGGGTCCAGGGAGAGGAAGTGCGTGCGATCAGATCAACTTACCCACAATGCCTTCCCATGACCTCCAGCACGAACGCCCGCTGGTGGCTGTCAAGGCAGAACACGGCGAGAGGTCAGACAGGAAACCACATACCACAGCCATCAGTAACACTCAACAGCTCAACAGCTACCAGGGAAAAGCGTTCACCACACTGACATGCCAGAGTGGGTTACAAGGCTCCAGGTTACATTTCGCTGACCGCTACTCATGCTGAATTCAGTTTCAGCACACAGTTGCCTTATAACTTACTGTATGAGGTGTACACGTTTAAAAGTTTAATAATCTTTTTTAGTTTATTGTATTGTTGTGTTGTTATAAATATTGTCCCTCATGGCACCAAGAGGAGCAGCACTCCAAATTTCGTTGTATGCAAAGCTATAAAAAAGACTTTCTATTTCTATTTCTAAGTTGTGGCACAGCACTTTGAAAAAGCTGGACTCAAAACATCTCTTCCGCTCATTTGTTTGGTTCACATACATCTAGCAAAGGCAGAGTGTTGGAGGGGGATGTGTCTGCCAGTGCTCGAAAAACGAATCACAGAATGTATGACATAAACACTAAGCTAGTAGTACAGATGCAAACCAAGCACACGGTCAGTACTTTCAGGAATGTAGATGATGTAGTATTTTACAAACAATGCTGCTATCATCCTCCGAGAGACACACTTTTAATCTTAAATGGAGGCTACAAGTTGAGGCACATAACCCAGTACACATGGGCTCTTCATTCAAAGTACAACAAAGGTAGAAGAGGCCTCATCCTCTTACATTATGGATGGGTTGTGTAAACCTCAAATATAATCACAGAATGTATTACATAAGTGCATAGCTTCCTAGGTGGACATGTTGTTTTTGGTGTAAATTATTTGTGGATTATACATTTTACAGATGACATTTTATCCTTCCACCTTTTTTTAAACGATAAGGAATGATCACATTTTAAAGCCAGTCAATGACTGCAAATATAGATCCTTATTCTGGAACTCCTGCAAACTACGGTCTCAGGTAAAACCATCTACGGAGGGAGTGGAGGATGTTGTTGTTGGCACGCCGCCTGCTGTGACAGGGGTGAGTGTGGGCAGGAGCTTTGGACTGACAGACAGGCCTGCCATTCAACTGATAACTCCCCCCCTCCACTCCACGCCTTGCTGATTTACTTCAGCACATTCCACTGTACACAATAATCCTGCACAATCAGCCAACCAGAACCCACAGACATATCTGTGCTTGTTACTGCACAGAGCGGCCATCACGTGGCTGGAGACGGCGAGAGCTTACTGTAAAGCCATCTTCAGGAGAAAATTACATGGAATGTTATATCTGGTCACTGCGCTGGTGTGAATACTACAGCTGCAGCCAGTCGGGTGAACGATCTGTCTGAAGAGATTATTTGAACCTATGTGGCGTATAGAAAATTAAAGGACAAATCCACCACAATCTGGTGGTTACTAAGACAAGCTTTGTGCCACAGATTTGAAATCTGCTGAATTAATCATACGGATATATACGGATATTCTCCAGCGAAAGGCACTAGATTAAACACTTAAACGTTTGATTTACAGATCAGTGTTCTCTAGACATTTTAAATGGCTTCCCAATGGAGCCTCGCTCCCAATCAAGAAAGGCCTCCAAAATCAAATATGGACTCCCCCTGCTATTCTTACAGTTATATTTAGACAATATGTAAACATATCTCCCACCAGTGAGAGGAAGTCAGCACTGTCTGATCCCTCAGGCCACAGTTCCAGTTCCTGTGAGTGTTGTGTGTTGTGTGTGTGGTGTGTGTGTGTGTGTGTGTATGAGTGAGTGAGTGTGAGTGTGTTTGTATGTGAGTGTGTGTGCGTGTGCGTGTGCGTGTGTGTGTGCATGTGTGTGTTTCACCTCTGTGCCGTGGTGGTGATGGCGTCCACAATTTCCATGATGCGATGCAGGGCGGAGTCAGCACCGATGGTCATGTCCGTCCCACAGAAGTCGTTGTCGATGGACCCCACCAGGCCCACGATGTTCAGGTGGTCGTACTGCTTGGCTGTGGCGTCTGAGATCCTGCCTTATTAAAGAAATATATAATAATTTGTTAGATAAAATATTATAGATTTGTTAAATACAATTTTATTAGTTTTCCATGGGCCTTATGAACGCACGTTTTTCAGAAAGACTACTGTAGTGCGACAACAACAAATCATAAGCCGTTTTAAACAGCCTAGGCTCCCAGTACCTTTCTCCACCAGCTCAGCAAGCAGTCCGGTCCACTCGCTGCGGAAGATGTTAGCCCCGGTGAGGCTGCCATCTCCCCCGCACACACACAGGTTGGTGATGCCGCGCTTCACCAGGTTGAAGGCTGACGCCAGCCGGCCATCGCGTGTGGTGAAGGCCATGCATCGAGCGCTACCGATCACTGTACCTCCCTGCAGGTGCAGAATCATAACAGTTACGAGTAGAATAGAATAGAAAAGAACAGAATAGAACAAAATAGAATAGAGCGGCTCTGATTTCCTCATGATATGACTAGTAAATAATCTACATGTTGCATTCATGTACAAGCACACACATACGTATGTTCATTGGAAACGTGCAATGCTAAATAGGCTAATGTAGGCACCTTAGGGCCTCACTGCCAATTTAGTGCATCACATTGTATTAACACATGTTGTATTATTCTCTCTTTTCGTCTCTGTGTAACAGCTGAATAACTTTGCCAGTGAAATGTCCATTAACAGATGCTAATAGTGCAGGCTGAAGAGGCACCGGCGCGGTAGGAAGCTGTAATCGATTTTTGCTTGTACATACATTTCTTACATGCACATCACTGCGCCATTATTAGTCTGGGAGCAGGAAAAATGAGCAAGCAGACACACACTGAAAAATGCCTTTTACAGCACTACTAACTCCAGTGTCTCAGGTACACCCAGCACAGAGAGCTTGACCTGATAAATCACTGAAAGGAGCATTTACAGAGAATGGCTACTTTCTGTGACAGAGTGCCGTCACTACACTCTGACTGCCATATCATTGAGCCTGGGTCTTTGGCGTTGCGGTCAGACTGCAGGTTTGGTACCCTGTAGGTTTCAGGCCAGGTGGGGTGACTGCTTTCTCTTTTTTACATAGTATATATTTTAAGCCTCCATGTCTGATTAGGGAGTGCAATTCTGCAGGCTATTTTTGCACATGAACAATGCAGATCTCACAATGCAGCAGGAAGCAGCAAAAGCCATTACATTTGAACAAAGTGCATTTCAATAAGACTTTACAAACGACCACAGCAAGATGAGACAAATATGGCATCTCTGGCAGAAGTACCACTATAAAAACGCATGTCAATTGAAGAGGCACTTTTGATAGAAATTGTCTGGAATTCATCAAAAGGCAACACAAAACTATGAACATCACAGTCGATCTGTGTACTATGGACAATAATAATAATAATGGAAATAAACCCCACGGCATAGGAGTAGAAGACTTGTTTACAGATGTTATGGGACAAAACACATACGTTCACTACTGAGAGAGACCACATTAACACATAATGACAGTTACACAAGGGTTACGTTTTGCTTGAGTAGATAAGGAGATGGTTGAGGATACAGCAGGTAAGGCACCTAACCTTGATGTTACATCACAGAGAAGACCTACCCACCTCAGTCAACGTAACTACTGAGAACATCTAACAATGGGAGCACATACTGCATTAGTCTGGGTTGCGTCGGGATGTCAAAGGCATTGCAAGGCAAACTTGCATGGCTGCTCCGTCATAAGGAAGTGCTAGTGGCGCTTGACTACAGACTGGCGAGCTAGGGTTATACACATGCAACAAGCCACCTTACCGGCTCCGAATCTCAACTGGGAAGGAGAAGAAAAGAGGAGATGAATAAGAGGAGAGACATCAGTGAGGACAGGAATGAGAGAGCAAATGGATTGTTTAGGTCAGAACCAGAACTATGAGAACTGGAACCATGCTGGACAACTGTGACCTGTGATCATAGAGAACTAAGAATACAGAATAAGGAACTGCAGTATGTGTTGAAAATGAACAGATTTCTTTATTGAACATTCCCATCCCATTCATGATCCCATTCTATTTTATTATGGACATAATTCTATTATATATACGTAGTTCATTTTGGAAATATATATTTAATTCCAGAGATCCTGCATCAGGTCTGTGACTTTTAAGTGCACAGGCAGAATATTTCAAAACCCAGCTGCACTCACATGCTGATAAACCCCCATTACACCCTGGATGCCGCAATTTTGTCACTTTGTTGTAACTGTGAAATACTTCCTTCACAGAATAAAAATACGAATGAGTCATTTCTGACAGTCATCTCAGGATGTTCTCTTCCACTTCTGAGACATTAGTGGTTGATTTACAGATGGTCTCTGGACAAGAGTCAAGACTATTACATCACAAGGATGGACCTGGCCAGTTACATCCTACTGTACAACATGCTCCTGTCAAAATATATATCAGTTATTGTAATAAGATATAGTGTAGGGTCTGTACTCGTCAGTAGCATCTGTAAGGGGGCAGTTATGATCATAAGTCTGAAGAGTAGATGCATTTAGCCCATCTGATAGAAAATGGACTGACATCGGCTGACCTCTGACCTCGCCTGACCTCGGCTGACCACAACATGTTTTAGACAGAGATCAGGAGAGGAACACTTTCTGGGTTTCAGTTTGCCCTGCTTGTTAGGACAAGGACACGATATGCAGTTCTAAAGAGTTGGGTGTATAGGCTGAAGGGTTAAAACCTTAGACTAAAATAACAATTTTAACTTGTTGGGACCCACAAGTGGGTGACTCATTATACTAGACCCAGCATTTTAATTAACTGCATTGACATGTGTGTTTGTGTGACCAGCTTGATGACTGTATTGACCCCAACATCAATTTGCACACCAGGCTATGGTGCCGATGGCTGTGTGTGTTTGTGTGTGTGTTTGTGTGTGTGTGTGTGTGTGTGTGTGTCCTTACCAGTTGGATGATGTTGGTGACGCTGTGCCAGTGAGCCAGTTTGATGTTTTCTCCTCCATCTACCAGGCCCTGATAACCCTGCAGGACATCAATGTCAACACTTTAGAGGTGTGTGTAGACACTTTAGAGGTGTGTGTGTAGTGGATCAAACGATGGCATAATTGTATAAAAGTTCTGCAAAAAAAATCTGTGAAAGTCTGCACTTGAGAGAAACATAACATTTAAATTAAATAATACATAAAGAAAATATAATACATACAATATAAATGAATAAAAGAATGCAAATTTCAAAGGTTAACAATGCTGTTTTCTCAGTTTTGTTTTGTTCTGATCATACCAATGTGTCATGACCATAATAAATCAAGAAGTGGTTGTGAACAGTAGGCTACATTGACATACAGATCAGACCCCAACTGAAACAGATGACGGAGGGAGATTTTAAAGAGAAATATACCTCATGAACAAGATAGACCTTGGCACCAACATATATTCCCATTCTGGTTACAGCACGAACTGCAGCATTCATTCCTACGGTGGGTCAAAAAGTACAGAGTAGCTGCACATTCATTTGTACCAGCGTTATAGAACACACAGGCTACATGAAACTGTTTATATGTATACACATGAACTACACTGTTTTCTCTGCGCACCTTTTTACAACTTTTTAAATGTCAATGCTTTGGCGACATTCGTTGTGGGTTCATTGCTTAAGGCACGCTGGACTGGGCAACACCACATCCTGACAACTCGCACGTAGGCTTCAAGGAGGCACGCGCCACGCCTATCTACGCAGGTCTTGACATGTGTACAATGCAATCCCTAACCGTATGTACAGGCAGCTACAGTATGTGTAGGTTAGTTGTGTCACGATACAGTAGCCTACATAATATATACATATGTAAATATTAAAACGTATTTCTTTCAAACAATGTGTTACACAAACATATATTTTAATGAAGCATTTCCTATTTTATAAGAACGCACTGTTAACTTTAGCTACGATGTTCACATTTCCACAGCAAACATTAAGACAGAACATTGTACTAAAACATGCGCAGATGGGTCCTGTGATGCTGGGATAGAATGTCACCTGTCCTGCAGAAGACAGTGATAGAAATGATTAGCTTGTCTCATGTTCAAATAGATACTACAGTCTACAGTACCTTGGGCATCTCCGCCACTTGTCAGTACAGCAATGGCTCGGCCTGCCCCCGTCATCCTCAGTTTTTCCAGGGCTACCGAAGACATCCTGGTTTCAAGGCGCGGTTTCGACATTATAATATTTACAAAGTCAAGCCGCTCGGAAAAAATATGTCGGGTACAGAGTGTTTTTATGCAGGCGCTCTGTAACACAGTAGATCCTGGTGACCTTCCTTGAGTGTGAGCGTCACCTTGACTCCTCCCAGTTCTGTCGTAACAACGAGGGTTGGAACTAGCGTGTGCTTCCGATGTTCTGAGTCCAATGCAATGGCTGCTCTTACTATAAATTAGATCCGTTAACAGCATAAAAATCTGCCTTTTTTTCTATGGGAATTACAATTTCATGTAAAGAGAAATAGACCAATGTAGACCACAAAAAAAAGCACATAATATTGAAGAGCATGGATGTAATCTATGCCAACATAATTATCAAAAGTTAGCAAATTATGAGTGATCTTTGAACAAGCACTTGGCACCATTATTACCACCTTTTGACCTTCCTGGTTTCTCACAGCTACAATTACCCCACAATATAAGATCTGTGGACTTTGATCTTAGTTGAGTATAGTAGGCCTACGCCTATCAAATCCTTTACCTCATAAACCTTATAGCCCACTCTGTCACACTGTCCATACACTAAACAGCAAAATCCATTGATGTATTTTCCACCCAAAAAACCCCAAAGACTACTTGTAGAATCATAAAAGACCCTAATTTGAAATAAACCACTACTTTACATAATATCCTTAAAAAGGGTAATACAAGGTACAAGACACTCTTCATGCTCTTCAATTTTTGAATATTGAATTATTCTCCAACATTTATAGTAAAGAGAAATGAGAACTGTTGTTATTCCAACTGCAACCTTCTTGTTTGGTAACATAATGCTGTGACATGATCCTATATGTTGCTTTCACATGTATCCTATAAAATGCAATGGTGTGGTGCGTGCATAGAAGAAAGAGAAGCCTGTGGTTTGGTACAGTACATCAGTGTTTATTCCATGCAGTTGTTTGCTTCAGGTTTACTCCCGCCCCTCCCCCCACTGCACTGTACACTGGCTAATACAGGACATTATCAGGATTGGTTGATCATTACGCCATTCAAGAAAAAATAAATTACAGGCGAGGCGGGAAAAAGGCGGGATGTGAGTAAGAACGACAGACACGGGAGGGGGGAGAGAAATAAACCAGGAAGAGCTGACGCTTCAACAGATTAAATGACATTCTGCACAAAGTCAGTTACTATTAACAGAGCTGTTTGGGGGAAAAAAGCAGTTGAAGTATGGACTATCCATGAGAACAAGAGAATATGATGACACAGAGAAAAGAGAGAGAGAGATAGAAAGAGAAAGAAATTGAACACCCTTGTCTGGGGAGTTGGCAGATGTCTGTAACTTGACAGTGTGGTAGTTCCTCTTGGCTCAAATATCTGCCCGTTCTGAAGTGGATCTGGTCTGGATATGGGTCAGCCTCTATTCAAAGTCGGTCTTGCTCTGCTTGTCTACTCATTAAAACACTACCTATCTCTACCTACCACTATAGCTAAATACATGTCTGCACCCTGACAATCTTGACCACAGGGTCAAGATTACACCATTGTGTGTCAGCGTGTGTGTGTGTGTGTGTGTGTGTGTGTGTGTGTGTGTGTGTGTGTGTGTGTGTGTGTCTGTGTGTGTAGTTATGAACTAACACTGTACCCTGGATGTGCTTTGGCATTGTGCCAGCGAAGTGCCTGCATTTAAAACAAGCCCTCCTGTTGGTGCAGGAGTCTGACACCAGATAAGGTGGTGGACAACCTGAAAGCAGACAACAGACACAGAATGCCCTTAAAGGGCGCGCCGGAGTGAGGGGTCCCCCACATCGGGTGGTTTGCTGGCTAGGTCTGTTTGTCAGTACTCAAAGCATTAGCTAACGCGTGAGTGGATACTGTGGTCTACTAACTTCCACTGCCAGCTCCTGAAGGGATGTGAGAGGCCTAAAAGCCAACAGGAGCTAGTGGGTCCTCAGACCATCGAAGATGACCGCCAGAAGAGGAAAGAGACAAGAAGAGAAGAGACAAGACGAGAAGAGAAGCAACAGATGCATCCCTTCTCATTCTCATCTTCAGCAGTCCCACAGATTCCTTCAAAAGCTCAGGAACCCGTCAGAGGATTTCAATCCAGTCAGATTTACTGAGGGATGTCAAAAGATAGAGAAAAAACAAACAAACAAACAAACAAAAAGGTCAAGATGTCAAGAGATTACACTGATTTCTTTTAACTCTCCAGGTTATCCATAACTTATAATCATGTAGGCCAGCTACAAAAAATATTTAAGAGAAAAATAACATTAAATTAAATTAACCTTAAAATCAACACATAAAATAAGTCATACTTTACAAGGATCTACTAATGGCTTTTATATGCCGGAATTAATTGTAGGTTTTGCCTTAACACCATAGTTTTATTTCTGGTGATCCGAATAGCGTTATAAGTGGACCACAAGTAAACGAAATAAACAAGACAATGGGCCCATTTCATGTAAAACAAATCCCAAACACAATAATTAACGTTCCTGTCTTTTGAGTTCACTGGCATTTGGTCTACTCAACCCTAAAACCCAGTTCTTACGCTATTGATCCAGACATTTAAGTGGTTATACAGTAGGCAAGCGGTTTGACAGATATCAAAGACATAATGACAGGATCATGAGGAGTCCGGTTCTCATTCTGTTCTGGTCCTGGTGGCCTTAATGGTAAGTTCTTCTTCTGGTCTTCCGATGCTTTGATCTTTAGCTGTGGATTCTTGGATCTTATTGGCATTTGTCCAAAAGCACAAAACCACGTCTCCTTGCAAAACAGGCAGAGGCATTTCATTTCATTTCACAGCTTGTGCCATCTTTGCCAACAGCTCCACACGAACAAGAACAGGATATGACTTAATCTAGTTAATTTTGCCCACATCTCTCCACGAACAAGAACAGGATATGACTTAATTTAGTTCATTTTTATCACCAGGCCATCCTAATGACACTTTCAACACGTATACCATAAAAGACAACAATTAAAAATGGATGACCTCCGGCAGTAAGAGTTTATGGAGAAGATGCAGTATCCCTTCACTTGGATAGAAATTAAACAAAACATACAAATTCGTGACAGACATGAAGTATGACACAGTTCAGTTCACTAAATAGTCAGGGAGTTCTAGCCTGACCCGACTGGAATGCAAAATTCACAGCAAGGATTGTGGGGGTAAAGAGATATATATCAAGAAGTCTGCCACCACCTAGTGGTCACTCATTGCTATAACGCTGAACACTGTGGTCAAATCAATACCTGAGCATCAGATTCTGGAATTTCTCTGTTAAAAAATATAAAGGATCTCAAAAGCTGCGTCTCACTACACGTCACTTCCGACTTGTCTGAGCATCTGTCTGTCCAGCCTGCTGGACACTCCTGAGCAGTTCAAATCTATTTTCAGCCTGAGCAGAAACCGACTTTATTGCTGGTTCATTCCTGGTCCGAGCAGCCGTCCACAGACGGGCATGGGACCGAGCCTGTGCTTCTCAATTGTTTTTTTTTTAACCTTACTGTAAACATTCATTTTGCGCTCCTTCAGCACCAACGATGCAAACAAACAAAGAATCAAGAGCATATACAAGAACAATAACATTAACAACGGCAATGACAACAACAACAAAGAAAAGACAGACTTTTATGCCTGAGCAAACTCCTTGAAAGGGATACTGCAAACTCACATGAACCACCACTGCACGCATCCTGCTAATTATGAGCGGGTGAATGACCAGGATAACATAATGAGAAAAAAAACGAAGTCAGCCATGTTAAACTAAACATCAATGAGCATAGACAGAGGCCTGCCCATAAGACTAAAGCCTGCTTCACATAAAGAGTCCTTAGCATTTTTATTGGTGCTCCTCCTGCCAAGTCTCTCGGTCCTTTCCTGTTCCAAACACTCCTGAGATGAAGAAAGAACGTGAAGGACATGATCAGCGCCTAGTTGTGTGTGTGTGTCTTTTATTGTATGCTGCCTCCAAACAGCTTCCTGCATGACCGCCCCCTGCTGGTCCTGTATGAGGTGTGCACCTCGTGAATCCCATCTTCCATGGTCTCCGCAACATCGGCCACCCCCCGTGTCTTGTTGAAAGCTTTCAGGCCATGCAAGAGAGGGTTTTACGGGGGAGAGATCCATTAGAACAAAAGCACGTTGGCGGACAGAAAGAGCGAGAGAGAGAGAGAGAGAGAGAGAGAGAGAGAGAGAGAGAGAGAGAGAGAGAGAGAGAGAGAGAGAGAGAGAGAGAGAGAGAGAGAGAGAAACAGGGGACGGGTTGGGAGGATGAATGCCTCATGCTGGTGTTTATATACTCAGGATGCATCCCTGATTCCCCCGCTAAGGCGAGAGACAGGGCGAGGGGTGGAGGTGGATTCTGTAAACCTAAGCTTGAACGCTCTGCTTAGCCAGTAAGAGGAGGCTGGCTAAATGATGTCGAGGGGGATGCAAGGTTTAAGGGTCACTTATCGGGTCCCTTCTGAAAGGATGGCCAACAGCTGGTCCCCACCATGGAATGGTCTTTAACTATACTGACCTACTGCCATGCCCAAGAAACCAAGGGCTACACATACACATACACACACTCCCCACACACACATACGCACACACGTCTCATATTTTATGTCCAGTCTCTCTGGGGTCACAGATACTAGTGTCCCGTGTCCGATCTAGCACATATACTCCACACACGCCTACATTGCAAAGTTATAATTTTTTTTTGTTTAGTTTTTTTTTCTATACAGAGTTCCTGATTTATTTTTCACTTCCTTGAGACCTCAAACAAAAATAAAAGTTTTGAATGCTATATAGTTTGCTACAGTGTCATTCGAAGGAATCCCTGCTTTAGGTTGCCAAGGTGACTGGGTAGTGAGCTTGGGGGCGTGGACACTAAGGGAGGGGGGCAGGGGGTGGAGCATAGGGTATCAGCAAGGGTGGGGGCGTGGCTGTATGCAGCCGATCTGGTTGGTTATTGCCATGGTTTCCCTTGGTGCGGAGGCGGGGTTCTGAGGTTGGTCCGGCCCCTCACCAGGTTGAGGGGGCACAGGGCTTTGGGTTGCGGATGGTAGCGTCGGAGCACTCGGCGTCAGAGGAGTCACAGTCGGACTCTCCAAAGTGCAGCGGGTTCTGAAGGGGGAAAAAAAGAGAAAGAGAAAGAGAGTGAGAGAGAGAGAGAGAGAGAGAGAGAGAGAGAGAGAGAGGGAGAGGGAGAGGGGGAGAGGGAGAGAGAGAGAGAGGGAGAGAGAGGGGGGGAGAGGGAGAGAGAGAGAGAGGGAGAGAGAGGGGGGGAGAGGGAGAGAGAGAGAGAGGGAGAGAGAGGGGGTACGTCAGTCAGAGTGAGAGAGAGGGAGAGAGGGAGAGAGAGAGAGAGAGAGAAAGAAAGAGAGAGTACATCATTAAGAGTGAGAGAGAGGGGACATAACTCAAGAGACACTCAGACACAGAGGGGACATGTCACTCAGAGACTGAGAGTTGTCACAGAAAGGGACATTATTCAGAGAGAGACGTCTTCCTTGTACCAATCAGCATCAACCAACCTCAGACTTCACACCTCATACCCACACAACACACCTCATAACTCACACTACACACCTCATAACTCACACAACACACCACACACCTCATACCTCACACTACACACCTCATAACTCACACTACACACCTCATAACTCACACTACACACCTCATAACTCACACTACACACCTCATAACCCACACTACACACCTCATAACTCACACTACACACCTCATAACCCACACTACACACCTCATAACTCACACAACACACCTCATACCTCACACTTCACACCTCATAACTCACACAACACACCTCATACCTCACACAACACACCTCATACCTCACACTTTACATTTTAGCTAAAATTCATTGACGCAGAGCAACACACCTCATACCTCACCCATCACACCCGATGCTTCTAATCCCTCTCAACACCACCCCACCCCCACCCCCACCCCCACCCCCACCCCCACCCCTGACTCCACCTCCACCTCCACGGCTTCCCCTACTGGCCCTGCTGCTCATGCCTACCTCGTAGCTGTGTTCGTCGGAGCACAGCTTGCCCAGGGAGATCTGGGTCTTGACGCGGCGCACAGCGCACTCCTTGTCGGAGAGGCCGTCGGACTGCGTGGATATGTCGATGGGGATCTCGGGCGTGTTGGACAGCAGGTCGTCCAGCTGCTCCTCCTGGCTGGCGCTCAGGCGCTCCAGCGGGCCGCTGTTGGAGCGGTCGCTCGTGTTGCCCTCCTCGCCGTCCGACACTGACAGGTTCTCCGAGCTGAAAGTGGAGTAGGACTGGAAGCTGCTCATGCAGCGGTGGGGCCTGAGGGGGGGCACATGAGACGGGGGAGTTAAAGATAATAATATATAGAAATACTAATATTATAGTTATTGTTAGTTATTATTATCTTAGTTATTGGGGGTGTCCAATAGTACCAAATACTTAGAGCACATTATCACAGACACATTGGAGGATGATGCTGACATGTTTAGACAGAGAAGATTGCTGTCCTAGCTTTGTCTGGGAATTCCCCGTCCCTTCACTGCATTTCATTTGCTCAGTTAGTCTAGCAAACTACTAAATGGAGGTCCACTTCACTCACGTAATTGGACACGCCTTTAACCAATCAGACCAGCGATACTATACAACGATACAACGATCGGTAATAAAGCAAACACATATTTTTTCTGTATGAATTGTTTCAGAGCAGGTTTCTTTTCTATTTTCAAAGAAAACTTGCCTTTAATCATCCAAGACAGCCGCGAGAGCAGTTTATAGTTTGCTGTGCTTTTCTCTTAGGTTTCGCTTTTGATACTAGACGTGGTAATTTTAATCCGCCAATGGCGCGCCAGGTAGCCAAAAGCCAGTTTGTGATTGGTCCCAGCGATCCTGAGAATGCTGTAATGAACGGCTGTGCAATCTTTGCCAGACCCTTTTCAGAGGCAAAATCAAATTGGCCGGAGAAGAGGGGCGGGACTTCCCAGACTAGTCCTAGCTAACATGTTGGTTAGAAAATTCCACCACTGTACATATGATGTAAAAATGAATTTGTTTAGAGCCTACTGCACCCCTCTCTATACAGCTCTCACTCTGGGTGAATTACAAGAAGGAGAGCTTGCGTAAATTTAAAGTAGCCTATAATGACTGTCTTAGGATACTCCGGAAGAAACCCAGGAGTACTAGAGCCAGTCAGCTGTTCTGTAGTATGGGTCTAACCACCTTCATGGCCTTGCTGAGGAACCTTACTTTTAAGTTTATGTGTCGGCTGGACCGCTCTTCAAATGTTATAATTGATCTGATGACAGACCCTGGCCGCAGCTCTGTCAAGTACACATCTAAGATCTGGGAACACTGGCATAAGTGCCTTTTTTAGCCCTTCTTTCCTTGTGTATTTATATGTATTTATGATTGTATGTACAGTATGTATATTTATATGTAATGTATTGATTTTATGTATTGTACATCTTCCATGTGGGCCTTGAGCCTGTAATAAAGTTTATTAATTAAAGTTTATTATTGTGTACTTTTTTAGACTTCTTGGGAGTGTTAGACCATTGCACTGTTGTATTGTTTTGCACTGTTGAATTGTTTTGTGTTGAGATGTATATTTTGTGTAATATGTGTAAGCGCACTGAGAGCCACTGCACCAAGACAAATTCCTTGTTTGTGCAAACTTACTTGGCCAATAAAACCTGATTCTGACCTGCAGTTCTTCACAGACCGACAACATCAGATGTTCTGCCTCAAATGAGCTCAGGCATGGCCATTTGATACAAGCGCCACTAATGATCACTCAAGCTACAAGTGCCACACATACTGTACGTACATTCAGAAGGAATATCAACTTGGACAAACATGTCAATAATTAACGTGAGGATAAATCAACTTCTCAGCGGTTATTTAACAGGTTATTTACCCTCACTGTAGATAATCAGATGATCATTTGCAATTTAGCGTTCTGGATTACACAGTTTCAACGGTATTCATTATTCATATCAAACCTAAATGCTTAGTGGCTACAGTGTCTTTGCTCAACCCAACACTGCATCCACCCGCCACAGTGTCACTGGAGATGAGAAATAGACCGCAGGTCCTGATTTCCGCTATCTCGATCATGAACACACACACACACACACACACACACACACACACACACACACACACACACACACACGTACACATACACACGTACACACACACACACACTGTGTCTGGCTATGGATGAAACTATACACTGCGTTCTGTCCCAGAGATCATCTCCAGTCACGAACGAGGCTGATCAACAGAAAATGGTCGTCAATAATTAATAAATGGGGGAGCGGCCCTCACCTCTGTCTCCGTGGGAACTCCACTTCGCTGTCCACCTCCCCTTCTTCCTCTTCAGATGACTCATCGCCAGTCTGCAAAGAGCAGAGCAATTAAAACAGCTAATCAATCATCTGCACCCAGCTCTCTCTCTCTCACACACACACACACACACACACACACACACACACACACATAATCACACACAATCACACAACATATACACAAACACGCAGACAGACAGATAAAATCACATGACACATACACAAACACATAAACACAAACACACACACAATCACCCAACACATGCACAAATACACACACACCTACACACACATACACACACACAACACATTCACAAACACCGACACACAAATATCCAAATCTCCACCCTCACACATAGACATACACTAGGAAACATTCAACACGCTGAGCCAGTCATTAAATTAAAGTGTTAAGGGGAGACACAACCGCTCGAATGACATGCAATTATCGCTAAATATCTAGACAGCTGCGCTAATTGGTTTGTAGGCTGTAAGGTCACAAAAACAGGCAGCTGTGAAGTCGCTGGATGCCAGGCCCACACCCTAGGCCAGTCTGCTGATAACCATCTCCTAACAATCTCCAAAACCGGCTCGGCCAGATTCACACAAGCACCAGAAATCCACTGGACCGTGAACTGATCCTGGCTGACTATACAGACAGGAAGGAATTTCACCAGACAGTCCTGATTGTGTTCTTGAAAGAACACTCACAATCACTGAGAAAACGTTCAAATTAATGTGAATTTCCTTTCCTAGGTGTTAAACTAATAATCTGACCCTCCAAATCTCTTGTCAGATTGACAAGAATGAGTACTTTGTTCTTGACTCTTTAACCAGTCTCCTAACCTAATTTAGCTTGATTGTCTTTCCTCCATTGTTGTTTGCTTTGGACTTAAGTGTCTGCTAGATTAATAAATGCAATGCAATGAATGCAAATAGAAACATTAAATAGAAACAGATATTATAAAATAATATAAAATAGTCTCGACCCACCTTCCTGAGGGGCCTGAGCATGCGGATGAGCCCAGAGGGGAGGCTGGGTCGCGGGGACCCCTGCTCGGCCTTTTGGCCCTGACGCACCCCCTCCTGGCCCTCCGTGTCTGAGACGGGCTCTCCCAGGCGGGGCGTGGCAGGCTGGGGGCTACCCTCGCAGGTGCTGAGCAGCGAGTAGTGGGGCAGCTCGGGGTGGCTGGCGGGGACGGGGGCATCTTCCTGGCAGTTCGGGCAGTCGGGGTAAGGGTGCACCTGGCAGCAAGGGCACAGCGGGCCAGGGCCAGAGCTCAGGGAGGAGGCGGACACGGCGAGACCCGCGGTGGCATCCTCGCCGGTCGACGTGGCCTCCAGAAAGCCAGCGCTGCCAACACGGTGGGAGCCCGCGTCCACGGCCGTGGAGATGAGGTCAGGGTCGGAGCCGGCCACCAGGCGCTTAAAGTGGTCAGTCTGGGGGCTGCGCAGCGGGGCTGCCGGGCCAAAGTAGCGCAGGTTGTTGGCACAGGTGGCCACCGCGTTTTCCCGGGTCTTCAGCGGCAGATGCTGCTGGTGGTGGTGGAGGAGGAGGTGGTGGTGGTGGTGTTGCTGGAGAGACTGCTGGAGAGGCTGCTGCTCTTCGCTGCTGGCTGCTCCGCCGCTACCACTGCCAACGATCCCTGTGCTGTTGCTCTTCAGGACCCCCGGGAAGTCGTTGTGGCTGCCCTTGCTGTTTGCCCGTCGGTGGCGCTGCTTGCTGCGGTAGCGTGCCTTGCCTGGCGGTGTGGAGACCTTGGGGCTGCCGGAGAGGGGCGACGGGGAGGGGTGGGGGCTCGTGCTGGGGATGCCTTCAGATCGTAGCAGGTCAGGCCTGTGGATGGAGATTGGATAAAAACATTCATTAACACAGTAATACATTGAGTAATACATTGAGCCATTCCTCCGTTACACTGGCATAGGAGTTTTAAACACTCAGAAATACATGAATTAAGTTTTTTTTTATAGTAGTTTTAAGCAGAGTGCACTTCAGCGGGTCCGGGCTGGCCTGACAAATACAACAAGGCTCTTCTCCGATTGGTTGGTTCACCAGCAATACCGGGGCTTGTTGATCCGAAAGACGCCGTTTTTCTCTGTTGTGGCTGTTTTTTATAATGTGGCTGAGTGCTCACCTCTTGGGCGTCTGGGTACCGGGCTTGTGCGACACGCTGGCTTTCTTCTTGATGAGCTTCTCCACGGCGTTGGGCCTGACGATGGGCCGCACCATCGGCCGCTTGTAGCTGCCGGGGTACTTCTTCTCCACCGTCTGCTCCCTCCTGAGGAGACAAGGCAAACACTATGACACTCTGATGCAAGGGGAACTCTAGAAGCACCACTGATTTTTGTCACAGACAATAGAACATGATTTGTATATCAAGATACCTTACAAAAAGAAGGACAAAAACATGGCAGGTTTGGTTGTTTTCTCCTTATGAAAAGCAGTGCATATAAACCTGAAGAATGCAGACACCTGCATCTGGGCTACCATAGGAGTCTCAGCGTACGATCAAGGGCCAAAGGTGAGGATTGTGGGAAGATTAGACTCCCAGGGCAGGACTGCCGAGACGTCTGGTATCAGCTGCCGGGTCGGTTTTCAGCAAACTATTGTGAAGGGGCCACTCATTAATACCTAGCGCCTTGCATGATCGCTCAATGTCCTGCTGATATCTCTTTCCTCCTTCTTTCTCTCTCTCTCTCTCTCTCTGTCTCTCTCTCCAACCCTTCCTCCCTCCCTCTCTCTCTCTCTCTCTCTGTTTTCAGAAACTATTGTGAAGGGGCCACTCATTAATGCCTAGCGCCTTGCATGATAATTGAATGTCCTGCTGATATCTCCTTCCTGCCACTGTACGTACTATTGCATAGCTGCCCGTAACTGAGCTCACATGGGGGTAACCGTAACCAGGTAACCGTAACCACAAAAGATTGCTTGTGGTGGGGATTCATTGCAACCGCTTGATTGGCGGTTACCAAGAACAGACTGCCTTACGAGGATTCCGATTTGAGTCTGTAGGTCGTCGCTTTAAGGTAATGGAGGCATTACCCTGAAAAACTAGGCGCACACTTAGTACTTCTCCGTCTTCCTCACTCTTCCCTACTCTTCCTCACTTTTCCTTCTGGTCCATTTGGCCATAAAGAAACTCAAACATAGGTAATTGTAACTAGAAGAGATGGCTTACACATACAATTGATTTTATTGATAGTTAAGGAACTGATTGCCCTTTGAGGATTTCTATCTGACTCTCGAGGTCATTCGCATTACGGCAATTGTGAGCACTATCTGTGTGTGTGTGTGTGTGTGTGTGTGTGTGTGTGTGTGTGTGTGTGTGTGTGTGTGTATGTGTGTGTGTGACTGGGATGTGTAAGCAAAGGGTTGTGTAAGTGTGTGCTACAGGTGTTTGATTGTGTGTATGTGCCTGTGTGCCTTTGTGTGTGTTTGTGTGTGTGAGGTTCAAGAGTGTCGCTTGTGTATTTCAAGGATATATTTTATGTGATTGTGTACACACACAGGAGATGTCCTTTGGTGCAGGGGGGAATTTCCTTTGGGGCAGATTAGGATTAAAAGGTCAATCCTAGGTGCACTAGCACCAGCTATTATGGACAAACCTCGCTTTGTAAAGAGCTTGAAAGGTGTAACCTTTTCAGTGTCAGGGGAAATCCCTCATGTTAATAGCCGTTACATACACAGAGGTAGACAGCAGGACACGTCCCATGAGATCAAACCTTATTTAAGACACTCAAGATCCTCACGACTCCAACAGCTAAGAGGATAGCTTGGAGTCGCTTCTTTTGGGATGTTCTGGGTTATGACACATCCCT
>NC_137924.1:30463366-30475866 GCF_963457725.1 Sprattus sprattus
GATTTGAAAACGCCACCCTCAACTGAGACCAAACATTCCTGAGCTCACCTGACACTGAAGGACTCTCTACCCACGTCAGGGCCTGAGGAAAGTGAAGATGCCCAAATCACCTGAGACTACAAATTTGGGGGTTCACCTGAGACTACACTCATCATCCGTGCTAATCTGGAAACCTAATAGAAGGGAAGACGCCAAACTCACCTGAGACTTAAAAGCTCCTGAGCACACCTGAGGCTTAATGACTCTCTGCTCACCTGAAACCTAAGGATCCTGTGCTCACCTGGACAACTGAATCTCACTCACCTACGACTCTGTGCTCACCTGGACAACTGAATCCCACTGACCTGAGACTTGAAGTAGGTCTCCTGAGGGGCTCCCAGCACGTCGGCCGAGGCGATGTCCAGGTGCAGGAGGATCTGCCGGAATGAGGGCCTGTTCCTAGGCTTCCCCTGCCTGAGGGAGGGAACGGAACACAGCGGAGAACAAGAGAACCGTAAATAACATCCACCCACTGGAGAGCTATAAGATACCCTCTACCCACACAAGACACCCGGAGCCTGTGGAAGAAAAGCCGTTCTAAGCTCAGGGCTCTGGGGAACTAAGTTAGAGTTATATGCTTATACTCTCTGGCAGCATGGAGCTATATTAGTTTGATGGGTGAGGTAAATATATCAAAGCAGGGGTTATATTTCCATAGCCCAGACCGCTAAGGGGACACATGTGTTATGTGCTTCCTCTATATATTAACTACATTATCTTCCTCTTGCTGCATCTACAATATATTAGCGTTATGGTTCTGTATAGGGGTATGACCAAAAGAGGGTACACTTCCCACACCAGAGTCAGGTGTCAGACATGTAGATCTTAACCACCATCTCACCACCACGGAGAGGGGGGTGGTGGGATCCCTCCAGTGTCTGCCCCAGGAGGATCTTAAACTCTCTGGGAAAGCTATACCCTATCTCTAGCAGAATGCATACATGACTATCTGCTCGCATTGAACCTAACTTATAAGACCTTTGGTCTTGCCCCTGCGCCCTGCCTGAGGGGGGGGGGGGGGGCGTTGTTTGTGGGCTTCTCACCATGTCTGTTTCATGAGGATCTTGAAGCCGTCGGGGCAGGTGGAGGGCACGGGCAGGTGCAGGCTGTTGCTGCCCACCCCCCAGATGATGGCTGAAGAGTCTACGTCCTTATACGGGATCTCCCCCGTCAGCAGCTCCCATAGAACCACCCCGAACGACCTGCGGGAGGAGGACGAGAACCGGAGTTAGAGCAACACTAGAACACTTCTCACAGAACCACCCCGAACGACCTGCAGGAGGAGGAGAAGGACCGGAGACAGAAGAACACTAGAGCAGTTCTCACAGAACCACCCCGATCGACCTGCAGGAGGAGGAGAAGGAAACGGAGTAAGAAGAACACTAGAGCAGTTCTCACAGGGCTACCCAGTACAAGCAGAGGAGAACTGAAATGAGAACAGCAAATATTGGCAGGGCATCATGGTACTTTAATAGTAGACCAGTGCTGGCTTTCGTCGCTGGCAGTCACAGTTATATAGCTGGGTTAAGTGAACTGTAGATATGTGGCAAAGTGTGAAAATACAGGGCCGAGATCCTAATAACCCGTAGTAATAGTAGTACCACACACCACACTGATTAAGATTTAATTGCAGCAAAGTGAAATTTGGAAATATTTGATGGTAATTGCTATCAATGCTGGGCTCTGACTCTAATGTAGTGAAGTATACGGTATATAGTATTACTAGTATATTACTAAATAAGTAATGCAGTGTAGCAATATGCTGTGATGATGGAGTTACAGACCTGCGTCACTCAGCCTCTCAAGCACAAACCAGTTAACACGGAGAGATAACACTTCAGGAGATCACGTTTCAAAAACACACCACAGCACACAGGGTGTAGGGTAGCAACAGCCATAACATAATGCTGTTTACCTAACAACGATTTAGCCAATAATGGCAATATGCCTTAGCCGATCGTGGCAATATGCCTTGGCCAATAGTGGCAATTAAATACATAAGGGATAATGTATTGTCCGGAGGTCATTATCCAAAAATAAATCCCGACGGGGCGAACAACATCCTGACGCGCAGCGGAGCTCTTCTCTGTCCTTGACCTCAAAGAAGCAGATGGGACAATTGATCATAAGGCGCACATGGATAATGGCTAATTTATGAAATGAGAGTACATTGATTATTCCTACCACACACTGTTATAATCCCATTGTGTATATGTATTATCACAGAAAGACCATAACATCTTGACTATATGGGGTATTCCTGGGGACAATGAGCACAGATGGGGCACTTAATCATAACAAGGTTAATAATGGCTCATTTATGAAGTGTGAGAGAACATCACTCCTACCAATAACACCCTTGTAAACTCTTTACGGTCACAGAAACGGCATTAGCATCTTTGATACGTGGAGTACTTGCAGGGGAGGATGACCACAGATGGGATAACTAATCATAACAAAGAATGGACAACGGTGAGTGAGAGTACATTCATTATTCTATCTATAGCACTGTTACAACTTCATTGTGTATCTGGTTTGTAGAGGATACATGTGTGTTTGTGTGTGTGTGTGTGTGTGTGTGTGTGTGTGTGTGTGTGTGTGTGTGTGTGTGTGTGTGTGTGTGTGTGTGTTTGTGTGTGTATGGAGGGACAGCATAGACTGCAGTTAATCTGCCACTTACCAGATGTCCACTTTCTCTGACACTGGCTCGTTCCGGATCACCTCGGGGGCCATCCAGGCCACTGTACCCGCAAAGGACATCTTGGTGCTCTTGTCACTGAGCTCTTTGGAGGTCCCGAAGTCTGAGATTTTCACCATGTCGTTGTGCGTAACCAACACACTATCAAAACAAAACACAGCACAACAAAGAGAAGGAAGAGAGGTGTGAATGAAAAAGGAGAAACATATCTACAAAGACGTCACACACACACACACACACACACACACGTTAAAACAAACACACATACACACTGTGACGGACCGAGCCTCGGTTGCCATCGAAAATGTGTGGGTTTGGCCCGAAAGCTCAGAGACAGAGTGAGGGTTCAAAACATCAGGTTTATTACTTGTCAAAATCTCTGGAAAACTGCTAGGCCTCTCACTAGGCAGAGGACAAAAAGCAGCAGTCTTTAGGAATATCATCTGCTAGCCTCTAAATGGGGTAGAGGACAATCACGCAGCAGTACAATCTCTATTTAACATATCTGCTAAGCCTCTAAATGGGGTAGAGGACAATCACGCAGCAGTACAATCTCTATTTAAAATATCTGCTAAGCCTCTAAATGGGGAAGAGGACAAAAAATCAGCAGTTCACCCATAAGGGTCCACATCAATGCACATACCTGACAAAACTTGACTAACCAAACCAGACAGAGCAATGAACATATATACCTGGCGGCCAGCACCATTTCTAAACACAATGGTAAACACAACAAAACAAACAATACACAATGACAAAACAGACCCTCAAACATAACCATAGTATTCTTCAGTGTTATGCACAACAAAGAAAATAACTAGGTAATACAATAAGCACTTTCTAAGTATATAAAAACACTCTATATAATGGCCCAGACCATTCCAGGTGTCCCTTCTACCAGCCTAGGCAATTAGCAGTCCATGTGGTGGATCCAATTGTAATCAGTAGTATGAGTGTTTGTGTGTGTGTGTGTGTGCAAACCATGTCTGTTGGGTGCAATAGTAGTTGAAAAGATGGGGTAGGGGTGTGCGGTTCATGTGCGGTCGTACCACGACCGTCACACACACACTTCTGTTTTCTGATAAAAAGAACTGAATGGTACATTGATAGTAGAGAGATGTCCAGGAAAAGCTGTTTGTTACACACACACACACACACACACACACACACACACACACACACTTCTGTTTTCTGATTACAAGAACTGAACGGTTCATTGACAGTAGAGAGATGTCCAAGAACAGCTGTTTGTTCCACCTTTGTTCCAGGTCGTTCCTCAAAAGCTGAGCCCTGTCATTGTGTTGTGTCTCTCAGGAACTCTTCTAAAGTGCGCCCCATCCTCATTCCCCTCATAATGGACGTGAACTCTGACTGACCCCTCAAAGCCCTCTGCTGATTTCTCTTTTTTTCTTCTTCTCCTCTTGCTGGACTTCCTTACGCAAGCATTGCTCAGAGGACAGTGAGTTGAGTGTGAGCTCAGCACAGCGCAGCAACTTTAAAACGACATTGATTGGAGTCCAATGTGATTAGGGCAGGAAGCTTGGAGGTCGGAGATGAGCAGAGCAGAGCAGAAGGGCCCTTATGAGCTTCCTCCTTATGAGGGCACTGATGCAAGACTGGACCTCTACTACCATCCTCACAGTTCACGCTCACAGTTAAAGGTAGCCTCTGCCATTCTAACAACCATCCACACAGTACAAGCTCACAGTAAAAAAGATAGATTTTGCCATTCTAACAACCATCCTCACAATACACGCTCACAGTTAAAGGTAGCCTCTGCCATTCTAACAACCATCCTCACAATACACGCTCACAGTTAAAGGTAGACATTCTAATCCGATAAACTTTCAGTTCCCCCTCCCCCCCGTATGTATGTATGTATGTATGTATGATTGTATGCATGTATGATTGTATGTATGTATGTATGTATGTATGTATGCATGTAGACAGGCAACACTCACTTTGGTGATTTGAGGTCTCTGTGGATGATCTTGTGCAGGTGTAGGTAGTTCATGCCGCTGGCGATTCCCGTTGCCCAGTCCACCAGCAGGCACGGGGCGATCTTGCGGCCTCCCCTCAGCACCTCGTACAGCTGGCCCTGGGCACAGTACTCCATGATGATGCAGTAGCACGGAGCCTGGGTACACACACCCCTGGGAACGACAGGGGTGAGGAGAGGACATCAAACACTGCATTGCATTGCATTGCATTATATTGCTTTGACTTTTGTGTGTGTGTTTGTGTGTGTGTGTGTGTGTTCGTGTGTGTGTGTGTGCGTGCGTTCGTGCGTGCGTGCGTACGTGCGTGCGTGCGTGCGTGCGTGCGCTACAAAGCACTGTGCTGTACTGCTCTCTCAGGCATTGATTTGTACTGTATTGCATTGACTTCCCTGCATTGAGAGTTACTAAATTGCATCGTCTTGTTCTGCACTGACACTGCCCTGCATTGTTCTGTGAGTTCTACTGCACTGGACTGCATTGGTTTGCAGTGAATGGAGCTGTTTTCTGTTATAATGTAAAACATTGCAGGGTATATCATAGTACTGCATAGTGTAACATTGCATTGCATTGTCCCTTCAATATTCAGTTAGTGATCTACCATCTACAATGAATGTCATTTTTTTTTGTTAAATCTCGTAAAAGCTTGTCTTAGATAACAGCTTAGCTTTTGATATTTGTCATGTGTGCTGAGAAAAGGTAAAGCCATGAGGCACTTGTCACTTCTGACGGCTGCATGAATGCAGATCATCCTGGCGAAACCAGGCACTCTCTCTTTCGAGTATCTCACGCTACCTAATGACAAGCTGCCTTTCTCAGAGGCCTCCAACAGCAGTGCATCAGAGAGACAGAAGAACACCGCGGCACACTGACGTCTTCTCTTGTCCTATGACACGGGTGAGTCACATCAAAATATTAACTTGCAAAAGTTACTGTGAAGTGATTCAATATTTCTAGTTAGTTAGGCGCTAAGTTGGCCATGGTAAAGGGGTGGGAATGACCCTCACGGCACAGGCGGCATGTAGTTGTGCCTAGTTTGATCATGTGGATCCTGCAAATGGTGCCAGCAACCACATCCTCTCCTCCTGCACACAAGAACACTGAGATGCTGGGATTTACCACCTGAGGCACAACCAGCCCCCCCCCAGATCTCAGTTAGTGACAATTTTGTTGAGAAAATGACCGCCAAAATACTTCGGGACGGGGATGATGTTGAAATTCTGGGTCTATTATCTTACTACCTTCCCCAACCTCATTCTCAGTGGCACATACTTGAGTGTGATTACAACCCCAACCCTCTCTCTCCCCCTGTCTGTGTGATTAAAACCCAAACCCCCTCTCCCCCCTTGTCTGTGGTACCTACTTGAAGGCAATGATGTTGGGGTGCTTGAGTTTGCGCAGGTGTTTGATGTCCGTCTCCTTCTGCTCGCGGACCTTCTTGATGGCCACCTCCTCGGAGCGGAACTTGCCCAGGAACACGGCCCCCTGCGCCCCACTGCCCAGCCACTGCAGCTCCGAGATCTCCTCGAACGGAACCTCCCACATGTCTGAGGGAGCCGGAACATACACACAGAATGTCAGGTGTGCTGGAGGTCATCTGGCAGAGAATAGTGTTAGTGTGTGTGTTTTTCGCTCTCTCTCTCTCGGTATTGGTATTTATATGTGTACGTATATGTGTGTATATAAGTGTGTGTATATGTGTGTGTGTGAGTGATTCTCTCTTGCTCTGTGTGTGGCGTGTGTGTGTGTGTGCGTGTGTGTGAGTGTGTGTGTGTCTGCGTCTAGCAAATTGTTTCCCTTAAATGTGACTCATGCATGCATCGGGAGATCTGCTGACGCAATCTATTTGTAACCACGTCCAAGAGGTTATTGTCATTCTAATATCTGCAGTGACAGAAACGTGACCTTAAAATGACAACAACACCATGACAACACTGATATAACATGACAAACACACGTTTATATGCCCTCCATACAGTCTTCTGTTACTGATATAACATGACAGACACACTTTCATCTACCCTGCATACAGTCTTCTGTTACTCGCTTATGGAACACACTCATTTATCATCCACAAAAAGCATTGAGCGTTGACTGTGTTTGTACTGAATATCTGGTACACTGAATTCAGCTGTATTCAACATACTAAATAGTGATATTGAACAGTGCCGGAGAATACAGACTAGTATGGCATGGCATTCTCCTCCTTTTTGTGCTTTTGAATTTAGTTGGTATAGTATGGTATTGATTACGGTAAACTATAGTGGAACAGAATACAGTCTAGTTTGGCATTCATCTCCATTCAGTATCTTTGAGGAGGGTTGGTAACTTGGTATATAACAGTATTGATTACGGTAGATTATAGTGGAACAGAATTCAGACTAGTATGGCATTCATCTCCATTTGGTATCTCCGAAGAAGGTTGGTATATTACGGTATTGATTACGGTAGATGATAGTGGAACCTAATACAGACTAGTATGGCATTCGCCTCCATTTGGTGCCCTTGGCTTGTGTTCAGCAGCTGGCTCTGAATGCACACATTAGATGCCTCCATCAGAGACAGACTGGGAGTTGGAGAGGGATCAGATGGTCCGGGAGAGATACCTCCCGTCATACCAGAGACAGATGCAGGAGCCCAGCCCAGCCTCCGTGTGTGTCGTGTGTGTGTGTGTGTGTGTGTGTGTGTGTGTGTGTGTGTGTAGAGATTGGGTGATACGTGTTTCTCTGTGTGTGCATGTATGCGTGTATGTCTATGCGTGTGTGTGTGTGTGTGTGTGTGTGTGTGTGTGTGTGTGTGTGTGTGTGTGTGTGTGTGTGTGTGTGTGTGATGTGTGTGTTTCTGTGTGTGTGTGTGTGTGTGTGTGTGTCTGTGTGTATGTGTGTGTTTTAGTGTGTGTATGTGGGCGTGTGTTTGTGAAGAGAGTGGGTGAATCAAATATGAGAGGAGTAAAGAATGCCCTCTTGAGAGCCCACGGAGCCCAACCCTATCTCCCCCACACCGTCCCCCACGACTTTGGTTTCCATTCCACCCATAGTGCACCAGACAGCTGGACCGTGCCATGGCCAGTGATAGAGGGGGAGGCGTCTGGGTTAAAGTGGTTCTGTCCGGATTTGTTCTCCTGAGACACAGCCTAACCTCATCTTCTATTCCGGGCCTGATAGATTATCTGATCATGTTCCAATCCCATTCTCGAAGCCCTGCTGGGGGTGTCTGGGTTCACAGACACAGTTAGTTTAGCTGGGCCATGAACACAGACACACTTAGCTTAGCTGGGCCCTGAACACAGAAACACTTACCTTAGCTTAGCTGGGCCCTGAACACAGACATACTTAGTTTAGCTTAGCTGGGCCCTGAACACAGACACACTTAGTTTAGCTTAGCTGGGCCCTGAACACAGACACACTTATCTTAGCTTAGCTGGGCCCTGGACACAGACACACTTAGCTTAGCTTAGCTGGGCCCTGAACACAGGCTAAGTACTAGTACTGCACCGCTAGAGAGGCTAGCAGTCACAATAATGTGTGTTGTGACAAGAAGTGCCTCATAAATAGGGTTCACTACAGTGATTGTGATTTGTTGAAACACGCAGAAAGATTGACAGATGGAACACACTGACTTACACGCACACCCAAACCACAGCTAGGAGAAGAGGCTAGCAGCCAAAATAAAGGGTGTTGTGACTGAACAGCTCACATTCCATTATCCTTTAAACCACACACACACACCCCCCCCCCCCCCCCCCACACACACACGAAGACACAAACAGACACCCCACCCCCCCCCCCCCCCCAAAAAAAAAGGGTGTTGTGACTGAACAGCTCACATTCCATTATCCTTCAAACCACCCAATCCCCCCCCCCACCTCCACACATATACACACACACACACACACACACACACACACACACACACACACACACACACATACACACACACAGTCACACAGTCACACAGACGCACTCACCTTGCTGCTGCAGCTTGTACTCGGTGGAGTAGGTCTTCCCGATGATGTTCCACACAGGCTTCAGGCATCCGAAGAGCCCCTCTAGGAAGCCCCCTCCCTGGCCCGCCCTGTGGAAGTGCAGCTTAATGTCGTCGTGGGGATGGTGGTATCGGGGGTGCATACCACCCTCGCCGTGGTGGTCCTCGGGGCATCCTTCACCCCCTCCGCCTCCACCTCCGCCTCCCTCCTCGTTGCCCTCCTCCCCGCCGCTGACGCACCCTCCGTGGCCGCAGGAGCCCGGCGACCCAGCCTCCTCATGCTCCTGGAGCTGGAGCATGCTGTTGTCAAAGTGGTGCTGCTCGCGCGTGGAGTCCTCGCTTAGCGCCGTGACAGGGGGGCTCGTGCCCCCCAGCGCAGAGTCGTGGTCGTCACATCCACACAGCCGAGGGGGGTTCAGCTGGTGGAGGGGCACGGGCAAGTGCATGGGGGGGGCCAGGTCCGTGATGATCTGGGGGGGTGGGTTGGCGTTCGTGTTGGCGTTGGGGCCAGTGATGGGGTCGGGGGAGAGCAGCGTGGGGGCGAGCGGGCCCTGGGGGTTGCCCACCGTGGGGGGGGTGGTCTTCTTCATGGCATCTCCCGCTACTGTGAGCTTGAGCTCCTCCTTAAGTTTGCCCACCAGCAGGCTGGGGCAGGAGGTCCAGGAGAGGACCTCGGGGGAGCTACCCATGGTGCCACTGGGCGTGTGTGCATAGGCCGCACACTGGGCCGAGTTTACACTTTTACTGGAGCTCTGAGAGAGAGAAAGAGGGAGAGAGAGAGAGAGGGAGAGGGGGAGAGAGAGACCGGTTACTCAGGCTGGTTGGGAACAGCTGGTTTAGCTAAGATAATTGGTAGAATTATAATCAACTAAAATGGAGAACATGAAACATAGAAAACATGCATGTTTCTCCCTTTCACACACACACACACACACACACACACACACACACACACACACACACACACACACACACACACAGACACACACAGACACACACACAGACACAGACACACACACACACACACACAAACGCACAAATGCAGCCAAGTATGTGTACATACACCCCTCACACACAAACAGATACACATAATACAACGACAAGCAACGTAGGCGTCAGTTCCAGGAAAGGCAACCAGAGCCAGTCAGGCAGTGAGAGAGGACTGGAGTGGGCTGCCTCTCATGATGGGTGCTTTGAACTGTGGCTGATTGACTATTGGTGTGTGTGTGTGTGTGTGTGTGTGTGTGTGTGTGTGTCTGTGTGGGTGTGTGTGTGTCTTTGTGCCCCTGAATCTGAATCTGAATCTCAAGACCCCAGAAGCCGAGAGCGCTGCCCGGCTTACCCCACCCCACAGCTGCCCCCTATGTATCCTTCCGCCACGCCAGGATTAAACGGTCAGGCAGGCCGCATTATGAAGACCGAGGGCGTAACATCTGGCACAGACCGCCTGAACACCAACCCTGCGCGCATACACACACCACTTCCCTCCATTTCACCTCATCGTGTGCTCTCTCTCTCTTTCTCTTTCTCTCTCTCTCTTCCTCTCCTCCCTCATTGGCTGAGTCCTTGAACTGGAAGACACATAGGACAGAGCCAAGAGTCCGCCACAGCCAATGGGAACAATCGGAGGAGGAGCCATGGCGTAGTCGAGGGCAGCATCAGCATCAGCAGCAGCATCAGCACCATCAGCAGCAGCAGGCAGTGGAGGCCGCTGTGCGCTTTAATCTGCTGTGTGTGTGTGTGTGTGTGTGTGTGTGTGTGTGTGTGTGTGTGTGTGTGTGTGTATGTGTGTGTGTGTCGTTACGCAATGACCCTGCTGCCATGGACGGCCAGGGACAGATCTCCCTTTGAGCTCTTGTGCGGTGGGGGAGGGGTGCAGGCCGAGGGGCGCGGGTGTCTGCTGTTGTAGCGGCGCTCGAGCAGAGATGATTTTTAAGTCCGTTCTGGGCGCTCTAAATAAACTCAGGCTCAGGGTGGCCCAGGAAGGACACGTGGGCAACACACAGCAGCCCGATTAGTGAGGGAGAGGAAGGCACTCAAACAGAGGGATGGATAGAGAGAATACACTCCCTCACCTTACCCGCCAACGCCTCCAACCCCAACCCTATTGACACACACACACACACGCATCCACAGCTGTTGTGTTCCCAGGATCAGTGGCCGACCCCGTGCCGCCTGCATCAGCAGTGTAAGCCCCACCGCTGACTCTCTCTCTCTCACTCAGCAATAACACTCTCTAAAGGACGCGTCGTCCAGAAACACACACACACACACACACACACACACACCCCACCAACCATAGGACCAAAAAGGACATCTCTCTCCCTTATAATAATAATAATAATAATTAAAAAAACAATGATATATATAATAATAATTATGATAATAATAATGTCATATGCAGTGGAAACAGCACATTACCAGACAGGCACTGGGAGAAACTACAGGGTTTGGGCAGTACACCCTACTGTAGCAGAGGGCAAAGTCTACAGTGGGAACAGGCTGAGATAAGATAGCCCCCGTTTCTACACAGCCTGCCTAAATCCAGCTCTTTTGTGTATTTGCCATGTTGTGCACTTTTATGCATGGCTATGTTTTCCTGTGAAGTGCTGTGTCATGCTTTTCTACCTGCTCCTGTGTAGTGCTGTGTCATGGCTTGTTTGCTGTGTTGTTCTGTGCTGTGTTGTTCTGTGCTGTGTTGTTCTGTGTGATGTTGTACTGTACTGCGAGTGGTGTTGTGTACTGGGTTTTCTGTACTTTCGTGTGTTGTGTATTTGCTCTGTTATGATGCTGTGCTGCACAGTGCCGTGTTGTGTCTACTGTGCTGTGTGCTGTGCTGTGTTGTGTATTTGCTGTGCTGTGCTGAGTTTTCGCTGTCTTGTGTTGTGTATTCGCTGTGCTGTACTGTGTTGTGTATTCGCTGTGCTGTGCAGTGTTGTGTATGTGTAGTGCAGTGTTGTGTTTTCGCTGTGCTGTGCAGTGTTGTGTATTTGCTGTGCTGTGCTGTGCTGTGTTGTGTATTCGCTGTGCAGTGCAGCTTTGTGTATTTGCTGTGCTGTGCTGTGTTGTGTATTCGCTGTGCAGTGCAGCGTTGTGTATTTGCTGTGCTGTGCTGTGTTGTGTATTGGCTATGCAGTGCAGCGTTGTGTATTCGCTGTGCTGTGCTGTGTTGTGTATTCGCTGTGCTGTGCTGTCTTGTGTATTCGCTGTGCAGTGGTGTGTATTCGCTATGCAGTGGTGTGTATTCACTGTGCTGTGCTGTGTTGTGGTGTGTATTCGCTGTGCTGTGCTGTGGGTAATGTGAGAGCTGGGGAATAAGCTGAATGCCAGGAGAGCATCAATAATACATGTGTGCCTCTGATCACGAGAGAGAGAGAGAGAGAGAGAGAGAGAGAGAGAGAGGTGCTGAGAGTGCAGACGATGAAAGAGGGAACTGTTACTCAGGTAGGCCATAAATCCCTGCTATAACACATCACAACAGCAAGAGCAGGAAAGATGGACAGGTGAAGAGAAGAGGAAAAAGAAGAACACACAGGGTAAAAGAGCTATATCCCTGACCCTCCTTACTGTACGGAGAGAGAGACTAGGGGAAGGACAGAAAAAGAAAACGATTTCAGCATTTTCTCTAGTAGGCCAAAAGCTCCGGCCTACTGTAAAGCAGGAGAGGGGATGGAGTGGGGGACAGTTAGTGACAGCAAAACAGAGAGAGGGAGAGATGGGGGGAGCGAGAGATAGAGAGAGATGGAGAGAAAGAGAGAATGCTGTCCAGAAACTCAGAAATC
>NC_137924.1:30480866-30495866 GCF_963457725.1 Sprattus sprattus
CTCTCTTACAGCCTTTCTTTATTTCTCTCCGTATATGTCTCCTCCCTCCTTCTCCCCTTCCTACATCTTTCTGTTTCTCTCCGTCCACCCCTCTCTTCCTCTCTCCATCCTTCCCTCTCTTCTTCTCTCCATCCTTCCCTCTCTCCATCCATTCCTCTCTTTCCTCTACCTCTCTTTCTGTCTCCACCCCCCTCTCTCCCTACAGATAGCAGCTGCTGGCAGCACAAAAGGACCAATTTAGCCTCTTACTGGTGACAACCCCCCCCATGGCCAACCCCCCTATAGTGTACCTCTGCCTTCACACCTCTCATCTATAATGACACACACACACACACACACACACACACACACACACACACACACACACACACACACACACACACACACACACACACACACACTCACACACACTCACACACACACAACAATGGCATTGACAAAAAACAATGCACAGCAAACATGCATTCACATGTACAGACACACACACAGACACACAAACTCCCACACTCACACACACACACACACTCGCACATCAATGGCAATGACAAAAAACAATGCACAGCAAACATGCATTCACATGTACACATACACACACACACACACACACACACACACACACACACACACACACACACACACACACACACACACACACACACACACAGGCCCATGCCTCTCAACACTGATTCTGTTTTCTTATCCAACCTGACAGTTGCACTTCAGAAACATACTAAGCTATCAAGTGTATATGTCTCTCTCTCCGTGTGTGTGTGTGCTACCAAGTTGTCATGTGTGTCGTACCTGCTCTGCCTACTTCAAACATCATTGAGGATAGAAGAGGCAGAGAGTGAAATAAGGAAAGAGAGAGAGAGAGCGAGTGAGAAAAGAGAGAGAGAGAGAGAGAAAGTGAGTTTTTGTCATGCCAATAAAGCCCTTTTTGAATTTGAATTGAGAGAGAGGAGAGAGACAAAGAAAGAGAGAGAGAGAGAGAGAGAGAGACAAAGAAAGAGATAGATAGCGAGAGAGCGAGAGAGAGAGAGAGAGAGAGAGTTAGAGAGAGAAGCTAACCTCAGCTGGTGTCCTTCTCTTCCTTGACTGTGTGCTGATGTGTAGAAGTCTAGTCTGGACTTCACATCATTATCTGACTACCAGTGGGAAGGACTTCCCCTTTCCCGCCCATCTGAGCACAAAAATATGGGCTGATTTCTAAAGCTGCTTTAGCTCCCCACACACACACAGGCTTGCTCACACACACACTTAAACACACTCACACACGCCTTAGGCCATTGAGGTAGGGGGGTAAACCTATAATCTTTTTAGGCTGAAGGTATAAACACACAGCAACATTCAGGCAAGGAGAGAGTGAGAGACAGAGACAGAGAGACAGAGAGTGTGAGAGAGAAGGAGAGAGAGGGAGAAAGAAGGAGAGAGAGGGAAAGAGAAGGAGAGAGAGAGAGTGAAAGAATGACAGAAAAGGAAAGACAAAGGGTTGGCCGTAACCCAGGTAATCACATGCCTAAAACTCCTTTTGTCTTTTTGTCTGAGTGAGACAAAGGCGAAAGACCAACCGACCGCAAACGACGAGTGCTAGTGAAGGCATCTGAGTCACAGGCTCCTGGCAGTGATGCCCACCAATCTCAAAAAACACCCACCACCCTCACCAGCAACAATGACAAAGGTCACCGTGGGCATTGATGGAAGGCAGCACTAAGAGCTTGAGATGGAGACCTGAGAAGGTCGAATCATTGTTTTGTGTCAAAAAATCATAATGAAACGTATTGAGACCCATTTTGTACACCTCTCCTACAGCACCCCACACATGGGTAGGATGTGTGTGCTAATTCAGTTCTCAGACGAAACAGGGAACCATGAGAGCTGGATTTGCATGACCCAAATGCAGGCGCGTCAGTCAGGGCTGGGGCTAAGGGCCCGTTGGCTGGTTAGGGGAGGGTGGGGTGTGTTGGATGGGGGGGGGGGGGGGGGGGGGGGTTGTTATGGGAAGGAGGTGACCTTTAAGGGATGCTAAATGCTAACTGAGCCGCAGGCTACCAGGGCTAATGAGGGAAACGGGTCACAGCACGAGGCTTGATCTGCTGTCTCATACATACATGTTCTTACTTAGCATGGGTCGCTGTGTCTTTGCTCAAAAAATAAACAACAAGCCCAGAACCAAGCACACAGACGCAAACAAACAAACCAACACATACACACACACACACACACACACACACACACACACACACACACACACACACACACACACACACACACACACAAAGTTGCAAGGACTTGGAGATAGGAAATCAGATTCTCCTAGAACGCTGATGTGGGAGGACGATGTGAGTCATTGGCACTTCTTCCCCCTTTAACACACACACACACACACACACACACAGGGAGTAGGTCCACACACACTCACACACACACACACACACACACACACACACACACACACACACACACACACACACACACACACACACACACACACACACACACACACACACACACACACACACACACACACACACACACACACACACACACACACACACTTGGCAGACATCATGATGCAAATGAATGGGGATGAATCGGCTCTGCGTAGGAAAACGTCACGAATCAAATCAACAGGCTCCTCAGTGCTGCGTCAGAGGAAAAGTAAAGAGCCATGTAAAAGAGGGGCGCACTTGCACACGCACACGCACACGCATACACACACAACCTCTCTTATCTGACTTTGTCACACAAACATCACAATAGCAGAAACTACACAAACCCATTACTGACTTACATAAACAGACACACACACACGCAGACACACACACACACACACACACACACACACACATAATAACAGCTATTTTAACAACCCCAACTGTGAGGCCTGCGCAACCAGCTACAACCGGACACAGAGGATCTCATCCTCCGAGAAACAGACAGGAAGAACAAAACTGATATGGAAAACTCCTCGGAGGGAGGAAGGTGAGATACAGCCGCGGAAAAAATTAAGAGACCACTTCAAAATTATCAGTTTCTCTGGTTTTACTATTTATTGGTATGTGTTAAAGTAAAATGTACATCTTTGTTTTATTCTATAACCTACTGGCAACATTCCTACCAAATTTCAAATAAAAATATTGTCATTTAGATCATTTATTTGCAGAAAAATGACAATTGGTCAAAATAGCAAAAAAGATGCAGTGTTTTCAGATCTCGAATAATGCAAAGAAAACAAGCTCATATTCATTTTTAAACTACACAATACTAATGCTTTAACTTAGGAAGAGTTCAGAAATCAATATTTGGTGGAATAACCTTGATTTAAAATCACAACTTTCATGTGTCTTGGCATGCTCTCCACCAGTCTTTCACATTGCCGTTGGGTGACTTTGTGCTACTCCTGGCGCAAGAATTCAAGCAGCTCGGCTTCTTTTCATGGCTTGTGACCCTCCATCTTCCTCTTGATCACATTCAGAGTTTTTTTTATGGGATTCAGGTCTCGAAATTGGCCTGGCCATGACAGGGTCCTGATCTGGTGATGCTCCATCCACACCTTTACTGGCCTGGCTGTGTGGCATGGAGCATTGCCCTGCTGGAAAAAACACTTCTCAGAGTTGGGGAACATTGTCAGAGCAAAAGGAAGCAAGTTTTTCTTCCAGGACAACGTTGTACTTTGCCTGGCTGAGGTTTGTAAAAGACCATAAGGATTGAACCAAAGCCGACTGGAGGGTCTCCTAGTTCGTCTTCTCTGATGAGTAGCATAAAGTCACCCAACGGCAATGTGAAAGACTGGTGGAGAGCATGCCAAGACACATGAAAGTTGTGATTTTAAATCTAGGTTATTCCACCAAATATTGATTTCTGAACTCTTCCTAAGTTAAAGCATTAGTATTGTGTAGTTTAAAAATGAATATGAGCTTGTTTTCTTTGCATTCTTCGAGATCTGAAGACACTGCATCTTTTTTGCTATTTTGACCAATTGTCATTTTTCTGCAAATAAATGATCTAAATGACAATATTTTAATTTGAAATTTGGTAGGAATGTTGCCAGTAGGTTATAGAATAAAACTAAAATGTACATTTTACTTTAACACATACCAATAAATAGTAAAACCAGAGAAACTGATAATTTTGAAGTGGTCTCTTAATTTTTTCCGCGGCTGTATATTACTGAGATTAAGATAGATAGACAGACAGACATGGAGGATGAGAACGGGTGGATGAATGAATAGACTGAGAGAAGGAGATGAGAAGGGGACAGAGAGAGAGAGGGAGGGAGAGAAGGGCAGAGAGAGAGAGGGAGGGAGAGAAGGGCAGAGAGAGTGAGGGAGGGAGGGAGAGAAGGGCAGAGAGAGAGAGGGAGGGAGAGAAGGGCAGAGAGAGTGAGGGAGGGAGGGAGAGAAGGGCAGAGAGAGAGAGGGAGGGAGAGGGAGGGAGAGAAGGGCAGAGAAAGAGGGGGACAGAGAGAGGGAGGGAGAGAGAAAAGGGCAGAGGGAGAGAGGGAGGGAGAGAAGGGCAGAGAGAGTGAGGGAGGGAGGGAGAGAAGGGCAGAGAGAGAGAGGGAGGGAGAGGGAGGGAGAGAAGGGCAGAGAGAGAGAGGGAGGGAGAGAGGGAGGGAGAGAGAAAAGGGCAGAGGGAGAGGCTATAACTTCAGTCTTACTCTGTTCAATATTAACATTAATAGTTAACGGTTAGCGTTAGATAGTTACTGGAACAATCTGCAGCTCCCTGACTCACCCTAAATAACACAGAGGTTAAATGGCTGCTCTATGCAGATGACATGGTGCTCCTGGACTCACCCTAAATAACACAGAGGTTAAATGCCTGGTCTCTGAACACAGGCCACGGCAGCACCTGGTTCGGCTAGAGCTCCTACTGAACAAGGTCTACAGCAGCACTGGAACTGGGCCCTGACAGATCATTTGGCAAACACCAAGATTGTAATCTTCTAAAAAAAAGCCAGATCTCAGGAAACCAGACACCTTTTTACTCTAGGAAACAGCGATTTGCATTGTATGGATGCAAGATAGGGGGTCCATTCAGCAAGCTAGGCTACATTAGATGGGACAAACATCCCATAGAGCCCCTGAATGCAGAATTTATTAGAAAAATTCTTCAAGGTTCAAAGACAAACACTCACAAATGTATGCAGTGCAGAATTAGCCAAATTCCCATTGGCATTAAACGTCCAGAAAGATCCTTAAATTCTGCAAACATTTCAAATCAAGTGCAGAAAACACATAAAATACCTAACCACCTACACCTAAACACCTACACTTGGCTGGTTTTGAGGCTAACTAATATACTGAGCCAGCAGTCTCAGACCAACACTGCTTTCCAAAGGCACAGCAGAGTAAACAAATTATGAAACAAAGAAAGACAACATATTGGGACAATCTAAACCAAATCACAACCCAAATTAGAATGCTATCTAACACTAAAAGCCACTAGGAGTGAATCAGCAGAGTGTCTACACCGTCAAAGATACAAAGCAGAGGCAAATCCCATCAGGCTCAGTGGCCACAGTCTTAGCAATTCAGAAAGGCAGATACAATGTCATGGCTACCAATATGGTGTTGTATGGTGAGATTGAGACAGAGATGCACTTTGTCCTTTAGCAGAGAACCAGACCTCTACTTTAAGACATTCTCAAATATAATCCCCCAATTTCCACAAACTAACTACTGGACTGGACAAACTGACTATACCACTTGGAGAGGGTCAAACATTGCCTCTGGCCAATCAGTTTGTCACAGCCTGCCGTGACCCTAGAGACAGTGAGTAGTGTCACCATTTACAGTCTGATCTCATGCATGTACAATCTGAACTCCCATTTAAGTGTGTTCATGTCTGTGAGGTCCTTCTCAGTAGGCTTCATTGTTTATTGTTGTGTCTCTATTGTTTCTTTCTTTTGTGTTTATGTTGTTGTTGTTGATGTTGTTGTTTTTTTATTTTTTTATTTAACTCTATGCTATGGCAACATTGTACATGAACGGTCATGTCAATAAAGCTTTTTGAATTAGAATTTGCATGTGTGGAAGAGAGAGGTAGAGATAGAGGTAAAGAAAGGTAGAGATAGAGAGAAAGTGAGAGGGAGAGATAGAGAGACAGAGAAAGGGGGAGAGAGAGAGAGGAAGAGATAGAGGGAGCGGGAGAGAGGTATTGCTGCAAGGCTGATACCATCACGCTTCTCATGGAAAGAGATCCCAGCGCGACAGCAAAGGACACCAGAGGAGCCACATCCATCTCTAATACAGAGTCCACACTAGAGGGGGGGGGGGGGGGGGGGAGAGAGAGAGAGAGCGAGAGAGAGAGAGGGAGGGAGAGAGAGGGAGAGAGAGGGAGAGAGAGTCTGATAGAGAGAAAGAGGGGAAAGAGAGAGATTGACATTTAAGTTTCCTTTCCTACCAGTAAAAAGGAAACCCACCAAAGGTAAAATCAAGACACTAAAAATCGAATCAAAACTAAAGAAACATGAGAACTACACCCACACCTACAACAAATACAAAACAAAAAACAAACAGTAATGGTTCAGTATCAAACTATTCATGTACTCAGAAATGTAGCTCATACATACAGAGAAATAAGAGATAGAGATAGACAGATATATAGATGAATAGATAGATAGATAGATAGATAGAAAGATGGATAGATGGATACACATACATACACAATCAGACAGAGAAAGAGAGAAAGACAAAGAGACAGAGTGCAGGAGAGTGCAGGAGAGAGAGGGACAGAGATGAAGGCAGAGAGAAAGAGAGAGAGTGAAAGAAAGACAGAGGGAAAACAACCCCATGGCCGTGAGTCCCAGATAGAAAGAGAGGGAGAGAGAGTGAGAGAGAGAGGGAGAGAGAGAGAGTGAGAGGGAGAGAGAGAGAGAGAGAGAGAGAGTGAAAGACAGAAAGACAGAGGGAGTACAACCCCATGGCCGTGAGTGCCAGCAGCTGGTGTGCTCCCTCTAACAATGGCTCTTGTGCCCGGGGGGGGGGGGGGGGGGGAGGGGTGGCCATAGGCCAGCAGGGGAGTGCAGAGACACGCCACACACTCACGCATATGCCAGGAGCCTGTCAGAGACTGACACCGGCCGGTCCTCCAGACTGGACACGACCTCTGATCCCGGGACAGAGACGACTGACACCGGCCTGAACACTGGAAACCTGGACTGATCTTGGTTCAGCAAAAACAGGGCATCCAACACACAGCTTGTGATCCTCCAAGTTAATGTCACACACACACACACACACACACACACACACACATACACACATTTCAATCGCACAGGTATGCTGCTCATACAGTAAATATGTGCCAGGAGCTAGTCAAAGAGTGACACTGGCCAGACTGGACACCACGACGGATCCTGACACTGTTTGTCAGACACACAAAACACACACTTCATTGCCATCACATAGGTCAGGGGACAGAGATAGGATTGATGCTGAGACAGTGAACACACTGAGAGCAGGTCACTGCTATGCAATGTCTTTGATTTCTGTGATCAGTTCACTTCCAATCAATTTCAAATGTATTTATTCATTATAGTATCACTGAAAGTGAACACTGGTCGCAAAGGCACTTCACATAGCCCAATACTCCTGCACCCTCAAGTTTACAAACACACACGGGCCTCTATGAGAACAAGAGGCCAGACTGGCCACACACACACGGGCCTCTATGAAAGCAAGAGGCCAGACTGGCCACACACACACGGGCCTCTATGAGAGCAAGAGGCCAGACTGGCCCTGTTAGCACCCCAGAGAGGTACTGAGATACTGTACACACACTAGCGCCCACACACTGGCACACAGATACACAAGCATGCACACATACATATACACAAACACACACACATTCACATCAACACACATACACAAGGAGGTACATACACACACAAGTGCACACATACAGTACATACTTACTGGCACACAGATACACAAGCATGCACACACACACAAACACTAACACACACACCTTGACTTGAACACACATAAACACGGAGGTACATATACATACAAGCACACATACGCATGTGCACACACACTTTACATAGGTTCCTACTACTGCAAGGCTTTTAATGCGTCGCCAGTAAGAAACAGTTGCTGAAGCTGCCAAGCCCAGCCTGTCACAGTGTGTGTGTGGTACAGTGTGTGTGTGTGGTACAGTGTGTGTGTGTGTGTGTGTGTGTGTGTGTGTGTGTGTGTGTGTGTGTGTGTGTGTGCGTGTGGGTGGTACAGTGTATGTGTGTGTGTGTGTGTGGTAAAAGCAATTCTTTTTTCCACCATTTTAGATGGAGCCCCCCCCACCTAAAAAACCTCAGCTTCACAAAAGAAATCAATAGACAACACTACCCAGTGCTTCCATTAGTACTGCTGAGAATTCCAGACTACTGCCAAATGATACTTAAGAGCCATATTACACACACAGATATACACACACACACACACACACACACACACACAAACACAAACACGCGCGCACACACACACAGATATACACACACCCACACCCACACACACCCACACACACACACACACACACACACACACACACACACACAACGTCAGAGTGAGTTAGACATTGTGCTCAAATGTCAGGGATGTATGTGTGTGCATGTGTGTGCATGTGTGTGCGTGCAGCACCTTCCGGAAGGTGCTGGAAGGCGATTGTGGTCCCAGCCCGCGGAGACTAATGCTTTCCTACTCCACTCTCCCCTACCCATAAGCCCCGGTGGCAGGCAACTCATCCTGCGACTCGTTACATAAACACGCTTCACAGCAGAGCAGAGCGGAGAACAGAAGAGAAGGAGAGAAGAGACAAAGAAGAGGATGAAAGGAGAATAGAAGAGAGGAGACCAGAGGAGAGGAAAGGAGAACACATGCAAAGAGGAGAGGAGAGCAATAGAGAGAAGGAGAGGGGGAGAGGAGAGAAGGAAAGGAGAGTAGAGGAAAGTAGAGGAGAGAAGAGAAGAGGAGAGGAGAGGAGAGGAGAGGAGAGGAGAGGAGAGGAGAGGAGAGGAGAGGAGAGGAGAGGAGAGGAGGATAGGTCAGCGTTGAGAGAGAGGAAGAGTGAAGAGGACTAAGAATGGAGGGTAAGACTAACTAGACTAACTAGACCAAACAGACTAACTACACTACAAGACTAAACAGACTAACTACACTACAAGACTAAACAAACTAACTACACTACAAGACTAAACATACTAAATGGATTTAATGGATTAAACAATAGAAGCCCAGCATACGGTCCAGCCTGAGGGTGAAACAGAGAGAGAGAGAAAGAGAGGGAGAGAGAGAGAGAAAAAAAGAGAGGGAGGAGAGAGGGAGAGAGAGAGCCATAGCAGTAGACATTGAGAGAACAAAAGCGAGAGAGTGAAACAGAGAAAGAGAGGGAGAAGGGGATTAAAGAAGAGGAGTAACTGGGAAAGGGGGGACGCTGTTCAAATTCAAAATTGGCCTTCCCTGACAAAAGGCATTAGCTTTGCCTGGGAGTCTGAGAGGGCCGGCAGCACACACTCTTCCATATCTCCCTCTTTCTCTCTTTCTCTTTCTCTCTCTCTCTCTCTCTCGCCCCCTCTTTCCCACTCTCTCTCACCCTCTCCCTCGTTCCCACTCTCTCCCTTTTTTCCTCTTACCCTCTCTCTATCTCTTTACCTCCCTCTCTCTCTCTCCTGCCTGTCCTTCATCAGAGGGCAGAGGGAAGTACCGCGTCAAACACAAGCATCACTGCCTCGCACCAAAAATAGCTCAATCACGCACACACACGCACACACACACAGATACACACACAATCACGCACACACAGATACTCACACAGACACATACACAAACACACACATAGAAATGGACTACCAGAACATTAATTGTGCCGATTCTCCTACAACAATGCATTAAGAACCTAGATGCACTTGCACTTGCACTTGCACATACACACAAGCACACACAAGCACACACACACACACACACACACACACACACACACACACACACACACACACACACTGCAAGCACCAGGTTACTCACATATGATGGAGCTCAGATGCATGCTCCTGCTTCGGTCGTGTGAAGAAGCAAAAAATAATCACACACATATAAACACACACACCCAGAGCACACACATACACCCACGCTCTCTCTGTCTCTCTCTCTCACACACACACGCACACACAGCCTTGGCTGATGGAGGAGGAATGGAGAGGTAAAAGAGAGGGAGCTGAGGGGAGGAGAAGAAGAGAGAGAGAGAGCGAGCGAGAGATGGAGAGAGAGGGAGAGAGAGAGGGACGGTGCCGAGATTCCTTCCCCTATAGGATGCAGTGTCGGAACGGAGAGAGAGAGGGGGCGGACAGTTGCTGCTGACGTCACATTTTCATGAATGAAGGGGGAGAGTGACGCAGAGAGGGGAGGGAGGGGGGGGGGGGAGCCTGGGGGGGCGGACTGGAGGGGAGGGGCGCGGATGCAGACTGAAGATTTGGGAGATGAATGAATGGCGCTGGTGCATTCTAGCTCTCTATTTATTCTTTTTGCTAATGCCATCTGTGGCTGTCGCTCTCTGCGTGTATCTGTGTGTCATTGTGTGTGTTTGTGTGTGTATGTGTGTACATGTGCATGTGTGTACGTGTGTGTGTTCCGGTGTGTGCGTTTGTGCTTTTATGATCATGAAGTAGTTATCTGTGTGTATGCACGTGTGTGTGCATGTGTGTGCGTGTGTGTGTGTATGAGTGTGTATGCATATGCGTGCAAGTCAGAGTGTGTGCTTTGTTATCGTGGAGTAGTTATCTCGGCCCTCTTTAATAAATGATCAGGAATTTTTGACGTCAGCATTGCGGGCTTAGCTGCTTGGGGTGGAATCACATTTAGCATGGAACACACACACACACACTCACACACGGGAGGCAGAGCTCGGCGGGATGGGTGCTTGGGATTAGCGTTCACTCGCACGGCATCTGGAATGAGCAGAGGTGCGTGTGAGGATGGAGAGTTCTGGAAGGTTCTGGAGGGGGTCCAACTGGATGCTGCTGACTAAGGCACACATCCCACAGCCACTCCGCTTCAGCACTTCACGGATGTAGGACACTGGGGCTGGACTTGCATCGCTAGCATGGCAACCCCGGAATGGAAGCAGACTCGCAGGGACTGTTCTAGAACAATCCGGAGGCGGAACACGGAACTACACAGTGCAGCTCATCACAGCAGACCAGAGCACACGACAGCGGGAGGGGAATCATCAACCTGCTGACCCCGTTTTGTGTTTCACAAAGCCATTAACAAGCAGCAACGCTCTTCTAGTTTGCAGATATGCTAATGCTAACAGATATGCTAACAAGTCCAAGGTCCTGAGCTCCATACACAAACAGCACATTTACTACTAATAAAGTAGTCCACAATTCCTGGACTTGGACTGTTAGATGCTTTGGGCAAACGTGTTTGGTAAAGAAATGTCTGAAGACAGAGAAGTTCACCCCAAATAAAACTGAAACATACTTTTGCACTTAACACTACTGCTATGCCTTAACTCTACTGCTATGCCTTAACTCTACTGCTATGCCTTAACTCTACTGCTATGCCTTAACTCTACTGCTATGCCTTAACTCTACTGCTATGCCTTAACTCTACTGCTATGCCTTAACTCTACTGCTATGCCTTAACTCTACTGCTATGCCTTAACTCTACTGCTATGCCTTAACTCTACTGCTATGCCTTAACTCTACTGCTATGCCTTAACTCTACTGCTATGCCTTAACTCTACTGCTATGCCTTAACACTACTGCTATGCCTTAACTCTACTGCTATGCCTTAACTCTACTGCTATGCCTTAACTCTACTGCTATGCCTTAACTCTACTGCTATGCCTTAACTCTACTGCTATGCATTAACTCTACTGCTATGCATTAACTCTACTGCTATGGCTGAACTCTACTGCTATGCATTAACTCTACTGATATGCCTTAACACTACTGCTATGCCTTAACTCTACTGCTATGCCTTAACTCTACTGCTATGCCTTAACTCTACTGCTATGCCTTAACTCTACTGATATGCATTAACTCTACTGCTATGCCTTAACTCTACTGCTATGCCTTAACTCTACTGCTATGCCTTAACACTACTGCTATGCCTTAACTCTACTGCTATGCATTAACTCTACTGATATGCATTAACTCTACTGCTATGCCTTAACACTACTGCTATGCCTTAACTCTACTGCTATGCCTTAACACTACTGCTATGCCTTAACTCTACTGCTATGCCTTAACTCTACTGCTATGCCTTAACTCTACTGATATGCCTTAACTCTACTGCTATGCCTTAACTCTACTGCTATGCCTTAACTCTACTGCTATGCCTTAACTCTACTGCTATGCCTTAACTCTACTGCTATGCATTAACTCTACTGATATGCCTTAACACTACTGCTATGCCTTAACTCTACTGCTATGCCTTAACTCTACTGCTATGCCTTAACTCTACTGCTATGCATTAACTCTACTGCTATGCATTAACTCTACTGATATGCCTTAACTCTACTGCTATGCCTTAACTCTACTGCTATGCCTTAACTCTACTGCTATGCCTTAACTCTACTGCTATGCCTTAACTCTACTGCTATGCCTTAACTCTACTGCTATGCCTTAACACTACTGCTATGCCTTAACTCTACTGATATGCATTAACTCTACTGATATGCCTTAACTCTACTGATATGCCTTAACTCTACTGCTATGCCTTAACTCTACTGCTATGCCTTAACTCTACTGCTATGCCTTAACTCTACTGCTATGCCTTAACTCTACTGCTATGCCTTAACTCTACTGCTATGCCTTAACTCTACTGCTATGCCTTAACACTACTGCTATGCCTTAACTCTACTGCTATGCCTTAACTCTACTGCTATGCCTTAACTCTACTGCTATGCCTTAACACTACTGCTATGCCTTAACTCTACTGCTATGCCTTAACTCTACTGCTATGCATTAACTCTACTGATATGCCTTAACACTACTGCTATGCCTTAACTCTACTGCTATGCCTTAACTCTACTGCTATGCCTTAACTCTACTGCTATGCATTAACTCTACTGCTATGCATTAACTCTACTGATATGCCTTAACACTACTGCTATGCCTTAACTCTACTGCTATGCCTTAACTCTACTGCTATGCCTTAACTCTACTGCTATGCCTTAACTCTACTGCTATGCCTTAACTCTACTGCTATGCCTTAACTCTACTGCTATGCCTTAACTCTACTGCTATGCCTTAACTCTACTGCTATGCCTTAACTCTACTGCTATGCCTTAACTCTACTGCTATGCCTTAACTCTACTGATATGCCTTAACTCTACTGCTATGCATTAACTCTACTGATATGCCTTAACTCTACTGCTATGCCTTAACTCTACTGATATGCATTAACTCTACTGATATGCCTCTGGTCGGGCATAAAGACAGCTGTCCATTGTTCTCAGTCCTAAGCACACCCTTACTACTCTCATTTCGTCACACACACACACACACACACACACACACACACACACACACACACACACACACACACACACACACACACACACACACACACACACACACACAGACACACACAGACACAGTATGAGCAAACACTCTGTCAGACACAAGGTTAATAGACACAAGGTTAGTAGACACAAGGTTAACAAACACGAGTCAACAAGCACAGGGTTAGTCAAACTCCCATTGGTCAAGTCTATTGACTCTGAGGGTTCACTCTGACACCAAACATTACATTCAGCCTTTCCCAACAATAATGTACCTACTAAACTGTGGCTGAACCTCAGTACACTGGATTTTTAAACACAAACACTCACACACATACACACACGATAGTGAAGACATAGAGTCCAGACAAGAGTCCAAAAACACCAAAGTGAGTTATCTCTGCATAAACTGTATATTCTGTAGTCCCGAATAAAATCAAGGTCAGTTATCTGTGCAAAAACTGTATATTCTGTAGTCCCAAATAAAATCAAGGTGAGTTATCTCTGAATAAACTGTATATTTTGTAGTCCTGAATAAAAACAAGGTGAGTTATCTCTGCATAAACTGTATATTTTGTAGTCCTGAATAAAAACAAGGTAAGTTATCTCTGCATAAACTGTATATTCTGTAGTCCTGAATGAAGCGACTTGAATGAAATCATACATGGTCCTGGCCCTGTTCAGTTTGCCATCGCTGCTGGGGTCATTGGACTGTGACTAGCCTAGAGTGTGTGTGTGTGTGTGTGTGATGTGGTTTTGGGGAAGAGTAGGACCCAAAGGTCACCATGGCCAGAATGATGACACAGTCTGAAGGTGAGCCGGGGGCCAAAAGCAGATAAGCTTAGAACACACACACACACACACACACACACACACACACACACACACACACACACACACACACACACACACACACACACACACACACACACACACACACACACACACACACACACACACACACACACACACACACACACACAGTGTGCAATACACTCTATCCCATTTGAAATACACACTATCACATGTGAAACACAAAGAAGTATGTTGGTAAGCAAGAGAAAACCAAACCAGCTATCGATCCAATGTATGAAACTGATAGTAGGCAAGAACTCTGAACAATGTCTTAATGACATCTTAAAATGATTGTAAAAAACTGTTATGTTTGATCTACAGATCACGTTCTGCTTTGGTTCTTGCACACTTTATATCCCACACTCACGCCCAAATTCATATTTCTGTCTACGCTTCAGCCACACACACACAGCCACACACACAAACACACAAAGACATCCACACACACACACACACACACACACACACACACACACACACACACCAGCTGGGTTACAAGCCTTACCTTTCCGAGAACTGATAACCATGTCCTGGTACAGTGCTGTCGGTTCTCCTCACAAATTGGCGTGACCCTTCAAGCTCGTCACCTGAACACACACACAAAAAGAGACAGGTTAAAGGTCAGCGTACTCCATC
>NC_137924.1:30500866-30603366 GCF_963457725.1 Sprattus sprattus
AACACACACAAACACACACATAGCTACGTGTGTGTGTGTGTGATGTAAATCATCACGTATGCTCACACTGGGATGAAGTCTGTACAACTCATGTTCATGTGTGGGTGGCTGTGTGTGTGCATGTGTGTGTGTGCGTGTGAGTGTGTGTGTGTGTGCATGTGTGCGTGTGCGTGTGAGTGTGTGTGGGTGTGCATGTGTGCGTGTGTGCGTGTGTGTCTGTGCGTATGTGTGTGTGTGTGTGTTTGTGACATGTTCATCATCACGTATGCTCACACTGGTGATGGTGTCTGTACTAGAGATGCGCGGTTGGCGGTTGCACCCGCGGACTCCGCGGTTAAACCGCGGATCGGGCGGGTGACGTGACAAAAAATTATATTTTAATTAAATTCGGGCGGGTGGCGGTTTACCCAACGAAATTCTAAATATCTACACATTGTTAAATGTCGTTACCTACATCCAAGCACATTTTCAAATAATCAAATTTTCATCAGGCAGTAAATTGGCCTTGTTCCGTGTATGCATACAAAGCAAACAAAGGAAGCAAAAAAGTTTAAATTAAGTGATGATCCCTATCATGTCGCGTCTCTTTGCAACGCCGCAAACCTGCAAGCTATGAGTCAGCTGTCAGTATTGGAAGAAGCCTTAACGTGTCGTAGATGAAGCTGCCTGGGTTATTTTGTTCCAGTCATTGTAGCCTACCACTCGTGGAATAAGGAATTTCAAAGAGATGATGGAGTGATTTGACTCAGAAGTGACATTGGGCATTGGCAGCGCGAGATGAACAAGTTAAACTTCTAGCTCAGTAACTTCACCAGCTAAGAAAGAAGGTAAGAAAAATAGTCGGAAAACTTTGATTTGCAAGGCAAGCAGGCAAGTGTTGGGGTTGTTACAGTATAAAGCCTACAATGCGGTGGAATTTCGGAATTAATAGACTCGGCGTTTCAGTAGGCTATATTACCATATTAAAATGGTGTACCAAATTGCGTTTTATTACAATGATAAAAAAGTGTAGGCCTACTAGCCTATGGTAAGGTCAGGTTTGCCGATGTGCTTGGCTATTTTAAAGTTTCTCCCATGTGCATCGATCGGAGACAGACGTCACTTCACTGATAATATTCTGGGGATAGGCTACAACATAGCCAATAGGCTTTCATACTAGGGGCTTTATCCTTTAAATATCTTTGCGGCATTGGATCAGTCTGCTTTCAAGAACAGGCAAGAACTTTCTATCCTCGCGTCACAGCGCCTATACCTAAAAACAACAGGCGGATGGCGGGCAGGTGCGGTTTTGAAAATTGGTCAAAAAAATTGGTGCGGATGGATAGCGGACGGATCATGCGTTTTGTGATGCGGTTGCGGATGAAATAATAGCCCATCCGCGCATCTCTAGTCTGTACATCTCATGTACCTGTGTGTGGGAGTGTGTGAGCATGTGTGTGTGTGTGCGTATGTGTGTGAATGTGTGTGTGGTGTGTGTGTGTGCGTGTGCGTGTGTGTGTGTGTGAAAGAGGGTCGAGAGGAGGATGGAAGGGAGAGTGAATGCTAAAGGGCTAAAGGGACTGTAAAGAAGGAGACACTAATTTACGAGTGGGTTCAGATGGTTGTGTGTGTGTGTGTGTGTGTGTGTGTGTGTGTGTGTGTGTGTGTGTGTGTGTGTTTGTGTGTTTGCGTAAGTGGCTGAGTAGACAATAAATATGGTATGCTAAGGCAGAAGAGAAAAGAGGGCATTATACAGGCAGTTGACTGTGGTCTGTGTGTTTGTCTGTGTGTGCTTGTCTGTGTGTGAGTGTGTGTGTGTGTGTGTAGTATGTCTTTGTATGTGTGTGTGTGTGTGTGAGAGAGAGAGAGAACGCAGTGTAATAAAAGAGGGGATGGACACTCAGGCACTTGTTCTCTTTCTCTCTCACACACACACACACACACACACACACACACACACACACACACACACACACACACACACACACACACACACACACACGGGTCTGTGTGGCTTGTGCCGGTGCAGTGTGAGCGATCAGGCGATGCTCCTCCACTCGTGTGTGCTAATGCAGGACCCATGAGATGCTGCAGGCAGGAGTAATTATAGCAGCTCTGCTCCAGAGCAACACTGCAGTCACACAAACACACACACACACACACACACACACACACGTATAGACATACACACACACACACGTATAGAGACACACACACACACACATGTACACAGACACACACGCACACACACATTTATACAGACACACACGCACACGTATACAGACACACACGCACACACACACACACACGTAAACAGACACACACACACGCACACACACACACACACACACACTAGGGATGCAAATGATTAATCGACTTTAGATTAATTGTCGATTAAGAGGTTGCTCTATCAAAATGTATTCATCACGATTAATCGCTAGAGGGCGCTAGCGCGAGAGACCGGTTGAAAACAAAATGAAGCGAGCGAAAAGAAGTGCGGTGTGGGACCACTTCAACATTGTTAATTCAGGCAAAGAAGTCAAATATTCTCTGTGTAATGCGGTATTGAAATACAATAGTTCCACTAGCTCACTCAGTTATCATTTGAACACCGTGCATGCTGCTGTCCTGCATGGCACCACCAGTTCACCTGGTCAACCTAAAATCACAGCTACACTGTATTATACCTTCTCTCGCTTACTGCCGCGAGTTAAGGCTTAAAACTCAGGTTAGCTGTTAGCTCGTTAGCGGGCTAGCTCACCTTGCTATGAATGTGAATATCTCTGTCTACTCCCGCGCTAACGTGTGCCCGCGAGTTTGGCTCATAAGAGTTAGTAAGTAAGTAAGTAGAGAGTTGAGTTGGCTAATTAGCTTGATAGCGGACTAGCTCACTCAGGCTTAATGATATTATATACCTAGCTCGTTAGCGGGCTAGCTTACCTTTGCCTGATGGCTTGCCATTAAGAATGTAACTACTCTATCCCTCACTACCGTGAGCGCGAGTTAAACTTCAGAGAGTTGTGTTGGCTATTTAGCTTGTAATAGCCTAGATGCAGTTTCTTCATAATCTATAGGCTCAATAATATTCTGTTTGGCTCTCTATTTAATTTCTTCTATTCTTTTTTTTTTATGTCTGTTTCAAATGCAAGAACTGAGCCAGTCCATAATTTTATTTCTTTGTTTTAAATTAAAGAATGTATTTTATTATACCATAAAAAAACTTTTCTGCTTTCTTTTCCTAATGCATAATTACTTGAGGAATGTATAATAGAATAGAATATAATTATCATAATGTAATGTAATATAATAACTCAACTATTTAGCTGATATTTGTAAAGGCCCTATTGAAGCACTGAAACTCAGGTGAAAAACGCCGCTTATCAATTAATCGAAAGTCGATCGATAAGATTATCAACTAATGATTAATGAATTAATCGATAATTTGCATCCCTAACACACACATATGCAGACACACCCACAAACATGCACACACATAAACCCATGTACTTACAACAACGAACAAACATACATTCATACATACACATGCATGCACACATATACTGTATATAAACGCATATAAGCAAAAACAACATATCTTTATGTTAATGTTTTTTATGTTTAACGTACCCATATGCACACACAAACATATACACACACATACACATACACACACACACACACACACACACACACACACACACACACACACACACACACACACAGACAATCTCTGATCATACACAGAAATTAACTGACACATAACTGAGGCTATGTGCACACGAAGTCTAGTTTGTCTGCCTCCGCAACGTGCAGAATACCGATAGCCCTATCATAAATACGAACACTCTCTATCCGCACCTTGTTTCCGCAACGATCGCAGTCCGGGGTAGAAAGTGAGTAGATTTGAATCGGTACGGGGGCTGGTGTTCGTCTGCACGGTTTCACGCAACCTGATGACGTCATTGCCCCACATCATCTTTTCGCGATCTCCAACCACTATATATATAACTTGTTCTCCCTCAAAATCTCACTCCTGGTGGGCCTCGAATTCACTAAGATTAACCCAGTCTTCTGATTTTTGATTAGCATCTTATCTTGATCTAATTCTTCTTATTCAGACGTAACATAACTTTCATGACCACAAATATAAATTGGCCAGCGATTTAATTTGCTTTTTTATTAATAAATGTATGTAAAATGCTCGGAGCAATGCATCATGGGAAATGGGATGACAGACATGTCATGATACTGTTCCAAACTCTTTATTATCAATAGAAAAAAGAATTAATTTTCGCATATTCTTTAGTCTGACCACTGATATTAACTATCATAATGTAATGTTGTTAATTGGAGCTTGAATGTCTTGTGTAATGTGTTTATCCTCGTGCTGTGAAGTCCCTTCTTCTAGGTTTTTCACGTTTTTTCAGTTGTGTAAATAAAGCGCTAAAGCGCCACCCACAGGCGTGAGGTATGTACTACAGCCCGTCCAACACAATCTGCTGCCTCCGTGTTTACGCAAATCTCTCGTTGCCAGCCTCCGTATTTACGAAATTAAAAGATTCGATTGGTGTGAAAAGTAAATCCGATTCGGGGGCCCAAGACTTCGTGTGCATAGCACCTAAGTATAGCTTGTTGCTGAGCCCACACCAAATACTCCTGCCAATCAACTGTCCAGACTCTTCAGACCCCCACTCTGGCCAGAGGAGGTGGGAGGGGGGGGGGGGGGATGTTCCATGATGACACGAAATTATTACCACACCCTACACACAGAGACACACACACACTTATTATCACTCACGCCACGAAAATGTGAAATTAAACTAAGCTCTACAACATGCAAGCACAGGCCTGGTTGTAGCAGTGCACAACATTGTAACCTTTATTGGATCCAAGCCAAGCAAGGGTCAGATTCATCCTAGCTAGCTCAACAAGCCTTGTTAGCAACCAAGCTTATAGCATTGTGCATATATACAGAGCATGAACACGGTCACTGAATTGCCATGATGCTTCCTGCCAGTTTGGCGACCTAATGGCTAGCTTCCTGCTAGCTAGGCGACCTAATGGCTAGCTGCCTGCTAGCTAGGCTATCTAATGGCTAGCTCCCTGCCAGCTAGGCTACCCAATGGCTAGCTCCCTGCTAGCTAGGCTACCTAATAAAGTGGCACTAGGGAATTGACCACCACAAAGACGCAATGGTGGATTAAGAGCGGAGGGAAAAGCTAAAGAAGCTGAAGAAAAGACCCCTACACTAGAAGATGTTGGACGCTCAGTTTTTTGAGAACATTACAGATCCACACAAAAGTATTTAAACCTCACATCCTCATCACAGTGAGACTGAGCGTTGCCCAGGTGCATCTGTTTGGCTTTAATACAACAAAAAAACATCATCATTCATCCAATCATGTAAGATTTATATTCTCACAAATGTCATAACCTTTCACGATGAGTTGAGGTTTGTCCCCTTCAGTTGGGTTTTGCTCTAGACCAGAAGCTATGTGTGTGTCTGTAACATCGCACCCTATACGAATCAACTTTGTGTTGAGTTCCGGTTTGCCAGGCTTAGTTGGGTCCAGCTCTATGTGTGCTATGTGCGGTATGTGTGTGTTTGCAGTATTCAGATCAAGCTCCAGATTTGCAACAAACTCTGTTTGTGTGTGCGTTTGTGTTGTATTTACATGTCTGTGTGTGTGTGTGCGTGCGTGCGTTTGTATATATGTGTCTGTGTGTGTGTGTGTGTGTGTCAGACTGCATTTAATTCTTCCTGGGGCCGCTGCTCTGGCCTGTGTGGAGCTGGCCCCTGCCGAGAGGCCGGTAAGGTGGTAGGGGTAGCTGGGCTAGTAGAGAGGCCGGTAACTTGGTAGGGGTAGCTGGGCTAGTAGAGAGGCCGGTAACTTGGTAGGGGTAGCTGGGCTAGCTGAGAGGCCGGTAAGGTGGTAGGGGTAGCTGGGCTAGTAGAGGCTGGTAAGGTGGTCGGGGTAGCTGCGCTGGCTGGGGTTGGGTGTCTATTTAAAGACACTGGCCTGGCTGTGAGGAGGAGCCTAATGACAGGAAGCAGCATCATCACTGAAATGTCACCCAGCATGGGGAGAAAAGGGAGGGACACGGAGAGAGGAGAGAGAATGATGGAGCAGAGAGAACGAGAGAGAGAGGAAGAGGAAGGGGTGAATGACATGGTTTGAGAGAGACAGAGAACGATGGAGTGAGAGAGAGAGAGAGAGACAGGGAGAGAGATAAAAGGGAGAAATGAGAAAAGAGGGGAAGAGAAAGAGAGAGAGAGAAAACAAAATGAGAAAGGTCAGTTGGAGAAGGCCTGCGGGACCAGGAAGAGAGAGAAAGAGTGAGAGAGAGAGAAAAAGAGAGAGAGAGAGAGAGAGAGAGAGAGAGAGGGAGATAGAGGAGGAGGACGGCAACCATTCATGCACACATCAGCTTCAGTCCTTTGTCTGGATTCCTCTGCTTAACTGAATCACAAGACATATGGCACGAACATTAAATAGGAACTGTGTGTGTGTGTGTGTGTGTGTGTGTGTGTGTGTGTGTGTGTGTGTGTGTGTGTGTGTGTGTGTGTGTGTGTGTGTGTGTGTGTTATGACCCCTGTTTGTGTAACCATAGTATGTGAGTATGTGCCTATACAGGCATAAGAGTATAAGAAAATGAGTACAAGAGAGTAGCTCAATGTCCATTACTGTACCTCTGTATGTGGATGGATGGATACATGGATGGATGGATGCATGGATGGATGCATGGATGGATAGACACCGTATCCCAGGGTCACAGATCATTTCTGTAGGCTATTGTGGGAGAAAATGTGCTGGTTGAAGTGTGTGCATGCTTCTGAATGTGTGTGCTAATGCAAGTGTGTGTGTGTGTGTGTGTGTGTCCAATATAGATAAAGCTGCATGTGTGTTCATTCGTGTGCAGACAACAACAGAAAGCACCCAGAGCAAATAAAAGCAGCCATGTTGAATTAAAAACAGTAACACACAGACTGCAAATCTGAAAATCTCTTTCTCTCTCCCTTCTTCTCTCTCTCTCTCCCTCTCTCTATCAACACCATTTATTCACGTGCCAACACAGACACGCACACACACGGACACGCACACACACGGACGCGCACACACACGAACGCGCACACACCGATGCGCACACACGGACACAGTTAGTGCTGATCCTTTCACACTCTGTGACAGGGGAGAGGTAACACACATATGGTGTGTCTCTTGCTCAGTCTGACTGATGCTTCCTTTACTGAGTCTATGGCTACAGGGTCGCGTGGAACAGAGCAAACATCACTCCTCTGTCAGAACACATAAAGCCGCGTGGCACTCAGCACACCAGCAGACAACACCAAACACCAAACACTCCTCCGCCAGAACACACCGAGCCGCGTGGCACACAGCACACTGGCAAACATCTCCAAACACCAACGCTCCTCCGTCAGAACACAACGGCCGTTTCCATCAAACATGGCAGACCTCTGCAGCCTGAAGGCCCAAACGGTCACCCCTCATCAAGCTCCAACACTACACTACCCACAACCCCCTGCATCTCAAACCACGTTAAAGGTGTAGTCCTGGATGGATAACGGTCCAATACACCTTGTGTCCAATTTAGCTAAATCCTCCTCACACTCAGAGGAATACAATACACCAGCCAATCAGCAACGTTGCTTAAGGGGTACAGAAGGGATGGGTGTATTTGATTGGCTGTTGCCAGGATCGGGGACAGTACCTTTAAGGGCCATCATTTGACAACATGGGAGTCGATCTGTTACAGTCCAATTACTTAATCAATAAAAAGAGCAATTTGACAAAGTAAAAAACTAAAATCCCCACTGATTTTTCCATCCCGCACGAACCCCAGGAAATAAAGTCTGGATGTTAACGGAAGGCTAAGGTTCTGCGATTATAAAACAAGCGGCCTGATTTATACTTGACCAAACCTGACAAGCGCCCTCTTACACTACATGATTATGAAAAAGAAAACAAACAGAGAGAGTTAGGGGGCAGGAGAAAGAGAATGAGAGAGAGAGAGATCCACAGTGAGGGTGGGGGAAAGAGAGATAGGGGAGGGGTTAGAGTGCGAAAGAGAGAGAAACGGAGAGAGAGAGCGACAGATCTGATTTCTCTCCAGGGCTGGGATTAGAGCGCTGAGATCCATCTCTTCCTGCACATGTAAATTACATAAATGTAGCTGCCGCTGTCCTGCCTGCCACTGTCCTCACTGCAACCCTGCTAAGCCACCCCTCCCATACCCTCTCCTCTCATTCTCTCTTCTCCTCTACCCTCCCATCCCCTCTCCTCTCATTCTCTCTTCTCCTCTCCTCTCCTCTCCTTTCTTCTGTTCTTTTCTCCTCTACTGTCCCTCTCCTCTCCTTTCTTTTCTTCTCTCTTCTTATCTTCTCTCTCTTCCCCCCCCCCCCCCCCCCCCAATCCCACACATTCAGATTTGTAGGTTCCCTTGACGACCACATATTTGGTTGCCATGCCACTCTGGTTGCGTGCATCGGTGACTGAGAGCAGACACAGTAGACACACAGTTGTGGAAGATTTAATGTGAAAGGCAAAGAAACCCTGAAAAATCTAAAGGGTGAGCATCTCTCAGAGCATCAGGAAAGAGAAAGCCTCCTCTCTCTCTCTCTCTCTCTCTACACCCTTCTAAAGGGTGAGCGTCTCTCAGAAAACCCTGAGAAGTCTAAAGGGTGAGCGTATCTCAGAGCATAAGGGAAGAGAAAGCCTCCTCCTCCCTCTCTCTCTCTCTCTCTCTCTCTCTACACCCTTCTAAAGGGTGACCTCTCAGAGAAACACTGAGGAGTCTAAAGGGTGAGCGTCTCTCAGTAAAACCCTGAGAAGTCTAAAGGGTGAGCGTATCTCAGAGCATAAGGGAAGAGAAAGCCTCCTCCTCCCTCTCTCTCTCTCTCTCTCTCTCTACACCCTTCTAAAGGGTGACCTCTCAGAGAAACACTGAGGAGTCTAAAGGGTGAGCGTCTCTCAGAGTAGCAGGAAAGAGAAAGGCTCCTCCTGGCACCGTTTGTTTCATGTCCAATCAGAGACCTTCTCAGGACGGGCAGTCCATTATAAGTGAGTGAATGTGTGTGTGTGTGTGTGTGTGTGTGTGTGTGTGTGTGTGTGTGTGTGTGTGTGTGTGTGTGTGTGTGTGAGTGAGTGCATAAAGGAGTGCAGAGTCAGGTCAGTGGTCATGTAAGCCCACTTCCCCCCGTGCACAGTGCAGCGTGGATCAAGCAGCTGTTACGCAACACCACTCGCCCAGATGATGCTCTCTGATTCATACAAGAGGGAGTAGATTCATACAAGAGGGAGTAGATTCATACAAGAGGGAGTAGATCCAGAGTGAGTATACTGAAAGCTTGAGCCCATCCAGACAGAACTCTACGACTTTAGAATGGACAAATACTGGAATCAGGGTCTAGTAGACTCTGGAGTGGATCTAGAAAAACCCTGGAATGGTCTCCATACTATGCCCTCTCGTTGTGGAGTACAAAAGTCATGCCTAGCCCTGCAAGATTACAGCCTTCTCTCTGAGATGAGATCCTTTGCTATAACCCAAGTATGAGAGAAAGACAGAGAGAGAGGGAGAGAAAGACAGAAAGAGAGAGAGGGAGAGAAAACAAACCAGCATGACCAGACAAAGCAGTCCTGTCTACTTCTCTCCTCACACTTGCAGCTGAAACACATGTCAGGTTCCTTCCTACCACACTTCAAAATACACACCCACCAAAGGAGCATCCTGAGACGCCAGTCCAAGCTCTATAACCCCCCCCCCCCCCCCCCCCCCCCTTCACTCTAATATCCATACAAACATCAACTGACCCCCCCCACTCTAAGTAGCAAAACACCTTAATTTCCCTGATTGGAATGTGACCTGTAACTTCAAAACGTTTCCATGCAGGGAAGCCAGATAGCAACTCAGAGAGAACTGCTTTCTCTGACATGACACAGGTTTACCCAACTCATGGAATATCAATTTATTATTATATATAATATTCAGTATGGTAAATTAACTAGGATTCTATTTCAAGCTATCTGGTCAATACAAAGTCAAATGTGAAAGAAAGCAAGCTGGCAACTTCACTGCCTCCCAAAACTACATGGAGAGACATAAAGTAGGAGAGGCAAACTGTAGAACAAACTCCACTGGTTCTCATCATTCCGGCCTCATCAAAGCTTCTGTTCCAAAATGCATGGGTAAATAGTTTGCTCTCTAATTAACAAATGTCTCTACCAAAGCCTGTGTTGATCTTCCGTCACTAACAGGCGTGCTGTCTATAACTTTCTGATGCATAGTTTAGGTCACAGAAAATTAAGATTTGACCTTTGACACTTCTACCCTCTGCCCACCACACACAACCGCACGCGAGCGCACACACGGGAGTAACGGACGGTACATGACCATGATCGTTGAAAGACAGCCCCATTTGTTCTCGTTACCTTCCTACAAATGGCTTTGTTGGGACGGCATTTGACGACACTGGCTACACGATTTTATTGAAATGTAAGCAAACATCCATGCTATGCGTCAATCTGTGATACCACTGCACTCATTTGGAAACCATCGCATCTGTATCGGCTGTTCTATGCCTAGCCTACATAGGAGTTTACATAAGCGGAGATATAGAACTATACTACATAACTTTGTAATTAATAAACAGCCCTAATCCTATATATATATATTTCAGCTCTTTGGTTTATTATTTACATTAAAAAACCAAAGCCGACGCATTCCAGAGTAAGCCTTGGTAGAAAGGCAAACAGATATGTAACACAATGCAACAACATATCGCGTTCAAAGAACGCTACGGTGAGTAGGGCCTACCCAATAGTGTTTTATAAAGTCAATTCTGTGCTTTTTCTGGCGTAAAAGCGTTTGCTGTCAGCTGTGAGGTCCAGGTATGGCTTTTCTGACAGCAGAAATAAGACAAGACTGCAACGCAACAACCCCATCGACCGAGGGCTGGATAGGACATTGCATCTTTAACAGCAAGTGTTTCCGATATCTATACTGTTAAGAAAAATACATTGAAAAGGAGTCGACTACATTGTCTATTACGGATCAAATGGGACAGCTGCTAGACTACGCGGAGGGAAATAGCCTACATGCACATCACTGCTCGCAAGCATAGCCACGTCTTCTACAAACGATACCACTTCTCAGAAAGACTGAATACGCGTATTTGCATGCAAGGAAATCGATTGTAACAACATTTACACAAAACAATCAGGCTTTTATAAAAATGACTACAACAAGACACCTTTAAGCGAAATACAAAAGGGGGTATGCCTACCGTTTTTATTTTTCACTCGGAGACCGAGCGGTGGATTCCAGCTCTAGCCGTCAATTTACAGTAATCCAATGGTTTAATCCTTGTCTTGTGAGCACCAACGTCACTTCCGCGTTTTCTCAACCATACACCTGTAACGCCGCTCGTGCCGAATGGGACCCTATAAATAGATGTGATCAAGCGTCAGTGTATCGCATCTCATACGGTGCACAGTCACAACAAGGTGGTCTCTCAGTTTACATTGTGACTTGAACGCCTAGGGCCAATTAGGTGCTTTATTTGAAGAATGTCGCGTAGACATACATGACAAACTAAACGACGGATGGCTCACGCTTCGATGAAAACTATAACGTCAAACCCTTTAAGTAGACAAGTAGACCGAGCTATTCCATGCTTGTTTTCTATGCAGTGGTAGAAAGAGTTCATTCTTGGCCGACTCTGGGAATAACAGAGGGGCGGACCGATACTAGCCTACTCATGCCGTGAGGCCATATCTTCTGAACCAATGAACATGCTTTGGCAGAAGGCACCGAAACGTTCTGTCTCAGCACAGTAGGCCCGGGTCGTCTTCACTGATGTATTGATTTAGGCCTTCCTGATCAATACATACTGTAAGTCTGTAAGTAAATACGAAGGTTTTCTAGAAACCAAGCCCCTAAAACTTCTATGTACACTGTAAAATATTTCACCGTAATTTTACAGTAAATTACTGGTTCCTAATTGCATTCATTTCACGGTAATTTTACAGTAATTTATTGTAAATATTTCACAGTAATGTACTGTACATGTTTTACAGTAATGAACTGTAAAAATTTCACAGTAAAATGCAATGCAACTACAGCAGTATATTGTAATTTCACAGTTTAATGCCATTGGATTACTGTGATTTGGCAGTATGTAGCTGTGGAATTACATCGTCTTGCTGTATATAATTTACAGTATTTTTACTGTAAAACTTAAGTTATGCAACTAGTACATTATACTGTACATTTACAATTTAAGTACTGCACATTTGACTTGTTAACTGATTTTACCACACAAATGTGCTTTGGATTTGCTAAATTAAAAGTCAAAGCAAGAACAAAGACAATACTAATTTTAACTTTTTAAATTCATTACTCAATACCCAAATACATACAAATTCATGAAGGTTTAAAACACGTCATATTTATTATTCAATACCTAAATACATTACAATAAAAAAGGTTTAAAAAACACGCAAAAAAATCAATACCCAATTACATAACAATTACTGAAGGTTTGAAACATGTCAAATTCATTACTCAATACCCTAACCCTAGAACTAAAAAACCCAAATACAAAAAGCAAAAGTTAAAAACACGTCAAATTCATTAATCAATATCCTAATACACAACGAAAAAAGTTTAAAACACGTCAAATTACACACAACACTCCAGAACGTAGACTCTCCTAAATAACTCTGTCTGTCTTCAAACCATATAAAATATAAACAAAACTTCGGAACATATATAAACAAAAATTAAATGCAATTACAAAAAAAAAAAAAATGCAAAAACAATTAAAAATGTACAATGACCACTCGAAGTCGACAAGCTTTCTCTGGAGTGTGCTGACATTTGCATTTATCCCTCCACGCCTCTTCTTCGAGCCTTGCTCTGGGTTGATGCCCAAGAAGCACCTGTAAACAATAAGCAAAGACAACTTTCAGTTTTACAGATTTAATATGGCATTGTTTATCCAAGGCACATGCACCAAATAAGTTAGTATTGAAAGCCAAGCAAGATTGATATAAGCAACGCAAATCAGGAGGCTAAAATTAGCTCCTTTGAAATGACATAGCCTAGTTGCTGCATCTGGAGGCTAACGTTTACTTTAACTTTCACGCTAATTTGTGTATTCTCAGTCGAATAACACACTCTATACCTGGACACGTGGAGAATATTAATTGAGAACACATCATTTGAGCGTTCCAAAACAACTATACATTACTTGTCTGTGAGGAAAATCTTGGCGGGGAAAATGGCTTTAAAATTACTTAGCTGGAGGCTAACGTTAGCTTACTATAACTGTCACGCTTATTTGTGTATTCTCAGTCGAATTACACACTCTATACCTGGACATGTGGACAGCATTAAATGAGAACACATCATTTGAGCTTTCCAAAACAACTACACATCCAAAACAACTATACATTACTTGTCTGTGAGGAAAATCTTCGCGGGGAAAAATTGTTTAAAATTACTTAGCTGGTTGCTGCAGCTGGAGGCTAACGTTAGCTTCCTTTAACTTTCACGCTAATTCGAGTATTCTCCGTCAAATAACTAACACACTATGACTAAAATTGACATGTGGAGACCATTAACCTTAAATGGAAACTCACAATTAGAATTTTACAAAGATAAGTTTCTTCTCTGTGAGGCAAAGCTTCACGGAGAAAACAGCTTTTGGAATTTCTCAAAAAGTGGTTCTTTAAGTGACCTGACCTTGATCCAAAAGATCGTTAATTTACTAACCCAGACAACGAACGTTATTAAAACGTTATTATTATAGAGTTGTGACAAGCTCTCTGTCAACCTTACCTTTATCTTCTATCTAGCTCATGTGCTGTAGTGTATCCACCTTCGCGCTCTTCTATCATGTGCTGCCTGCGTCTGTAGTCACCGTGGATCCAACTGTCTCTTCTTGAGCCCAGAATACAGCGTAGTTCAAGTGCAATTCAAATTTACAGTAATGTATTGGGTTATCTCAAAGGATGATTTGAATAGAGTATTTTACTGTAAAATAACCCTATACACTGCTGTGAAATCCCGGTATCGTTTTTTTTCACAGTAACTTACTGTGTCTACATTGATTTCACAGTAAAGTCTACATTACAACATGTCATTGTGATTATTACAGGTAAAGCCTGTAAAGTAACATTACGATGATTTATTGTGAAATATATCAGTAAAATATTGTAAAACTCTGGTAACATTTTACAGTGTAGCCTATTCACCAAAATTACCTGAATCCTACACATCCAATTAGCAACCTTTGATATGATACAAGGTAGCCTACTCCATACAAAAGGTAGCCTATATGTATCAACCCTAATAAAAAATCTTAATGCATATGAAAAATAGCCTACTGGTCACAAATATTAGGTTGCTAAGAACGCTGGATGCTGAAATTAAAGCCTATAATATAACTATAATTTAGAAAGCGTTATGTCGTCAGGTTTCGACCAAGGAGCCTTTTTTACTTTTGACCACACACAGCCCTGCTTGTAGTTCAATACCTGTCCCTTTAGTTAATCCATGCGCCTTTAAAGCTTTTCATTCTATGGGATAATGCTGGCCTCTTGTGGTCAGACTCCGCGTAATGTACACCAATGCTTTTTAAAAATTTGGGGAACATTTGACATGGACTTTCTACAAAAATCTCAATTATGAACAATGAGAAAATGTGCCACCCCTACCATATAGAGAGACAAAAAGCTAATGTTGTGGACAATAAATGTTCTAAACATGGGAATCAAAGTACATTACTGAAATTACGTTCCTATGACCTGACATTTCTGTAAAGTCTATATTTGTGACTCACTTTATTTGTCCAAATATTTACAATAATTGTGACAATGCCCATTAACCCATTGTTTCATACTCCTCATACCCTCATCAAAAGCACACCATATATCAATAAAGAGTAAATGTGACATGATTCTTAAAGGGCAAAGTATTATATGGTATAGATAAAAAAAATATTTCTAAAAGTTTAAAGCATCAGGAAAGTTATAATATTAAAGGTTTAAGAAATGTAAAGCGTTTGTAATACATTAAGAATACTGAAACTTTGACAAAACTGAAAGTTATTGAATGAAAAAAATGAACGCACCTAAAGTAATTGAGAGAATCTCTCCTTCTGTTGCCATGATTACAAACATGAAGCAGAAGTTAAGTCATCAAGTAGTCTTTACACATAAAACTAGACAGACTATTCTGTAATTTAAGCGAACTGGTGGTGCAGTTCGAGGCCAAATCATCAGCCGTCTCCACATCTGGATGAAGCATATGTTGGTCTAAGTCAATAATTGACTAACTCATTCTGCAAAAAAAAAAAAAAATCTTCTCAAGTCTGACAAGCTCTTCAAGACATCATCCGTCTCCTTGTCTTCAGGGTGGGCTCCGTCTCCCCTCTTCTCCCCCTCTCTGCTCGGTTGTCCTGGTGTCTCAGTTTCTCTCCTCAGGGTTCTCAGATACACCGAGATCACAGCAGAGACCATGGCCAGCAGCCCACAGCCCATCAGTGAAGCGTGCACTCTGTAGAGAGGAAAGTCAACGCTGTCAGGATCTTGGTAATACAAGTGGAGGGCTTTCTCTATGCATGGATTTGGGTGCAAAAGTATCTTCATTCTGCATGTGTACACGCCAGTATCTTCACTTGTGAAGTGGGATATGACCAGAGAGAAAAAACAAATCTGATGCGTTCACTCTACCCCTCAGGTAAATCTCACATATTTGTTTTGAGAGTCCAAAACCAACTCTTCCTTATAGGCCGCAAGGTGAAGCACGAAAAGTGCTTTAGAAAATGAATCCCGTTCCACTCACTGGCATCTACACAATCTTTAGCTTATAAAAAAGAACGAGTCGTGGTTAGTTACCAAAAAAAAGTTCGTCGCTGATTTTCCAGTCGATTGTCTATATGGCTTTGTTTTATGCAGAACTAGAGACTTCAGAGCGTAATAAGATTTTTGTCGGGAGCCGTGCCACGGTTCGACACGTGATCATGCTACACCAATGAGAAGGCTGCTTTTTGACAACAGAATGGAAAAATGGCGGCTCCCGTGCGGTTAGAAACATCGTTAAAGATAGAGGAAAACACTTGAACATCCTCAAAATTGGGCTAAATTAATTCTAATTAGTGCTGTATACATAGCCGCGTCCAAGAAGAACAATGAGGCAAATATACGATAATGTTATTTTTATGTTAAGTCATTTAGATCAAGTTTGACATACATGGGCATACACATTACTGACGATCTTACATGGACTGTGAACACCCAGTACACCGAAGAAATCAAGGCAAAGACTGTACTTCCTACGTCAGCTAAGGTGATCTTAACTATGAGAAATCATAGGCTTAGATGATACACAAACAATTCCATGCAACATTGTAAGAAGTCATCACAGAAATACAATAATCATCCCAACTTTAGAAATCCAGGGAGGGGGTTGACTTTTCCTCATTGATCTGGAGCACTCACACCTAATTGTAAGCCCTGTCAGACCCTCGTTTGTAATTGTGATTAACATTAAATAAGGGTTAAATACATTATATCAGTAAGACACAGCACAAAATACAGTAGTAATAAGGATAAGTGCAACGGCCCAGTGGTTGAGAAACACTACACTAGGACATCAAGTCTGAAATGCCATCAGCGGTTGCACAGTGAAGAAAAGCCATGTAAATGCTTGAATTCTGAAGTTTGAAGTTTGCCCTTCTCAAATGCATATGTTGATACTCATGCCAATGTGGAAAAACTTCTAAACAAGCTGGGTCTTTAAAACATCACCTGATAGTACATGGCAGGGAAGGTCCACATAAATGTGCCTGACCTTTTATATGTTTACAATATTTAAAGGCATTTTCACTGGCATTTTCATATGCAAAAACATACTATGTGGGAAAACATTTACAAGGTCTTCAACTCTGTTTGTGTGTGTGTGTGTGTGGAAGAGAAGACTGGAGAGAAGCCTCGTGAAGGTGCCCAGTGTGTGCACACTCACACTCACACACATGCACATCCTCATATAGGCTGTAAGGTGAACCCTGTTTCCGTTTCAACCCGCTACACTGTCTGGCATATACAGATGTGACAGTCATTGCTGTAAGTGTGCAGACAGATTTGCCATGCACTTTATATGTTTTTTTACAGGGACTGGCAACAGGACATGTATCATTGACATTACCAAGGTGTCATCAGCTCTTGGAACCAGTGTGTTTTCAGCCTTGATCGGAATTCAAACATTTTCTGGGTGTGACTCCACAAGTGCCTTTAATGGCAAAGGAGAAAAAAAAGACATTTTCTGTTGCATGTGAGAAAGATGAGTACCTAAAGGCTTTTAAAAGTTTAGGTACTAACTTAAACTTGGAGCAGTCAACATTTGCATTTCTTTGCCAGTATGTATGCCACTTATATGATCAGTCGGCAGCTGATAATGTAAATAAAGCTAGGTTCAAGGCTTTCTGTATGACATCATCAGCCTTGCCAGAATTATCCATTCCCCCTACCACTGATGCCCTCCATCAGCACTGCAAAAGGGCAAACTACCAGGCTGCAATAATGAGGTCCTGTCTCAAACATAATATAAGTGCTCCATCACCTGCTGGATATGGTTGGCAAATAGAGAATGGGAACTTGCATGTCACCTGGATGACTAGAAATCCGGCCCCTGACAGTGTTTTGCATGTGATACACTGTGGCTGCAAAGGTGCCTGTGAGACAGACAGATGTTTTTCTGCAGGATTGTGTTGCATAGTTGACCTATGTCGTTGCTGTAGGAACTGGAAGATAACTGTCCTGACACTGACACTAACAGTGAGGACTGAGTGTCCCTAATCTGTTATTTCTTATTCAGTTTTGTACAGTTTTATATATCATATTTCATGTTTCATAAAGAGTGTTTTTATGGTTCATTAGTGTTGTTTTCATTTGTGGAAGAATGAATGAATGAATGAACAAACAGATGGTCATTGGTATTTACAATTACTGCCTTTTATTGATACATGGAGGTTTATTTGTCACATAAATAAAAATACTACTGTTTTTTCTGTGCGAGTGTGAAGAAAGAAAGATCAAGAAATATTTTTCATAAATAGCAAGAGGGAGTTTAAAGAGCAGTGTGTGAAAAAAGGTGTAATTGATGTTTTATAGTCATTGTGTGTGTTCAAGATAAGGAATGCTTGAGGAAAGAAGCTCCTCCTCAGTCTCTCTGTTCTGGTCTTGTAGCAGCAGAGACGTTTGCCTGACCTCAGTGTTTTGAAAAGTCCATGGTCAGGATGTTAGGAATCCTTTACAATACCTTGGGCGCTGGTAGGTAGGTCTTTTCTTGTAGGTCTCCTGCAGAATATGGAGAGATGCTCTGATGATTCGGTGCTGCAGTCACAGGCTGTACAGTTCCCATACCAAGTGATGCTGTCAGGACACACAGCTGATGGTGCTGAACTTCCTCAGCTGATGTAGGAAGTACAGTCTTTGCCTTGATTTCTTCGGTGGGTGTTCACAGTCCATGTAAGATCCACAGTAATGGATATTCCCATGTATGTTAAACTTGATGTCAATGACTTAACATAAAAATAACATTATCGTATATTTGCCTCATTGTTATTCTTGGACGCGGCTATCTATACAGCACTAATTAGAATTAATTTAGCCCACTTTTGAGGATGTTCGGATGTTTTCCTCTATCTTTAACGATGTTTCTAACCACACGGGAGCCGCCATTTTTCCATTCTGTTGACAAATGCAGCCTTCTCATTGGTGTAGCATGATCACGTGTCGAACCGTGGCACGGCTCCCGACAAAAATCTTATTACGCTCTGAAGTCTCTAGTTCTGCATGAAACAAAGCCATATAGACAATCGACTGGAAAATCAGCGACGAACTTTTTTTTGGTAACTAACCACGACTCGTTCTTTTTTATAAGCTAAAGATTGTGTAGATGCCAGTGAGTGGAACGGGCTGAAACGAAAACCGTGTTCACCTTACGGCCTATTATCCGCAGCTTTCTGACAGTACCACTGGACCGTGGCTGTATTACTTGGAAGGCATTCTAACTGTTTCATATTTGGAAAATATGTCATGTTCAAAACATGATGGCAAATAAAAACATTGTATTTCAGTAACACTTGCTAGCAAATACAGCGGTGTATGCCAAGATGTTTTGTTTTTAACAGAGGTGATGAAGAGGGAGAAGTCTCCCGTCTGTCTGCCGTTCAGCATGATCATCTCCTCTTGCTGGTGAGTCTCACTGAGAAGAGCTTGAGACGGGTCCTCAGACAGACCAGTGACGCTACCACTGGGAATCTCCCAGTAGATCTGACGTGGAGACGTGGTTGTGACTTTATTGGGAAGGGTCAGCTGACCTCCAAGTCTTGTGTACATTGGAATGCAGCCAAACACCACTCGTGATTCTTAGGTGTTGGCACTGACCTCTACTCCAAATCAGGAATTCATACTCTTCACATAAATCCTCTTCTTTTATACTCTGGAGGATGACTGATGAACTATTAAGTACTTCTAGCCTACCGCTCAGGTCTTCAGGGGGTCTCTCTATGGATGAGTTGGTGTCCAAAACCAGGCTTCTTAAAAACCTTGTTACACAGTTGGCAGTTCTCCTGTACAGTTGTTTTGCTGCTCGCTCCAGTTCTCCTGAATCTGATCCCCACAATTGAATGTTACTGCCAAGCTGTGACGGGAAAAATGTCTTTCCTGCAGAACAGACGACCAGGGGGTAATTCCTCTGGTCTGTGATCTCCCCACCCATCCTGCCTTCCACCCGGTACACTCTGCTGTCAGATGCAGTGACAGCATGCATCCTAAAATGGGGAAACTTGACACGACGCACATTTGGATATGAGCTATCAGGCTGAGAAGTGTTGAGCAGAAGCAGGTCTCGCTCTGGAAATACCCTATACAGCACGTAGTAATCAACAGACACTAGACCCGATGTGCAAAACTTACTCAGCATAATCTCAAGCCACTGCATACACTTCAGGGCCAGGGTTCTGCTGACAGTTAGCATCTCTGATGAGGATCAACAGCAAAAATGAGACTTCTCACCTCAATTCTGCGACTCTCACACTCTCTACTGCTCTCCGTGATTTTCACACTCATTCTAGCAAATAAGCGCTATGGGTAATATCTCTGTGTCTTGTGCAAGACTCCTCTCTGCTCAGGAAGTGGGGGGGGGGGGGGGGGTGTGACGGTGAGATTACATTAACAGGTAAATGGTGGACACAGATGACAGCCATGTCCTCAGCCATGGGGTTGGTCAACATGTGAAGTTGCTGTTGTTGGGAATGTTAAGTGAGTTAAAGAGCTGTGACTATGGGGTTTCCATCGCTGAAGAAATGGGCACGCTTGAACTGCAAATTAAATGGAACACTCCTTCCTTGTGTTTTGCTCTGTGAAAATGGTGTATTCATATCTTTTTACTTTAAAATTCTGGCAGGTTGACAACACAACCAGCAATATCTCTGAGAAGTGTGACTTCATGGCATCAATGACAGAAAGTCGTTCCCGGAACATAACCAGACCATTTTGAAGAGTTTACAAAAAGACAGTATTTCCAAGCATTCCTGTGGTTTTGCATGCAATCCTTATTTCTGTAGAGGCTGTTTCTTGCATCTGGAAAAAAAGGTTTGGGGGTAGATTTCCATCTGAATTTCAAAACATCTAACTTGTGCCCGTCCCTCCCTACACCCCAGGTACCTTTCCTTCCTCACCTCAAAAAGAAAAGCAACTGTCTTCAGACAATAGGTGCAGAGGCTGATCCCATATGAGAAAGGTCTGTAAAAATCATGTAAATGTCATGTACAATATTTGCCTGATACATCTGTGGTAAGGAGCTTGCATACATTCAATACTAAAATGACATAATAACGGCCATTAACATCCAAGGTGGGTCATATCTAAAACCTAGCTTGAGTGATGTGAGTCTAGACACACAGCCCAAGTGTGACCTTCTCTCATAATAACAGTTTACACAGCTCACAGTTTACACAGCGCTGTGACGGAAAAAAAATTCTTTCCTGCAGAACAGACGACCAGGGAGTAAATCCTTTGGTGACACTGAAATGATGACACGACCTCCATAATTACAGTAATGTTGTGAATGCTTTCCAGTCTCATATCAGCACCAATGTCACATCACATGTTCGAAAAACAAAACAAGTAACCACAAAAATGCAAAATGCTATGCTTTATATGTCTATGTGCACAATAACCAGGCAGTTTGTCCCTCAACGGGCACTGTAGATAGTATGTTGCCGAGGTGACGCAGAGACGCGGAATAATCTCCGGATAACTAGCTGGCTGGCTAATAATCTGCTAGCAGTCTTGTAGCTACATGTATTTTCGCTAATTTAACAAATATCTCGCCTTTCACTCTGTTGGCAGATTGTGAATAGATTTCGTTTACAAGCGCTCTAAACAAGCAAATAATCAAATCGACTGACCATGGCGTCTGTCTTGGATGTCTTATGGGAAGACCGAGATGTTAGATTCGATATCTCTACGCAGTGAGTGCTAGATTCAGCGCTTATTTCAATCGTGTTAAACCAGCTAGGATATGCGACCATTAACGCCAGTTAAATAAATACTTCAAGGGAGGAATAAAACAGATGCCATCAGTAACAAAACGTTAGCTACTGTTGCATTTACGTGTTGACCGATAATTATTATAAAATATTTTACAGGCAGATGAAAACGAGACCCGGGGAAGTACTTATTGACTGTCTGGATTCTATCGAGGACACGAAGGGAAATAACGGCGACAGAGGTAACGTATTATAACCGTATGCTACATAGCTACATTTATGATAGGCACAATATGCTGCAGGTTTACTTGTTAGCAGGCCATTCACTGGCAATTTAGCTAAGGTTAGTGAAGTTATTTTGCAGCAAACTATCTACGTTAGCAGAAAACTATTTGTGGCGATTCATCTGCCAATAAAATACACCCATTTAGAAAAGTTGAAAGCCTGCGGTTGCAATTGATCACGTATTAGTTTCTATACTATAAGAGTGAACATGATTTGTGTTGTACTGTTCTAGACACCTACACCATATCGATTTCAACTTGCATCACGGTGTGTAGCTTTATAACTTGTGTGGTGTCATAGCTAACAATATCATTATAACTTTGCAGGGAGACTTTTGGTGACCAACCTGAGAATCATCTGGCATTCACTAGCTCTACCAAGAGTCAACCTTTGTAAGTAGATCCAGTTGACTCTAGCTGGACTCATTCGTTCAAAAGAACATTTATGTGGAATGTGGAATTCTTTGATGCATACAGTTGACCTGATAAATAACCCCTCTGAATGGTATTCTCTATTCTCACAGCTGTTGGATACAACACAATCATCAACATCACGACCAGGACGGCAAATTCAGTATGTCAAATTTTCAACTGATGTTAGATATTTTTTCACAAGTGTGTAATTATATAATGTGCTCTCTCTCTAACACACACACCCTCTCTATTTCTCTCTCTCACACACACACACACACACACACACAGAAACTAAGGGGACAAACAGAAGCTCTGTACATACTGACCAAGTCCAACAACACCAGATTCGAGTTCATTTTCACCAACGTGGTCCCAGGCAGCCCGAGGCTGTTCACATCAGTCATTGCTGTGCACAGGTAAGTTCTTTATTATTTTATAGTCATCTTTTCATTTCTTTTATCACACTGAGTCTTTTTCTACTACATTTAGAGACACTCCCAAGGGGAGAAAAATGTACAGCAAACAAACATACTGACCACATTTAAGTAAGGGTGTTCCCAAATAGTACACAATAACCATATTTTCTCAATTTCAGTCAGGCAGTACATGTATGTGAAAGTGAAATTAATTAAATTGATGTGGTTTTAAATTAAAACTTGTAATACCTTATGTAGTATCATTATGAGTTTTTGTTGATAAATTGTGTTAATAGTGGCCTTGATAATGAGTAAACTGCCTGCATCCATGACACTGTTAAACACATGAGAAGGGGTCATCAGTACTGGTTTGGTCTCATAACTAATGTAATTGTCTCATTTGACACTGTTAAACACATGTAAAGGGGTCATCAGTACTGAGATGCTCTGATAACTAATGTAATTGTCTTATTTGAACGCTGTTAAACACATGTTTGTAAAGGGGTCATCAGTACTGAGTTGCTCTGATTACTAATGTAATTGTTTCAGGGCCTATGAGACTTCTAAAATGTACCGGGACCTGAAACTGAGGGGTGCTCTGATCCAGAATAAGCAGTTGAGGCTCCTTCCGCGTGAGCAAGTCTACGACAAGATCAACGGAGTGTGGAATTTATCCAGCGACCAGGTACAGAGACTGTTTTGTATGCATCTGATGTGTACCAAACAATGCCAATGCTAAGTCTGACAAAGCTTTTTTTAAACGACTTTCTAGAGTTCAGTCCACAGTTCTGGTGGTTGATATTTCAACTCAACAGCCAATCAGAGTACACTCCTGAAGCATTGAGATTTGATTGGCTGAAAGAGTGCATGGCTTGGTCTGAGTCACATCGTTCGTCTCCCATTTACAGAGCTGGGAGTGTGTATGAATACCAGTTTGGAGGTTTTTTTTTTACACTCACAGAGCGAAAAGCTAGAGGATAGTGAGGAGCAGTCAGCTGAATTTGGCAAAAACTGTAAAAGCGTATACTTCTCTATTAGCTAGATAGAGCATACACCCCAATGACTGTAAAAAGCATGGACAGTGTAAGACCATTTCTAAAGCAAGCGGAAAAAACTTAAGAATGGAGGATATTCAACCAAACCTCACTGATTTTTAGCTTACTAGGCATGCTTTGGCTGCAAAACCCACTTACTGTGCAGACTCTGGCTCCAATATGAGGATATAGCTTTAGCCATTTAGAAGATTTTTGCTTAATTTCTATGTAACGCAACAGCATATCGCCATCCTGCCCTTAATTTTTTACAGTTATTGATACACAACGGACGCGAAACGTGAGCAACTCTGTCTTCAGTAATGTGTTTTACTGCTTCAGTGCCCAGTTTGTTTCATGGGTCATTGTGCTGTTGCCTTGAGAGAGTGAATAGCAGAGTAACATTCTGATTCAGCACCCATTACCCACGTGTGTGTGTTGTATTTCTGAGCAGACTGACTCGTGGTGTTTTTCAGGGCAACCTGGGGACCTTCTTCATAACCAATGTCCGGATCGTGTGGCACGCCAACATGAACGAGAGCTTCAACGTCAGCATTCCCTACCTGCAGATAGTACGTATGCTAGGCTCATCCACGCCTGGGTGGCAAAGTGCTGCACACGTGCAAAACAAAAGAAGCTTTCAAGCAAAAAATAAATGTACATAGCATGTCCTCATATGAATGACATATCTCTTGTTTTGCAATTAGTTTCTTTAGATTTCTCGTTTATCTGCCTTTCATGGTCCTGTAGTAGTGTGGAGAGAGAGAGCACTTGGACTGCTTTGAATGTACTGAATTTTCTGTCTCTTTTCCCGTACTCTTTTTGTGAAGCGCTCCATCAGAATAAGAGATTCCAAATTTGGCCTGGCCCTGGTCATAGAGAGCTCACAGCAGGTACCGCCGACAGGCCACTCACAACTCGCCACTCACAGCACAACACAGGACAAGTCATCACAACTCGCCACTCACAGCACAACACAGGACAAGTCATCACAACCCGCCACTCACTCATCTCAAAGGCATCACATCACTCGCCACTCACATCACATCACTCGCCACTCACAGCACAGCACAGCACAGCACAGCACAGCAAAGCACAGACCAGCACAGCACAGCACAGCCCAAGACATCATAACATAGCACAAAACAACACAAGACATTGCATCACATCACGACCCACTCACAGCACATACATCAACTCTCCGACTCTGTATACCTGTGTAATGGACAATGTTACACCTGTGTTGTATACCTGTGTAATGGACAATGTTACACCTGTTTTGTATACCTGTGTTATGGACAGTGTTACACCTGTGTTGTATACCTGTGTTATGGACAGTGTTACACCTGTGTTGTATATTTTCCTGTGCCCTATTGATTTGTTGTTTTATGTTCACTTGTTTATTTAAATCTTTTCAGACTGGAGGGTATGTTCTCGGCTTCAAGATCGACCCGATGGACAAACTGCAAGATGCAGTGAAAGAGATTAACTCGCTGCACAAGGTTTACTCTGCTAATCCCATTTTCGGGGTGGAGTATGAGATGGAGGAGAAGGTAGGTGTGATTCAACAGTGAAAGTGGAAAGCCGAAAGGTGTGCATTTGTTTATTTATAGTTGGACTCGTCCAGCCTCTGGAAGCAGTTTAAAACATACACTTCCTTTTTGTGAGTTCATAACTTGTAGACTTTAATGCTTTATTATCAAAACAAATGTTGTGGTGTCCCTTGAATTTGATAAAATAATTACTCCGAACACTTCAGCCAAGTAATTTTGACTGTGTTTTGCAACCAGCCTTGATAACATCATATAAGTTGGAAAGAAATCATCAAGCTGCAAACTACACACAACCAGATGAAATCTACAGACAGGAACCACTCCTGCATATTAGCGCACCCTAGTGGTCAAGTCTCACATTGGTTACCTGAAAGCCTTATGCCAATTGCATGTTTCCTCAGCACTGATTAACAAAGGTATTAATTAATTATTAGGCACCTTTCAGTGATGTTATTTCAATGAGGGGTAGTGATGTTTTGTGTGTGTGTGTGTGTGTGTGTGTGTGTGTGTGTGTGTGTGTGTGTGTGTGTGTTGCTTCAGCCTCAGCCACTGGAGGACCTTACGGTGGACCAGCCTCCTGATGATGTGGAGATTGAACCAGATGAGCAGACCGATGCTTTCACTGTGAGTGTCTCTCTTTCTGTCTGTCTCTCTCTTTCTTTCTCTCTCTCTCTCTCTCTCTCTCTCTCTCTCTCTCTTTCTGTGTCTCTTTCTCTGTCTCCCTTGTAGAACTGTCTGTGTATGCTGATGATGTGACAGTGTTTGTGAGAAACAATGAAGACATCAAATGGTGTTTTTAAAGTTTTCAGTCAAAGTATCTCTCTACTTTTCTTTCTCTCCCTCTGTCACACACACACACCATTTCACTGTGACTCTCTGTCTTTCTTAGACACACACACACTTTCTCTCTCTCACTGTCAATATAAGTCAATCTATCTCTCTCTTTTTCAATCTATCTCTCTTATTTTCTTTTTACTCCCCCCATCTCTCTCTCTCTCTCTCCCTCCTCTCACTCGTTTTTCATGTTCTCAAAATAGTAGTGTGCCACAGCCAAGTATCACAATGTCCCGCAAACACAAACCGATGTTGCTTAGTTTCAAACACATCATTTGCCAAATGGCTTAAGGTTAGTGTGAGAGTCAGGTGTCATCCCACCAGAAACCCTTAGGGGCCTGGCCTTTAATTGGAGCCCTGTCTTGTGAATCAAAGTCAAATATGTTCTCTTTGTGTGTTTCTCTCTCTCTCTCTCTCACCCTCGCTATCGGTCTAGGCCTACTTTGCTGATGGAAACAAGGTATAGCATTAGTTTTACTATGTGTGTGTTTGCGTGTATGAATGTGTGTGCGTGCGTGCGTTTGTGTGACAACCACTGTTTTATGCAATATATATGTACTGTATATATATATAGCCATATACGTGTATACATTAGTTTTACTATGTGTGTGTGTGTGAGTGTGTGTGTGTGTGTGTGTGTGTGTGTGTGTGTGTGTGTGTGCGTGAGAGAGAGGATGCGTGAAACAAATTTGTTTTCTCCTCAGGGCATTCCATATTAAACCAAACCATATAAGTGTATACATATGCAAGTGTGTGTGTGTGTGTGTATGTTTATGTGTGTGTTTGTGTGTACACCTTTGTGATGGTGAGTTTCCTCCTCCTCGTCCCCCACAGCAACAGGACCGAGAGCCGGTGTTCTCTGAGGAGCTGGGCCTCGCCATAGAGAAGCTGAAGGATGGCTTCACCCTGCAGGGGCTCTGGGAGGTCATGGGCTGAGTCCTGCACAGAACCGGCCCTGACGTGGCCCGGATCCGGACCTGATGTGGTACCGATCCGGCCCAGACTCAGCTGTGTGATAACTAGGGTATAGAGTTTGGGGTTGGGGTCATCTGCACAGTGGGCCAATGAGCTGCTATGGTAGTCATCTGCTCACCAGAATAAACTGTATTAACAATTGAATGTTCATTAAAATATTTAATCATGTCTGTAAATGCATCAGTCGCCAGTGATTATGTAAACTGTAAAGTGTGATTATGAATGTCAGTGGCATTTGCTGATAAACCGTGTGTAATGAGGATCTATTTATATAGAATTCACCATGTTATATTTTTACATTTAGTGCCTGTATATTTGTACTTTGTCTAGATTTATAAGGAAATGCTTTGTTACCTTTGCTACCGAGATGCATTAAAGTTGGCAAAGGATTAAACCTTCTTCTTCTGTGCCTGTGTTAATCCTGCTGATTTGTTAGCCACGTAAGTGACACTAGAACAGTAGGGGAGTTCTCAAAGGGTGAAAAATCTGAATCATCCGTTTACTTTAGGCCCTGATGATGCTCTGCTAACAATAATCCCCAGAGCTATTTACAATTGTGTACGCAGAACCCCAGTGGTTTACTTACGGCTAAAGTAGACAGCTCGTTCATCACCTGTTGAGCTGCCAGCTGCTCGTTGACCCATGTTTGGAAGGTCAGACTCTGGGAAATACACTCATCGTGGTTAAATACATCTGAGGGGCAGGAACACAGGTTGATTATGAATGAATCATCATATGAGGCGCCCTCATCAGGTGAATGAATCATCTTCATCTGAGGTGACCTCATCAGGCAATGTCCTTACAAGAGGTTGGGTCTGTTCAACAATGGCATCTGACCCCTCCGTCACCCAGGAGCTAAATTCACTCCATTTCTATCCTCTCTTTTCATAAATTATCCTTACTGTCAGTATCGATATCCGTGTTTGCCCCTAGTTCCACAGCAGCATACTGTATGTATCATCTCCTACCACTCATGGAGTGATGCAAAGGGCAGTTAGAGCAAACATGTACCCTCATGGGGAATGTGCCCTGTCATAAACACACACACACACACACACACACACACACACACACACACACACACACAATGTGACTAAAGCCCTGCAGTTGTTTCTTTCACTCTGTGACAGCTGCCTGACGGCCCTAGTCTGTTTTCCGATTCGGTCAACCTGAATTCCTGCTGGCTGTGATGGCCTGGCTAATTTTAGAGGCCACCGTGTTAAATTTGCGGGAGGGCCATTCAGGCTGCTCCACTGCCCCCGGGTCTGCCCAACCACAGACCAGACGACCTGAGTGGCTCCTTCCTCTTTCATTCTGTCAGATAGACTCTCCCAATTCTCACCTACACACGACTCCTCTGCCTCCTGGGCTAGCCGACCAGTTCCACACTGCAACAGAGGGACGACAAGAGGACACACGGGGCTCCTTCCTTCTTCATTCCGTCGGTGAAACTCTCCCAAACCTCTCCACCTGCTCACGCCTGGTTCCTGCCAGACACAGACATGGATCCTCAGAGAATACTGGACGACCTCCGCCTCTACCAGAGCACCCTTCTCCAGGACGGCCTGAAGGAGCTGCTGAACGAGAACAAGTTTGTGGACTGCGTCCTGAAGGTGGGGGAACGCTGCCTACCCTGCCACAGACTCATAATGGCTGCCTGTAGCCCCTACTTCAGGGAGCTATTCTTCAGCGAGGACGAGGAGGGGGCGGCCGACAGCAATAAGGAGGTGGTTCTGGAGGATGTGGACCCGTCCGTCATGGAGATGATCATCAACTACCTGTACTCGGCTGACATTGACATCAACGATGACAACGTGCAGGATATCTTCGCCGTAGCCAACCGCTTCCAGATTCCATCTGTGTTCACAGTGTGCGCCAACTTCCTCCTCAAGAAGCTCTCCCTGGGCAACTGTCTGGCCATTTATAGGATGGGGCTGGTGCTCAACTGCCCCAGGCTGGCCGTGGCCGGCCGGGACTACATCTCGGACCGCTTCGAGACCCTGGTGAAGGAGGACGACTTCCTGGAGCTGGCTGCCCACGAGCTGTTTGCTATCATCGGGGTAGACTCCCTCAATGTGGAAAAGGAGGAAGTGGTGTTCGAGTTGCTCATGCGCTGGGTGCGCAAGGACAAGGAGCACCGGCTCAAGACCCTGGGCGACGCCTTCGACCACGTCCGCTTCCGTCTGCTTCCGGAGAAGTACTTCAATGAGAAGGTGGAGAAGGACGACATCATCAAAGCCGACCCCGAGCTCATGAAGAAGATCAAAGTCATCAAAGATGCGTTCGCCGGGAAGCTGCCCGAGAAGAAAAAGGTGGAGCAAGGGAAAGGCGAAGAGGGCGAGGAAGATGGCGGCGGCTTGCCCGGTTACCTGAACGACACGCGTCGGATCGGCATGTACACCACGGAGATGATCTTGATGATCAACGACACGGCTGCCGTGGCGTACGACTCGGTGGAGAACGAATGCTCCCTGGCCGCCATGTCGGAGCAGATTCCACGGAATCATGTCCCCATCGCCACGGCCAAGAACCAGCTGTATGTCCTCGGAGGCCTGTTTGTGGACGACGACGAGAGCAAAGGAGCACCGCTACAGTGCTATTTTTATCAGGTACTTCAAAGAGGGTTAGCAGTGTTACAGTGTTAGCTTAGTGTTTAATTGTTAGCTGCAGTGCTATAGTGTTAGATGCAGTGTTGCAGTGTAAAATGCAGTGTTAAATTGTTAGCTGCAGTGTTACGTTGTTAGATGCAGTGTGCCAGAGTTAGTTGCAGACTCATCAGATGATGTGTGTTCGCTTAAAAATCATGGAATGCGCATGGAGTATGACTCAATCTGTATGTTTGAGATAAAATGAGCTATAATTCTGTGCAAATGCATCTCAACAACCTCCACAGGATTGGTGTATAGGCATGGTATATTATCCAATTTATGAGTGCATGTTTGCATCAGAGACATTATAAAACGACTTTGATGTTACTGTGGTCACATTAGCTATATGGACAGAGCCTAACCAAAGTGGGCGTGGCTCTTTCAGTTGGACCCCATTGCAGCTGATTGGACAGCACTTCCCCCTATGCCCTCCCCCAGATGCCTATTCGCCATTGGGGAATGTGAAAACTTCCTGTTTGCTATTGCTGGCAAAGACCTACAGACCAACGAGGCCTTGGACTCAGTGATGTGTTATGATACTGAGTAAGACCTGGAACAATTTATTTGTATACAGTTTATTTGCAGTTTATTACGTATAGTATCATGAATTACTGCAGTCTATGACATAGTATTTGCAGTTTATTATGAATAGTATTGTGCATTATTACAGTTTATTTAGATTTATTGAACGGTGGACACTACCATTCAAAGGATTGGGTCACCTAAAAATGTCCTTGTTTTCCATGGAAACATTTGAAGGACACAATTATTTTTTGAGTTAAAAATCATTATTTCTAACCTCGTTAATGACTATATTTCCTATTCATTTTGCTACATCCCCTATTCAAACTCATGAATGTTTTCATGTAAAACAAGGACATTTATAAGTGACCCCAGGCTTCTGAGTGTTATTGTTATAACTATATAGTGTATAGTTTACTTGAGATAACGTACATTAACGTGCTGCCAGTATGTGGTTAGAATATGTACTAAATGTATAGGGGACCCTAAACTTCTGAGTGTTAGTCTATAGTTAACTTAACATACATTAACGTGCTGCCAGTATGTGGTGAGAGTATGTACTTAAATAACTTTGTGCTTGACAGGAAAATGAAGTGGAGCGAAACCAAAAAGCAGCCCCTGAGGACCCATGGCCACTGTGTCGTGTCCCAGTACGGGATGATTTACTCTATAGGTGGAAAGGCAGATGACGGGTCAGTGACCTTAAGAACAGTACGAAAAACTGGACATCATTTTAAATCACAGAACCTTTATGTATACACGAAAATTACATTGTAGCTGACGCAAGACATAAATGTACACCATTTAAATATTCATAAGATCTCTATCTAGTATCTATGGCGCAGAAGCACATTTCTCAATTTTGGACTAGTGTGAAATGTTTCAGATAGTTTCCTGTTAAGCATTTTTATTGACTAACCGTTTGACTTTCACTGTCGTCAACTAAATACATGACCTTTGAACTTTAGCGCCGACAGCAAATACATCAACAAGATGTTTGTCTACAACCACAAAAAGTCGGAGTGGAAGGAGGTGGCTGGGATGAAGACCCCCAGGTCCATGTTTGGGGCGGTGGTGCACAAGGGACAGATTATTGTGGTCGGTGGGGTCAACGACACTGGGCTCCTGAGGTCATGTGAGGCCTACGACTTTGGAACGAACAAGTATGTGGTCTTCATGTGTATGAGGCATAGCCATTTATATGTATTATATACATTTTCTCTATAACGTACCTGTTAGCTCTCCAGACTCACATTGCCTCGAAAGAAAGAAAGTAAAATACATAAAAAAGAATGAATGAATGAAAGAGTGAGTGAGTGAGTGAGTGAATGAGTGAGTCAGTGAATGCATGAATAAATTAATGCTTGAATGAATGAATGAATGATTAAATGAATGAATGCTTGAATAAATTAATGAATGTATGAATGAATGCACACACTTAGTAATTGCTAAGTACTAGTGTTGCACCGATACCGATACCAGTATCGGATAGGGCCCCGATACAGCACTAAAATGGTGGTATCGGTATCGGCGAGTACCAACAAATAGTGCAGATACTTTTTTTTTTTTTTTTTTTTTTTTTTATTTATTTTTTTTTTATTTTTTTTTTTTTATCAATGGTTTGGTCCACAAACAAAACAAACACACAAAGAAACAATACAGGGAAAGAAAAGAAAAAAAAGAACTGACCAAACTTTAACTCTATTGTGTTCAAAATCAGAAAAGCCACTGTGCTGCTCAGTAAGGTAAACCATCAATTATAGAGGACTAGTCCTCAGCTATGTCTGAAGTGCTGAAACTGCCTTTCTTACTGTTACACTAGTATTATACATGGGACCAAACCATTGATAAAATAAAAAAAAAAAATATTTTTCAAATTTCAAACAGAGTGGTATCGGTATGGTATCGGTATCGGTATCGGCCGATGCTGCACAGCCAGGTATCGGTATCGGTATCGGAGCCAAAAAATGGCATCGGTGCAACACTACTAAGTACCTTTCTTGATAACCCAGAATGTCAAGTGTGAACATACTTCATCTGCAGAGATGTGAAGAAAACATGTTAATAAGATATTTCTAGGTGGGGTAATAGTTCTTGAAGTTTCAAGAACAAATACTGATGATATGCCTTTATGTTAATAACCACTGCATGTTGGGGTCCTGTTCGTCCTGTCAGGATAAATTTTTCAAGAATGACTGTTTTAATGAACACCTCCCCCTTTATTATCTCTTACTGCAGGGGTTTTCAACTGTTTTTTTCCCATGGACCACCATTCTGACTAAAAGTAATTTGCGGCCCACTGATGTGCCTGCACGCGCATGCATGTTTGTAATCGCCCGCCACGCCCCCTCCCCCTGCACAGATATTCTTCCTAAAACAAGGGTAGATCACTTACCAACGTCACCACGCCCCCTTCCCCCTTTCACATATTTTGTTAATCTGGAAATGTGTTGAAATATCAAAGCGAATTTATAAAAATAAAAAAATTCAATGGTTAACTGATCAACATGTTGCGGACCCCCTGCAATGCCGTCGCGGACTACCAGGCCACGGACCACGGACCCCTGGTTGAAAACCCCTGTCTTACTGAATGAATTGCTCCCCCTTAATGAACTACTCACCCTTAATGAACTACTCTCCCTTCATTTCCCCTTGCTGAATGATCTCCTCCCCCTTCTGAACAGGTGGAAGGACTTCCCTGACTTCCCCCAGGAGAGGAGCTCCCTGAACCTGGTGAGCAGCGGGGGCAACCTGTTCACCGTAGGGGGGTTCACCCTGGTTGAGACGGACGATAAGGAGTGCGCCCCCACTGAACTCAATGACATCTGGCAGTAAGTATGGTCCATGATTTCAGTCTAGAATACTTTTTAAGATATTTATCGTCAAATCTCCTCAACTTCATGTAGCTATATTATTTTTATGTTATAGCACCTTTTTAATCGTCTGAACCCTTCCTATTCATTCGGTTTAAGCAAAACTTCCGATGAGAGCTACCTAGAACCATTAAGTGTTCTATGTGTAACATTGAAGAACTCTTCATGGAACTCTATCCAGCCAGTTCCATTGCCGCCCTCTCTCTCCCTGCAGGTACGAGGAGGATAAGAAAGAGTGGACGGGTCTCATTAGAGAGATGCGTTACGCCGCCGGAGCTTCCTGTGTGTCTATGCGCCTCAACGCCGCCAAGATGCCCAAACTCTAATTCCATCCTCATTCACACACACACATACACACACACACACACACAGACTCTAACTCCATCCTCATTCACACACACAGACTCTAACTCCATCCTCATTCACACACACAGACTCTAACTCCATCCTCATTCACACACACACAGACTCTAACTCCATCCTCATTCACACACACACACACACACACACACACACACACACACACACACACACAGTCTATAACTCCATCCTCATTCACACACACAGACTCTAACTCCATCCTCATTTACACACACACACAGACAGACTCTAACTCCATCCTCATTCACACACACAGTCTATACAGTCTATAGCACAAAGTAATGACAATAATACATAAAAATGATACTAATGATACTAAGTATATTTTGTCAGAATTTGGATTAGTGCAAGTGCATATCATAAATAGCTCTAACACACCACAGTAAGGGTGTTACTATGGACTAAAGGTCCAATGTAAAGTGTTACTATATCACTGGTAAGCTGTTATACCTACTGAATGTGAAAAAAGTCCAAGCACAACACAACACCTGCTCTTGATGAACTGTATTGTTGTAGGAGCTGAATCTCCCTGGCAGTGCTGTCTCCTTGACTGAACTGAACAAGTGATTCGTTTAAAAATGTGTAATTCTGAAAACAAGATTCGTACAGCTTCAGAGAGAACCATTTGTAATGCTCTACAGGAGAGCAGTCATGCACACAAGTACTTCGCCAGAAGGATCCCTTGGCTCAGAAATGCTGTTGGTGCACTAGCACTAATACACTTGTGCCAATAGGGGGCGCCATTCTCAACCCACAGGTCTTGCCCCTACAGACGCCCCATCTGACAATAGAGCCAGATCAGACATTATTATACCACATATCCACTCAGGGCTGTACTCTGTTTTTACACACTGTGAAGTGGCTTGGGTTTTTCACACCAATATTCCAGTATCTTTGCTTCTTTCTTCTTTTTTGTTGTTATAAATGATGTAAGTTTGCATGATTGTTGTGGGGTTGGGGTATGACCGTCCTGCTCTGCTGTCGTAGGGACAGCAGACACACATATCATGTGTGAAAACTGAGGTCACTCAGTGCTGAGATGCTGACCGTGGGATAGGTCTGCTATTCTCAACATAAACCGAAGAGGTTTAGTTCTGACACTGATGTCTCATGTTGTTGAAAAGACTTTTCACTTTCAAAAGACTGTAAAAGCACTTTCGTAAAATAAAGTTGTATTTTCCAAGCTGCTTTTCATGAGAATGTCCGTGTATGTACTGCTTGTCTTGTTAAGAGAGACCCTTTTTCACTGAGCAGATGGCCTAATCAAAGAAAGTTGTCAAAAGAGTAAACAAAATATGTTTACAAAAGAGCATCAGCATTTTTATTAAACATTCAACACCAATTTTAGCACATAGCATTCAATCTCATGATCTGTTTCACGAAGCGTTGTCCATTTTCAGTCAGTCACACTTACACATGTCCCACAGTGTAATGTGCACTTGATAAACCCCAGTCACTTTTCCCTTCCTGCCTGGAAGTGTGACCATCTTCAAACGAAGTCCAAACACGAAGCCCCGTCGCAATGTATTTATCAACACGACCGTTACAAAAATATATATGTCTCTGTAGAAATGTATTCCTTGTACGTCCTTACGAACTTCATGGTAAATCCTGGAATATCCTCTTCTTCAGGTACTGTTGCCAGGCATCCTGAGTAGACAGCTCCATAGAGTTCCACTCGTAGTGAGGAATCTATACAAGCACATTGGGCCAGAAGTTAGGCATTGAGGATTATTCATATAGCGTAGCTATGTCAGTTACCGGACAGTGCCAAACATCGGCCATTCTGTTTAACAATCAAAATGATCAGCATTTAATAATGGATTAACATGGCAACGCCAACATTTACCGATAACACACACAGTCTTATAATTAACAAAGTTACGATAGCACCTGTCTAGGAATAGAACTTAAAAAAGGGCTTTACGGTGAAAAAAAAGAAAAGAAAATGAGTCTAAACAAACACAAGTAACTTAACAACAAATAAACAAATAAATCTGTCAGAGACATCAGCATTTTTCACTTTACCTGGATGACATGGTATCCAAGAATTTCTAAGTGCCTTTTCCTCAAATGGATCTCCCCTTTCACGTGCCGGGAGTTTTTGCAGAAGGACCTTGGGTCCAGGAAGTCGAGAGCGATTCTTTATGGGACAGAAGATGGCAAACAAGTTTTAGATTGGATTACATTGTTTGTGTTCCTGCCCTACTTTAGCTAAAACCTTGGTGCCTTGGCTAAGGCCCCGTGCACACAGAGTCTAGTTTGCCTGAACCCAGATTCACACGGATTCACTTTTTAATCGTGTGCACACGGAGCCGTGTCAAGAGAGGTTTGAGTGCACATGAACCCAGCGGGTTGAATTGAATCCGCTGTAGTACATCCCCCACACCTGTTGGTGGTGCTTTAACTGTGCTACAGACAACTGAAGAAAACGGAGAAGAAAACAGGAGCATCCGTATAAAATGACAGAAGAAATAGTCAAGATCCAACTAGCAACGATTAGCCTAACCGAGTAGCCTATATATAATCTGCACAGTAACACATTATGGTGGTAAATAAAATCAGTGGTCAGAGCAGACTGTAGGTCAAGCGAAAAATAATTCTATTTTGTTTTGATAATAAAGAGTTTAGAACAGTGCAACAAAGCAATGTGCAACATGACATGTTTGTGAGTTGTTTAAATGCCTGTGCTTTATGGAGAGGCTGAGCTTGAGCACGGGGGACCACAATGCAAGTGGTGTGGAGCTGTCATGCTCAAAAGTGACCGGGTGCGTAAAAGAGCAAGGGTTACGTTATGCTAATGTTGGCATAGTAACTCACTCAAGAGTCGTTCGAAAGTCAACATTACGTCACCCGGGCTCTTTTACGCACCCGGTCACTTTAAGCATGACAGAGCCTGGATGTTTCATGGTTTACAATTGCTTCCAATTTCATGGTTTTATTACTAACAACAAATGTACGCGATTGTTGAGGGCTTTGTCCTTTACATACTGTACCTCTGAAGTAACGTTAACGCTAGCTAGTAGCTATCGCTTTCGTTGTCTGACAGGACTAGAGCTCAGCAAAAGGTTGCCAGACCTGGTTGCATTACAAGCCTATCTCATTTACATTAAAAGCCTAGGAGGTGTCTTAAACAGTATATATGGCTAGAGTTGGAGATGCTTGTGGTTCATATCTGCACGCTGAATCCGGAGTATGTTCCACGTGCTTCCTTAGAGCTCACGTAACATTCTTTTGTATTACAGACCGTTTTGAAAATTCCGTCTTAAATAAAAATCTTTTTACGTCAGATTTGCTCATATAGGCTATTGCTGACACTTTTAAAAACCGGCTTTGTAAAATGGTCTGATGCAAATAGATTAAACAGTGATAGATTAAAGTGTGGCTTGTTATTGACATCCTTTTCCTAACAAAATCGATTAAGATTGATATACAGTACTGTGCAAAAGTTTTAGGCAGGTGTGAAAAAATGCTATGAACTAAGAATGCTTTGAAAAATGTAAACAATAAATGTTTATTTTTTATCCATTTACATGGTAAGACTGAGCACAGCAACAAGACACAACGTAGTTATACTGCATCAGCAGGGTCTCTCCCAGACAAAGATTTCAAAGCAGACAGGGGTTTCAAAATGTGCAGTTCCAGCTCTTTTGAAGAAGACGTTGAGGATCGTAGACGCAGTGTTCAGCCAAGGAAACTTAATGCAGCTGATGAAAAACACATCAAGCTTATTTACCTTCGAAATCGGAAGATTTCAAGCAGTGGCATCAGCTCAGAACTGGCAGAAACCAGTGGTACCCAGGTACAGACATTTACTGTCCGGGGAAGTCTGGCCAGAAGTGGTCTTCATGGAAGAGTTGCAGCCAAAAAGCTCTACCCCGACAAGGAAACAAGGCCAAGTGACTGAACTAAGCACGTAAACATAGAAACTAGGGTGCAGAAACATGGCAGAAGGTGCTCTGGACTGATGAGTCAAAATTAGAAATATTTGGCTGTAGAAGAAGGCAGTTTGTTCGCTGGAGGCTGGAGAGAGGTACAATAATGAGAGTCTGCAGGCAACAGTGAAGCATGGTAGAGGTTCCTTTCCAGTTTGGGGCTGCATTTCTGCAAGTGGAGTTGGAGATTTGGTCAGGATGAATGGTGTCCTCAATGCTGAGAAATACAGGCAGATACTAATCCATCATGCAATACCATCAGGGAGGCGTATGATTGGCACCAAATGTATTCTGCAGCAGGAACATAACCCCAAACATACAGCCAATGTCATTAACAACTATCTTCAGCTTAAAGAAGAACAGAAAGTCCTGCAAGTGATGGTATGACCCCCACAGAGCCCTAATCTCTACATCATCGAGTCTGTCTGGGTTTACATGAAGAGACAGAAGAATTTTAGGAAGCCTACATCCACAGAAGATCTGTGGTTAGTTCTCTAAGATGTTTGGAACAATTTACCAGCCGTGTTCCTTCAAAAACTGCGCAAGTGTATCTGGAAGAATTGATGCTATTTTGAAGGCAAAGGGTGGTCACACCAAATATTGATTTAATTTAGAATTTTCTTCTGTTCCTTCACTGCATTTTGTTAATTTATGAAGAATTGATGAAAATAAACTGTTAACACTTCCATTTTTGAAAGCATTCTTAGTTTACAGCATTTTTTCACACCTGCCTAAAACTTTTGCACAGTACTGTACATTTTTTTTTTTTTTAAGCTGGAGAGGTGCTAAACAGGCTGCCACACTTGCTGCGCTCTTGCAACCCATTCAGTTATTAAATAATTCTGGTTGTGTCCGTTGTTCTGGCTGGTCTCAAAAATTACTTCCAACTGGCTAAGTTACACCACGAAAAAGGTAGATAGGTAGAGCAGCACACACCAATACAAACAACTAAGCACGGAGAAAAAGTTAAGTCACGAAAAAAGAGCCACGTCATACATTTAGTTTATGTTGTTACTGTTATGAAGTGAAGCAGTGGGGTTAATAAGGGTTCAGCCTGAGGTTGCGAGGCAATCATGTGGGGCAATGAATCATCAGATTAGAAAGGGTTGCCGATAGGCGTGCACTCGAACACCAACCCACGGACAGATTCGAATCTACTCACTTTGGACCCCCGATTTGAAGGAGTGCGGATACAGTGGGTTCGTGTGCACAATAGGGCTATCTGGAGACATTTCTCTCCAGGTTCAGGCAAACTAGACTCCGTGTGCACGGGGGCTCAGGTTCAAAATGAGAAGAGTTAAGAGGGCCCTCGGGCTCAAAATGAGTAGAGTTAAGAGGGCCCATCGAGCTCAGAGCGTGGCTTAAGATCAAGCAGGAGGGCAGGTTCACTGTCCAAATGAAATAATTTAAGTGACATTTCATTTTTTGTGCTCAAAAAACTTCTTGGTGCTCAAAAAGTTCTTCTTGACCTGTAGCAGTAAGTAATAAGATTTCTACGACATTTTCAGGGAAACATTGCTACTTCGGGGAAGGGAAACATCATGCCTTCTGAGCTGCCTCCATCACTGGTGTAAGAAATTACAGTATATCCTGTGAGTGAACATGAGCTTCATGATTAAGCAGCTGCTGTGACCACCGAAGGTCTTGTCATGGTAACAAAGGAAAGGTCCCACACTGGATTTTCTCAGACCCCTGGGGTCAGGAAAGCAAACTGAGGTGTGACTGACAGGAATACATCTTAGTATGGGAATGGGGCAGGTCAGAACCATCTCAGTCAGAGAAACCTGATTATCTTACAGAACAGCAAAAGGTTGCCAGACCTGGTTGCATAACAAGCCTATCTCATTTACATTAAAAGCCTAGGAGGTGTCTTAAACAGTATATATGGCTAGAGTTGGAGATGCTTGTGGTTCATATCTGCACGCTGAATCCGGAGTATGTTCCACGTGCTTCCTTTCTGCACTTCACTGGAATAAAGATAAATTGCTGCATCAACCACAAAAGAAACTTCCTTTTTCTAAGAAGATAAATTGCTGCATCAACCACAAAAGAAACTTCCTTTTTCTAAGAAGATGCTACATCAACCACAAAAGAAACTTCTTTTTTCTAAGAATATGCTACATCAACCACAAAAGAAACTTCCTTTTTCTTACACTGTAAATCTAAAAGGCTTTTTCGTCAAATAAAGCTACACTCTGCCTCTCTCAGTCTGTGGATTCTCTGTTTAATGTACAGGCATAGGGTGGGTACCTCTGGGCTCCTGTAATGGTGGGCATAAGGTGGGTAGCGCTGGGCTCCTGTAATGGTGGGCATAAGGTGGGTACCTCTGGGCTCCTGTAATGGTGGGCATAAGGTGGGTACCTCTGGGCTCCTGTAATAGTGGGCATAAGGTGTGTACCTCTGGGCTCCTGTAATGGTGGGCATAAGGTGTGTAGCTCTGGGCTCCTGTAATGGTGGGCATAAGGTGTGTACCTCTGGGCTCCTGTAATGGTGGGCATAAGGTGGGTACCTCTGGGCTCCTGTAATAGTGGCCATAAGGTGTGTAGCTCTGGGCTCCTGTAATGGTGGGCAAAAGGTGGGTACCTCTGGGCTCCTGTAATGGTGGGCATAAGGTGTGTAGCTGTGGGCTCCTGTAATGATGGGCATAAGGTGTGTAGCTCTGGGCTCCTGTAATGGTGGGCATAAGGTGGGTACCTCTGGGCTCCTGTAATGGTGGGCATAAGGTGTGTAGCTGTGGGCTCCTGTAATGGTGGGCATAAGGTGTGTACCTCTGGGCTCCTGTAATAGTGGGCATAAGGTGTGTAGCTCTGGGCTCCTGTAATGGTGGGCATAAGGTGTGTAGCTCTGGGCTCCTGTAATGGTGGGCATAAGGTGTGTACCTCTGGGCTCCTGGGGGCAGCTCCATCCTCTCCTGCTCCGTGTCACTGGATGCCCATTGCACCTTCCCCTCCTCACTGATCTGAAGCCTGCTGGGCGTGGTGTAGGGCACCGGCTGGCCCTTACGGTCCAGAACACACTCAAAGTCTGAGGAGAGATCACAACACCCGTGAGAAGTGTGGAATGTTGAGTGAGCATAAAAGTGTGGAGTCAGTAGAGAGTGAGTATAGAAGTGTAGAGGGAGTATAGAAGTGTAGAGGGAGTATAGAAGTGTAGATTGTGGAGTGAGTATAGAAGTGCGGAGTGAGTATAGAAGTGTAGAGGGAGTATAGAAGTGTAGAGGGAGTATAGAAGTGTAGAGGGAGTATAGAAGTGTAGAGGGAGTATAGAAGTGTAGAGTGAGTATAGAAGTGTGGCGTGAGTATAGAAGTGTGGCGTGTGAAATGATTGCCTCCTTACTGACGGTGTAGAAGTAGGGAGTGAGCACAGCCACGCGGGCACAGTTGATCCCACCCAGGACCTCCCCCAGCATTTTGTGGATCTGCTGCTGGACTGGGGTCACTGAAGTATTCCCTGTGGTACACACACAAGACACGACACAAGAGGAATACAGGGGTTTAAGGTCACCTGGGTGTCTTGGAGTCTGTCTGGATGGGAAAACAAACACTTGAACAATGTTGGGAGGGTTACAATGATAGGAATTAAATGTATCCCATATATTGGAGACTCAGTCTGAGGTATGATCAACCAAAAATTCAGGTTTAATCTTTCAATGATGTACACCAGAGGAGGAGAGACTTAAATAACACTGAATGGATTTAAATCTTTTTCTGTCAGCTCACACCTCATGTAGGCCAGGTCCAGAATACGCATGAGAAGTTCAACACTTTACACATCTCCAAATAAAACTAACCATTACTACTAGGAATGAGAAACGTTGAATTAATGACAATGGCATATACTTATTAACTCTAAATCTTCAATCCTGGTTCCTTCAACATACACTTAAAATGTATTCCACTACAGATTACAGAATATATTTTCTAAAATGTCATTTGTAACGTATTCTGTTAGATTACTAAAAGTAAGTAATGAGCATTACATTTGATTATCTGTTGATGAAACAGTTGTCAGACGTTTAGGTTGTAAGGCCCAACACCAACCCCACAACCCCCCTTTGCAGTAAGGATAAATGTCCTTGTTTTACATGAAAAGGAGATGTAGCACACTGAATAGGAAATATAGTCATTGATGAGGTTAGAAATAATGATGTGTACTTTAAACTTTGTTTTCCTCAAAGAATCCTGTTTATATGAAAATAAGTGACCCAAAACTGTGGACAGTAGTGCAGGTGGAAGATGTCAGAGCCAATGGAGCTTGTCTTTTTGTAAGAGTGTGTGCAAGTATGTGTGCAAGTGTGTCAGAGAGCAAAATGTATTTTGTTGATGGAGAAAGCCATGTGTGGTGTGTGTGTGTTAAGCCAATCCAAGACGTAAGGCTCCCCTGAAGCACCTGAGGGTGTGGGTGTGTGTTTGAAATTAAATCAATGCTGTTTACTTGTGTGGAAGTGGGTATTTCATTGTGTGGCCAGAGTGTGTGTATTTGTGTCTGTGTGTGTGTTTCACAAACAATGGTGTGCTTGGTTCAACATTATGCGCTTTTCTGATCATTATAATGTTGAGTCCCTTTACTGACATACACAGACATTTTATAGCACACAACACTTTCTCTCTCTCTCTGGCTCACACATGAACAAACAGGTGTTCTCTCCTTCACATTATTCCTATTCCTAGTCTCCTTCCTGACCCCTGTAAAAGTCTTCTAGACAGTAAATATCACAAGACAATATAAATCAAACACTGGCAGTACATCACACACACAACACCGTGGTCGAACTAGAAAAGAAAGGGAGAAAAAAAGTGTTAAAGCGTGCGTGCGTAGCTCTCAAAACAGCTCTCCGCGCTTTACTCTGAGAGAGAAAGCTGTTCTTCATCGTCATGTCATTTCAAGTCACGAAAGGGTTTCATCAGTATCCTTATTTGGCAAGCATATTCAGTTTTAGTTTGAAGATGGTGTGTGGGCGTGTTTGTTTGTGTGTTTGTGTGTTTATGTGTGTGTGTGTGGTGTGTGTGTCTGGTGAGTAGTTAAGCTTAAGCTGGCCTTCTGAGCTGCTCTCCTCACTCTCCTCAGAGCTGTGTGAGAAAGAAAGAGAGACAGAGAACACTGTTCTTCGTCTTCGTCATAATCATCATCATCCTCATCCTCATGATGAAGCTGATCGCTCTGCTGCTGCTGGGTCTCGTCTCACTGGTGGAGGGGGAGGTCGTTAACTCTTTCGCTGACATCTGTTCCTCAGTTCTTCATTAAGGACCAGAATAACAGACCCGTCACTCCTACTGTACTGGTGTCCCAAGACCGGAATGGGAAACCCATATACAGGCAGATCTGCCAGAGGTACAAGAATATCTACAGGTACGCCACTCTCTACGCCACACACAACAGGATCCCTGTGTACTCTGCCTACCTGTACACTAGGAAAATCTACCTGGATGATCGAGCCGGGGGTAGGTTTACTTTGTTTTCTGTCAGTTGATTAGAAAATTAATGTGTGTGTGTGTGCGTGTTTATGTGTAAGATTTTTGTCAGTTGGTTTAGAAAATTAATGTAATACAACGGCTCGTCATTCACTGTCTAAGTGGCTTCTATTTGTTCGTAATCGTAAGTGGTGCAACTGTGTGTGTGTGTGTGTGTGTGTGTGTGTAAGAATTACTGAGGACAATGGAGTATGCATATTAGAAAAATGTGCAAAGCTGACTGTTTTAGAAAGAATGATTTTTCTGACTCTCTTCTGCCCTCTTGTGTCTCTAATCTGAACTGCAGCTTGATGACTACATGGGAGAAGAAATGACCACTGAGGCACAGGCAAAGGCAAAGGAAAAGGCAAGGGCAAAGAAAAAGGCAAAGAAAAAGGCAATGGGTAGACACCAGGCTGTGAATGCCGACTACAAATACAAGAAGCCTTACCAGAAGGGCCACCTGTATCCCCGCTGCCACAACTGTGATAAGGACCAATCAGACTCCACCTACACCCTCACCAACGCAGCTCCACAGGATGAGGATGACAACAAGGCCTGGTACAGACAGGTGGAGGAAGTTTCATCAAATGAAATATCTAACCAGTGCCAGGATGGCAGCGCGTATGTCGTCACCGGTGTGATACCAGGGAACGGGCCGAAATTGAGGGAGAGGGTGAATGTGCCCAGCTACTTCTGGTCTGCTTTCTGCTGCACACAGAAAGGGGACCAGATTAAATACTCGAGGGGTTTCCTGGCTCCCACAAAGACTGGAATGAGGGCACTGTACAACGACCAAGATCATGGTGAGAAGAAGAAGAAGAAGAAGAAGAAGAAGAAGAAGAAGAAGAAGAAGAAGAAGTTCGCAAAAGAGATGTCTGTTCAGGATCTGAATAAGGAGCTCACTCGCCTTTATGCCACTAACCTACCATTTAAGGTTTTTGGCGATCAGTGTTTAGGCTAGGTATGGCAGGAAGGGGAATAGGAAGGCGTGGGAGCTTTATGTGTGTGTGATGGATGGATCAGCCTGCACTGGTAACTCTCAGAACCAAGACCATGACTTTAGCGTTCGGGCTCCTCATCCCTTGGGTGTCGGTTTTCATCTGCTGTAGACATTCAATCTGATATCACTGTGATCACTCTGATATCACAGATCCTCCTTTGAATCCAAATAAAGTATTTCAACTGATTATTTTGTTATTCTACTTTTAAATCCAAATAAAGGATTTAAATTGATGAATGTTGATTATTGATGAGTAAAGAGTGATTGTGGGGACAAGGTTAATGGTGGGTACTTTCCTTGGTTACAAATGATTCCCTTGTTGCTACGACCGATTCCCTCACCTTGCTAGCCGTTTATGATTCACTGATCTCAAAAAGAAACTTTTCTTTTTGAGATCAGTGTTATGATTCTATACTCGCTAGCTTGCTAGTTCTACAGACAGCATTTTATATAACTATGGATTCATCACGTTTACGACACTTGGCAAAATGAGAGAATACGTTGATTTTGTTCAACGGTAAAGTTGTGTTTGTGTGAGTATGTGTGTCTTAGTACTACCTGTTTGTTTGCATGCGTGTGTGTGTGTGTGTGTGTGTGTGTGTGTGTGTGTGTGTGTGTGTGCATATGTTTGTGTGTGTGTGTGTGTGCCAGACCCACCTCTCTTCTGCTGGTGCTTGCAGTAGCGCTCGTGGAACCACGGTACCTGGTACTCAGGGCACTCCAGACACACGGCCCGGTTCAACTCCATGAGTCGGAGTCGGATCCGCAAGTTCAGGGCGTCCGGTAACGCTGAACAAACATACACAAAACACAACGTCACTCACCAAAAACCACACCGTAAGCGACAGAAATCCAATATCGCTCCTAACACAGCCAAGTCATACACCACACACACACACTACTGGGATGCTGAAGTCATGGGTAAAGTGGGGGCAACACAACTAAATATAAGAGTGGTTGTCATCGCTTCAGGGGTCCCTTTAAATTGTGCCATCTTTAATATCAAAGGAACTAAGATTATGCTTTTAGCACCAAAATGTTTGAATATTTAATGTCTATTTCATCCATCATATTAGTTTCCCTGATTGGAATATGACGAAGTAGATTTGGTATTTCTATGGATTATTGCTTGTGCTTGTAGTTGTGCCATCTTTAAAATCAAATGAACCAAGATTATGCTTTTACCACCGAAATGTTCGAATATTTAATGTCTATTTTGGTTTTTGTCTATTTCATTTGATCATGCTGTTAGTGTTTCTGACTGGAATATGAGGCAGTAGAGTTTGTATTTCTATGGATTATTGCTTGTGCGTCATGAGTGTCCAGTGTGCAGTAAGACTCACTCTCGAGCTGGGAGTCGAGCTTGGCCAGGAAGTCCACGTTGAAGATCTCTCTGATGACCTCCTCTGGGAAGTAGTCGGCCAAGGCCAGAGCGTAGGCCAGGAGCACCAGCAGGTGAGGGTCAAACGAGCCTGTGCACGGAGAGAGGTTACTTTAGGTCAGGAAGGCTCTCATCCAGTACACAGAGAGAGGTTACTATAGGTCAGGAAGGCTCTCATCTAGTACACAGCACCAGAACCACTTCAGTCATGATGAAGGCTCTCATCCAGTACCGAGAGAGAGGTTAATAAAGGTCAGGAAGGCTCTCATCCAGTACACAGCACCAGAACCGCTTCAGTCATGAAGGCTCTCATCCAGTACCCAGCACCAGAACAGCCTGATGGACTTTCCATGGTGCTTCAATATTTAGTTTCTGGAACTATGTGGATAAGAATCTACTGTGTTTCTGGAATTATGTGGATAATAATCTACTGTGCTTTCAGAATTAGTATTAGACAATTAGAATTCATTTTGCTACAGTTTTCTGGGTAATTTCAAAGTGGATTTTCACATTTGCTACAGTGTGTTTTGCAGGAGACTATTCAAAATATGCGTATGTGTGGCTATAATTTCAAATGCAATGTGCTTCAGATTCACTCCATTTCCACAGGTCTGAGCTCTTACTGATGTGCGGGGTAAGGCGTTGAATGCAGGCGTTGAATAACTCATCGACGAGTGGCGTGTTGTAGTTCAGCGTGGCGAAAGGCAGCAGGGTGGGGTAGGCGGCAGAGAAGTGAACCTACAGGAAAGGAATGATGCGTTTGAATAAAATGGACACCATGCAAAAATCATCTAGCCAGATGTCTTATTGTTGTTTATCTATGTACTTTACTATACTAGTTTACTATATACTATTTTTCAGAAGCCCCGATGACTTAACAATAACCGATCTACGTGATACATGATGGATACACACACACACACACACACACACACACACACACACACACACACACACACACACACACACACACACTACACACTACACACCCCCTGAATGCCCTCCAGTGCCACCTCAGCGATGCGGTCAAGGAGTGGCGGGCTGAGGTAGTTGATGCGCGTTAGGAAGATGGCCAAGTCCGGCACGTTGGCCGTGGTAACCTGACCTGCCAGCCTCCTGCACGTGGCCACTGACTCCTCCAGCAGCACCTCCTCGAACCACTCCCCTGACAGGTAACGCAACTCTTCTAAGAGCAGCTCCAGGCGGTCTGCGTGGCCCAGCCTCTCATGGCCGCAGCGGATCAGGCTCTGAAGGAGTCTGTGTGACAAATTTAAAAAAATAGGGTTCGGCCTTAGGTTTCCATTTGGTAACTTAAAATATCTTCATCCTCTACTTATAGTATTGTAAAAATGTTCCTTTTTATCATGGGATACTGATATAGTCACATCCCATTTGTATCATTTAATACCCAGGTGTTGTTAGGATTCTGCTCTACCATTTGAGCTACATGAATTAATCACAGAAACAAGAATCTATCAGAAAAGTTTATCAGGCAAGAACCAGTAATCAACACAGAAGCTCAAAAAAATCAATCATTCATATCAATACTTTTTGAACTCACAACATCAGACATGGGAGGTCGGTGCGCTAGCAAGGAGGCTAGAACCCATTAATGATAAGGTGCCCAGTCAAGACAGGTTTACTTCCTGCACAGCTCTGTCCCGGCTGGCTACCACTACACAAACTGCCCCTGTTCCAACCCACCTGACGTAGCGGCTAGGGGTGCTGTGGAGGTAGGTGGGGTCGTGGCGGAGCCACTTGGCGGTGGCCAGGGCGTGGGTGTTGAGGTTGTTGAGGCTGCACTGGGGCAGGACGGCCTCCACCCGCGCCAGCACCGTCTCGTCCAGGCGGGGGGAGGGGAGCATGGAGAGGACCCGCGTCAACATGGTGACCTCGTGTGGGAACACGCTGGACTGCAGGTACCTGCACAGGGGTTAGTCCAGGGACAGGGAGAGAGAGAGAGAGAGAGAGAGAGAGGGAGAGAGGGAAAACACGAGAGAGAGGGAGTGTGAGAGAGAGAGAGGGAAAGTAAGAGAGAGAGAGTCTGAGTGAGAAGGGTTGGAAATAAGATAGAGAGAGAGCGTGTGTGTGAGAGAGAGAAGGTGGGGGAAATAAGACAGAGTGTGTGAGAGAGAGAGATGTGTCTTTCAACACTATATTGCAGTTTTCAATTGGAAGATTCCAAGATGTGATGCTACATCTTATTAACAAGTCATCTGCACACTTTACAGGCTTGTCCCACACAAATACAACCATACTTATTTCAGGCTACCTTCCGCTAATTTCATCTATAGCATCTCTTTATCTCTCTATAGTCTAAATTATCTAAGTTATATGGTCTAGTAGTATGTCTACGCGCTGAAAGCCACCTGAGCATGATGGTCTTGAGGCGGTTGTAGAGGTCCGGGCTCTGGTAGTGCAGAACCATGAGGGTCTGGGTCACCCTGGCGATCTCCACTGGACGGTAATGGTCCAGGTTTTTGTGCAAGATGGATGCAATCCTGTGGGGAAGCTCAAAGTATGACACAGAAAAGGTCCACCAACACAGTGACTCTCACCTTAAAAATATATATTGTATGCTGTTGATAAGTTTGCGCATAGTTTTGGGGATATTTTGTTACATTCGTATTGTTGTTGTACATTATCTGGGTAAATATTACTCTCAATGACACACTTCCATGCACAGTACACATAATGATGGATTAACGCGTGTTTTCACTGAAACATAAATCTGTAACTATAAGTGAGTATGAGAAGAAAGTACATACTTGTTGATGAGCTGTGGGTTCCTGCAATGTATCTCCTCTAGAGTCTCTGCCACAGCCAACGCCTGCTGGCCATTCAGCTCATCCGCTAAGAGCAGGGCCATGCCTTCCAACCTAAAACACCAACACTCTAGAATTACAAGGCTGCGTTCTACAACACTCTAGAATATCAAGGCTGTGTTCTCCAGCACTCTAGAATTTCAAGGCTGCGTTCTCCAACCTAAAACACTGAAGAACAATGTATCATTATGTTATGTCCTTCATTCTCTGACAGCAACAGAGTTTGATTTAGTAATCATTAAGACACCGCTCTCCAAAACTAAAACATTAATATGTTACATCAAAAAACACAATCCTGCATTCATATCTTTTCTTTTGTGTTTAATTCCACCTTACAAAATCTATTCATCTCTGCTTGTTTGTAGAGTTGTTATACTGTCAGTATCCATGAAAAATCTATGTAAAAAAAAAAAAAAGAAAATAAAAAAAATAATGCTATGTTGTAGCTGGAGAGAAACTATTTAAAAACTCTGTTCAATACAGTATACAATCCAGTAATCCTACACGTGTTTTGCACATTTTCACTTTACTCCCACATTTAAACCAAATCCCTCTCCAGCTGGTACCTTTCCCGGACGTCCAGGCTGGCCATGGGTCCTAGCGTGGCGAAGAGCCTGGTGAAGGCCACTGGGTCGGTGCTGGAGTCCACCAGCTCCAGCAGACGCTGGCGTGAGGCCAGGCGGAAGTCGCAGTTGTTGAACTGCAGCGACTGGTAGAGGCCGGTGATGATGGCGATGTCCTCGGCGTTCATCTGCGGCACGTTGAGCAGCAGCAGCCCGTTGCACTTCTCCAGCAGCAGCCGGTGTGTGTGTTTGGAGTTACGCATGAACTGCACCTGGTGAGGGGGAATAAAGGTTTAAAGATACTGCATGCAAGAAATGAAATCCACATAAACAAAACTTTAAAAATCGCAATAACACAATACATTGAGTGTCCACAGATAACAAAAGACACTAGCGTAAATAGCATGCTCTGCTAGGCCCACAATATCACTTCCTGTATATGACTATGTCCATATAAGGACTAGTGTAACGCACCACTCTGCGTGGGTTATTGTACTTGGTTGGGTCCGTGGAGTCCATCAGGTCGTCGGCCCTCTTGATGAGTGCATCACGCAGCCGAGGGGAGGACAGGGAGGAGACGCTGATCATGAGCGTCGTGAGGACCCTGAGGAGAGCAGGTTTCAAAAGGAGGGTTAATTAGTGGGACTGAGGTGGGTTCATGTAGTCTGATATCATAAAACTCAAAACACATTTCTCAAAGCAGGAACATACACAAACAAAAATCTACACATGCAAAGATGTAAAAAAAAGTGTAGGACATGAACAACATTTCCATCACTAATGTGAAAGTAGAATTCACTCTAGTCAAAACAGCCAAATCTCTACTTTAACTGCATTTACAAGAAGTGAATAAAGCGAGGCTAAATCAGAATGAACGTTGTTTTCACTTATGGTGTGTGGGACAGCAGACACTGTATAGCCTGACGATGTCATACTCATAATTCTAGTCAGAATATGAGTCTGATACTGAACCATTGGGCTGTGATTATGGGGCGTGTTTCAACGAACCAGGAAAGAAAATGCCTCTTCGCTGAATTGGATACCTAGAACCAATCAGAGCAACGTAGTATTACCATCTGATAGATTAAACTTTTACCTGATCCCGTAGGAAGGACGGCAAAAACATCTTTTCAATCGGAAAAATGCCTTGATCGCGTTTCTCTGTTCCTCTTTCAAAATATCTGTTGAGATATGCCTGCTCACGTTACTTAATTAGCACTCAAGGCTAGAAGCTACCATTTGTTTCAATGTTTTTTTTGTCTACGCGTTAGCATAACCTATCAATAATGGTCTAGAGTGCTTCAGTTAAGAGCTACTATCCTCTGCAACAGTCGTGTTGCACATACACAACTAACCGAGTCAATGTAGTAATAAAAAAAGTTGTGTAGATAGCTTAAATCATATCAAATATGTCCCACTAAGCTCCCGATACGGCGCCATCTTTGTTCGATGTATATTCTATCTATCATCAGGTCATCTGTCCATCAACGTATACGGCCCGCCCTTACAATTTGATTGGTTTAGATTGCTTTTTCAACTTTTCTGAAACGTTTAATCTCTCCCAACTAGCTCCAGTCCAGACTGAATCTCCCAGACCAAAAATTGGGCGGAGTTCAGGCTGGTATCCAGGCTAGACACTGTAGCGTGGATAGGTAGCTTTATAGCACACATAGAATGACACATCTCAGGACATAACTGACTCCAAAATGCATGCAGAGGCTTAAGTGGCGGTTTGTTTGAGGAATAGAGGTGATTTTATGTTGTCTGTCGTCACACATGTCCACACAATATATTGTAGCAAAGCAGAGACTCTGAGCTTCTGAATAACACCCAACACAGAAGAAACCAGCACCAACCTTGCATCGTTTATCAAGTGGAGCTTTTGGCTGAGGATCTCTGTGATCTCTCCCATCAGAGTACTATGGTGCAGGTACTGGTCATTCAGGCAGATGGAGAACTTGGAAAGAGTGGGCATCTGAAACCTGTGAGACAGGGAGGGTCACATATCAAATCGAATCAAACATTATTGATATGGCGCATTTCATACCAGGAGGAAACACAAAGATCTTAAAATCACAACAGTAAATCAACATCTCAACCCTCCGGCAACGCATAAATACATAGCACATTTTGAAATACTTAAACTGCTTTGTTTCAAGTATTGGATTAGAAGAGATGGAATATACCATTCACCTGTCTAGTCTCTTCCATGCTTCCGTGACCAACTGCTGGATGAGCGAATCGTGGGGTTCAACATGAAGCCTGTGAAACAAATTAAGTTTGTGCTAAATGATATATATATTTCCTGAATTGTGCCAATCATTCATCCCGACATGGCCCAACACCCCCACCTCATTCATCACATAGACATCTAATAGACATATATATATACACGTCCTGGCCTGGCCCAACCTGGCCCAACACCCCCACCTCATTCATCATGACCTGGCCCAACGCCCCCCCCCTCGCCCCTCTGAATCTGCCCATACCTGAGTGCGTTGTAGAGCATGTCCACCACCGTGACGTCGTCCATCTGGCTGATCTTGTTCTCGGCCAGCACTCGCAGCGTCAGGAACTGCGGATGGTGGCGCACCATGTTAATGGTGCGCAGGAGCTCTGGCTTCTCTTTCTGGAATTGCCACAGCAGGCTCACGGCGCTGCCCACGTGGCCCACCGACAGCTTGGCCTTATGCCGGCCCACCACCTCCAGGATCTGATCGTCAGCCACGCAAGCCTGCAGCTGGTCCATCACCTGGTCCCGGGCCGCCAAGCTCGTGTGGAGGAGCCGACGGGACAAGCAGAACCTGAGGGGTGCCAGGCGTAGCATGGCTGATGAAGGGAGGATAAGGAGGAAGGAGGAGGAAGAGAAGGAAGGAGGAGGAGAGGGAGGAGGAGATGGAGGAGGAGGAGGAGGGAGAGAGAAGGGAGTCCTCTGGTTTGATCAGGAGGAGGTCATGTTCGGGCTATTGAGGTATGCCGGTAATGATGGTTTGGCCCAAGGTGTGGAGTCCAGATGAAATGCTGTCCTCTTTTGTCATATTCTGAAGTTGTAAGAATAAGTTGGGTCAATAGAAAAAGATGAAGAAAAACCTTCCCATTCTTCCTTAAAGTGTACGGATGGTGACATAACATTGCCCAAAACAGTCACTTATCAATTAACACTATAATATCAATGACTATAGACAATCGTGTCGGTGCCTTGTAGCGTTAAGTAGCTGTCACTATTAGTCAGGTGGCATATCATTACGTGGGCTACAATGACAGGTGTGCAGAACATGTCTAGTATCCTTACTTTTGTCATCAAGTTAACTTCAAAACTACAGACAATTCTCAAAATAGCAGCTTACCTTTATTCGTGCAAATCCTCATCGCACAATACAGATGCTGGTCTGTAGTCCGTCATCATTGTGACTGACAGCGGGTTTGACTTTCAAGCCCTGCTAAAGACAGACGCTAGCTCGCCCCTGTTACAAAAGCAACCTGTGCTGATGCTATCGTTAGCTAACTAGAAACTCACGTGGAAACACTCGTCATATCGCATATCTGATTCGTCGGAGAGTTTGGTAGAGACAGTATTCTGACAGCTTGTTTTCACAATATTAACTTTTCTTTCACTGCCAGGTTTCAAAGGGACAATTTTCACAGCTATTCTGTTTAAACCGGCATTATAGCTAGACAACTACAGACTACATGTATTGTAGGTAAGCAGAGAGTTAGCCAACATGCTAGGTCCAGGCAGCTGCCGACTTCAGCTCACGCCTGCCACTGTAGGACCGGAGTGCAATTGTGGTTGACTAATAAGAACAGCAATACCCAGCTGCTAATATTTCTGCCCCTCTCTTGACTTTAACAAGTAATTCGTACAATTAGGATATACTGCATCCTTCAAATATTTATTGGCAGATATTAGCATAAAGATCATATTTTAACGCTTACACAGTACAGACTAATTTCCACACAGTCCCTCAAACGGCACCGTATATTGTCAAAGAGAGCGCATTGTGCTGTTGAGCAATAGTTGCATCTTATTGAAGCACGTCTTTTGAATAATATATTCTTGGTGTAATTTATTGTCACATAATAAAATACGTTTTGCTTTGCATTAAAGGTAAAACAGTCATATTCGAAAAAGTACACCATTTGAGCAAAAATTGATGATTTTACTGCAAAGCACTTGGCAAAATGTTCAAAGTAGGACTGCCAGTGTTCTTGTTGACTTCTGAACTTAATGCATCACACAATAGCAACATCAGACATATTTTCTACAAGGATCCTAATTACTTTAACAATTTATAATCCCAAATTTCCCTTGGTATTAATAAAGTATGCATCTATCTATCATTAAGGTCATCCTAGGCCTACAGTCACAGCCTACAGGCATACTGCCCACCTTTTGTCTTTGTTCCTCATAATTCTGAAGAATTTGGGCACCACGCCTACTTTAACGCTCCATCAGACTGCAATAACCTGCCCAGTTCACTCAGATCACTTTCCTCTTTCCATCACTTTAAGGCAACTCTTTTTATTTATCTTTTACTTAATGCTTCTCATTACACTTGAGAAATTGGAATACATTGTTTTATACCATTGTGTTATTTATTTTATTATGTCATGTTAATATGTAAAGCTTTGTAGGGGTGTCAGTGCATTTTTCCTAAAAGTCTAAGTTTTGTCATCGTAGGGATCCAGTGGGTGGAAATGGCTGATTTGTGAGAGATTCTGTCTCATGGGGTTTAGCCTACAAACATGCAACAGGAACACAGTTGCCTTTGATATCACAGCCAGATTCTCCATTTAGCATGACATTAAGTTAGATTTGTCTGGCTTTAAATATTATCCTGAAACCAAATTTGTGAGAATGTCACATGTGAGGTAAAATTCATACAGCATTTAAAAATCAGAAATTTGCTAGAAACTGTTCTATAATAGTTTGCTCAATACTGTTCAAGTTCAGTTACGCATAATTTTAGGTTTTGAAAAAGTGATTATTTATAACAAAACCCATCATTTGTGAGTTTGCTGATATGCTGGCATCGTTTATTTGTGACAAGCTTTCACTTTACAGATGAACTAACAACACTTGATCTCCCTGACTTACATGTTCACATTGATGAAACTTTTATTAAGCAAATCTCTGTTCTGTAAATCAATTAGTCACATAATCACATTCTAAAGCCTGTGTCGGATCCGTCACCAAGTGAATCCCAGGCGCTTCTTGGACTTCTGGATGTCAGTGATCTCATTCAGCTCTCTGATGTCTTGGGCAGCGGCACCGACGTAACTGGGCATCTGAACTCCGGTGTCATCCTGCACCAGGTAGCTGGGTCGAACCCCGCCGAAGATGGGCCCCAGTCCGCCCCCGATGCCCTCTCGTGCCGCCTTCTGGAGCAGGCAAGGGGTCCGCCCGGCCACCTTGGCCGTGACAATAATGTCCTTGGCGTACTGCTGGAACTGCCTCTCCTCCTCGGCCACAAGCTGTCCGTTGGTGCTCTCGAACTCCTGCAGGTCCTTCTTTAGCTGCTGCTCTCGGGCTTGCTTCTCTGCCTGTGCGTGACAATCAAGACACAATAGACAAGGCTCGTCTTGAGTGATCTAACTTTAAGATGTGCTTTTCAAATGAAATGATGTGAAAGATTAAGGGAGGAGTCAATTCACATTTGGTTATCTAACCAATATCTTTATTCAGCAGATCTAAGACACTGTAAAAACATATGATGAGTAGAGTCTAGAAAATTGAACTGGGAAATGGCACTTACTTTTTTTTTAGTTGACACTTATATCAAACTATTTTCTTTAGGTTTGTAATCCAGTGAAATTCTTGTTTTGAAGAAGGTTCTTTATTTAAAAATATTTCTTCGCAAATCTTTTTGCTGGAATTTGATTTTGTCCAAGTATGTTTAATCAAGCAATAATAATCAGCCCATGCTCACCATCTGATGGACGTAGATCTTTTGGATAATCTGACTGTCCTCCTTCATTCTCTGTTTCTTCAACTGCTGCTTCTCCAGGAAGATTCTGTCTGCCTCCTTCTTGGCCTTGAGCAAATCCAGGGCTTTCTGCTTGTCCTCCATTGCCCTTCCTTCATGTTGCTGGCGCTAAAATGGCAAAACAAACAGGCAGACATCAAAGCCAATCCACATCTGTAAATCCATACCACCAAAACCCCTTTGAAAAATATCACAAATCACAGATTACTACCATATTGACACTGTATAGAATGACACTGTACCGGACACCACACATTAAATACTCTATACTTTTAAAAAGTTGAATTTGCACTTCTGCAAACCAGTTTACTCACAAGCACAATAAATCAGACACAGGCAAGTGTTTACAGCAAAGCGTTTAAAGCTTGATTTAAACTTATTGGAAAGTGTCGCTCAGCATATGGTCGCCGACAAAAAAAGAGTGTCGGTCATGTTGCTGCATTTATGCTTCAGTGAACAGTCGCCTCCGCTCAACCGTCGAAAACAGTGAAGTCAATGACATGTGCTGTCTATTTAGCCAATCAATCACACTTGCGCAACACTATGTGACGTAGTCAGCGACAGCAGAATCTTGTCTTGGTAGCAGACACTGCCAGGCGACGGTGTCGACCAATATGTAATTTCTTTTGGCAACGGTTTCAAAAGTGTCGCCAGACTAAGCATACATTTAACACAACAAAAGGTGCAATCTTGCTCAACAGATGTTGCCTTACCGTGGTCTCGCGGTGAGAGGCAATAGACTGAAGCATGGCCTCCCTCTTCTCCTCCTTCTCCCTCTGCTGACGGGCCTCACGGGAGTCCTTCTCCTCTATAGCCTTGATTATGAGTTCCTCCTCGTTGACCTGCTGCTCCTGCTGGTAAGCGGCCAGCCGTGCAATGGTCTCGTCTTTGACCTTCTGCACCTCTCTGGGGGTGATAGAGACCAGTCCCAGAGGATTCAAGGTCAACGCTCATCCAATGACAATGTCAATTTCAAATGAAAAGTAAAATCAAGATCAAATGACATTTCAATAAATGTTCATGCTACCTAAGCATTCATTTCACATTGGCATTGGTGTCTAAATTCCAAAGCAATAACTTTAGCATTAATGGATTAATTCATGAATATCTAAAATAAATAAATCCTCTGATGTATGCCACATTGGTGGTGATGGTAAGCACAGGTACCTGAACCTCTCTGCTTCCTTTTCTTTCCTCAGCTTCATCATCTTGAGTTTAGCTTTGGCAAACATCTGGCATTTCTCTTCTTCAATCTCCTGCCTCTGAGCCTCTACGGCTCTGAACATGTCTTTGACGGCCATGTGCTCCTTCAAATGCCAACAGGAAGAATAACTGGCCACTTCTTTCATCACTTGTTTTCTTACTGAGGGTTTTCATGATTTAACGTGTAGCGATGCAACACAGCAAGCCAACAAGAAAAGCTTTGTAGTTTTCAACTCTCTGTCTTACTGCTTTCTGACAAGTTTGTCTTATAGGAAATTACTAATTTTTAAACACAAAACAATAGTGGAAGTGCTTAACAACACTGACATTTCGAGCTCCTTGATATGTCTACTTAGAAAATCAAAGCATGTATTCAATACCGAATGCTGATGAATTATTGTGAAATCATTAAGTAAAATGACGATAATAACTGTATAAGCACAACATATTTTAGGTGTCCGAGAATGACGTAGTCTCTCACGTTGTGAGACTTCATCATGTGCCTCTTGTCCTCAAGTCGCTTCTCCTCCAGTGTGGCCACCTCCTGGTCAAAAAGCTCCTTGAAATGCTTCAGCTCTTCTCCCTCTCTCTTGTCCTCCGTCTTTTTTAGCTCTTTGACACGCTCATGCTCGTTTATCCTTGATGAGAGAAAGAGAGAGTAAGTAAGAGAGAGAGAGAGAGAGAGAGAGAGAGAGAGAGAGAGAGAGAGAGAGAGAGAGAGAGAGAGAGAGAGAGAGAAAGAAAATTTACAATACCATAACACATTCTGGAATGATTAGAAAATGCCACCCAGACACCCACACATGTGCCCATGCGCAAACACACATTAACCACATAATACAATCTGCCTTAATAAGGACCAGTTGTCTGAGAGGACCATTGTTCTGACAGTAAATGGGTGAAGACTTGGGCCTGGTCAGAGCCCGATCTGTTCCACATTAGGTCTTAACCAGGGAGTCTCTTACTGCTGCAGCAACCCTTTGACGGTGACTTTGCTGTCCTGTTTCTTCTTCTGATCCTTCTCCATCACCTGTCGCAGGGCCTGTTCATCCCGATGTTTCATTGTGGCCATGACCTCCTTTTCCACGTCGCGGGAGGCCTCCCGAATTCGCCGCTTCAGCTCGATCTGAGCCTCTCTCTCCTTCAGCACCTCTGTCAGGAGCAGAGCACTCTGGAAAAGAAAGGAAGAAAAAAAGCCTAACCATGACCAGGGTGACCACGTACTACATCCATGTGTTTTGTTAATTGGATTTGTAAAATAATCCAAAAAATGCAGATGAGTAAAAATGTAATAAAAATAAAGATCCATTTGAAGTAAAACTTGCGAGGTACACACAACTTTATCAGAGCTTCTCTAAGAAGGTTATAGGATACATCCTTACATGAAATCCTTTAACTCGATCAGTCTGGTAGTATTGCTGAGCTTTTGCTTTTCCAATAGCTTCTTTTCGTTTCTCTGCCTGGTACTTGGCCTCTTCTATGTCTAGTTTTCTCCTTTCCTCCTCTTCAACCTCTTCTCGAATCTTCTTTGCCTCCAGCTTTTTTTGTCTCTGACCCTGTTGTCAAATCATTAACAAATGGTTATTAACTAGGTTAAAGGTTAAAAAACAATGATGAAGGTGATATATGTATGAGCTACTATGGAATTAAGTCTGTGCAAAAACAACTGTTATGAACAATCAACACAATTATTCAAATATCTAAAGTAAAACTTACAGCAATTGTATTGGACCAGAATTTCACCACTTCTTTGGAACGGAGATGCATGGCTTCTCTTTGCTTAGCAGCCTCCTTGAGGCTTTCATTATGTTTGTTTACATGGTTCAAACTGTCTTTAATGCGAAGCCACTCAGATTTCGGCAGGACAGTGACTTGGCGAAGGTCCGGCTCTGGCATCGTTTCTTTTCTCATCTCCTGTGCATGAACTATTGGGGAAAATACGGTTGCAATACACACAATGCTTCAAAATACTCAGGTCCCATACATAATACAAAACCTTAGGCTACTTACTGTTTTTAGAGGAGCCCTTTCGCCGTCCATACTGAACAACAGAAGCTGATTCTGTGGACATTTTATAGTTGCCCCGTGATCAATCTTAGTCTTTTTTGAGTGAAAGCTTTAAAGCATAAAATCCATTAAGTTTTTTCCGGGGCTAGCGTGCCGACCAAAACAGCCTCCTTTATTTGGAATACACCTTTACTGTACTAGAAAGTTTCCCAGCGCCTTACATGTTGCAACCTAGCAACCTGTACTCGTTTTGTTGCTGTGTATCTATGGGCAACAGCTCTGTTGACCAATGAAATGATCAGGTGGCTGTACGTCATTGTATGCAACAGACAGAGCTCATGCATTTAACTCTTCTTATTTGAGACTTAACATTATTTCGTATGTTGTTTTTATACTCAATGGCTGAGATGCAGGTATTCTGATGGAGCCATTGTGTCTTCTCCTCTGAGGCATGTCATTTACATTTAAGTATGAAGTCTCCATTTCAACTCACTTAAACTATTATGAAATTAGTAGACTGATACTTCGCTGCAAACGTTATTCACCCATGTGTAATTGCACAGGGGGTCTGTCATGTGCTACTATAATTGATCAGGTGCCTAAAATTAACCTCTGAAGTTCTAATGCGACTCGTGTTTGAGGACACATCTGTTTCTGTTAAAAGGAATCGTTCCATTTGTAAAACTACAACTTTCAGTTACATAGGCCTAGATATTTGGTTCCGATCCGACGTACAATTAAGATTCATACCATGGCCACGAAGGAAGAAAAAAATGGAGCACTGGGTCTTTTGGCATGGTCGTGGCATGGTTTTTCTGGTTAACCTAGTTAGCTAGCACTCCCAAGCGTTAGGACTTGAAATAGCTTTGTGATGAGAGGCGGAGTTGTCCAGTCTCCTCAAAGGAAAGTCCGCCCATCCCTCGCATACTCATTCAAAATCAACGAGGTTGAAACATTTATCCGACGTACCCATCAGACCAGTCTGTCCCACATCGGCAAGATCCGCAAAATGGCCCCGGTATCAATCAAACGCGTTCTAATAAGCGAAAGTGTGGACGCTTGTTGCAAGAAGATTTTGCAAGAAAATGGTATCGAAGTTACGGAGAAACAGAACATGACCAAGGATGAGTTGATTGCTGACATTAAGGTAAAAGTTTCCCGCAGCAATTTCTAAAAATGTTTCTGCAATTGTTTGCGACGAGCAATGCACTCTTGTCAATATTAGCTAGTTTGATGACTGCGAAGTGTCAGATTAATATAGCATACTTTAGCGATATTGAACAAAAAATAGATACTTTTATTTGAATAAGACTCAGCTGAAGTTGATAGATGATGATGTTTTTCCAATCGACACCAACTTCGTTAAGATTCGCTTGCAGGTACTAAAAACTGACTTTTGGCTAAAATGAGTAATTTTGTCATGAGGCACTTCTTTTCTTCTTAAAGTGGAGCTCCTCGCCAACACCGCCCTCCATGGAGCCTATCAGTATGATGCAACATCACTGAGATTTACCTAGTCACTTGCAGTAGTTCTCCTGATGAAATCCCAGAATCACGTTCATGCTTGCCCCACTCACTGCATCTTTCAGCAACCTATTCATGTTCCAACTGAACATGAATTTGTACTTTAATTGAAAATGAATGTAGACACAGAGGTCGTGTCCACGCTTTATTTGACGAATGAAGTTTGTAATACATCGTTTAAATAGATAACAAGCACATGAGCCAAATCACAGATCATGCGGATGTCAGATGACCTTGCGAACGTGATTTACCATAGTTTCATCCATTGCACATTGTCTTGCAGAACTATGACGGTCTAGTGGTGCGGTCTGCCACAAAGGTAACATCTGAGGTTATCAATGCAGCAAGCAACCTTAAAATCATCGGGCGAGCAGGCACTGGAGTGGACAACGTGGATGTGGTTGCGGCCACTAAAAACGGTGTAATTGTCATGAAGTAGGTGCACTGCACAAGGTGTCTTTAACATGAAACTGGCAGCTGCTGAATTAATCGCTGTGGTTACTCTTAAGAGCTCAGTGTGTCTCTGTGATTCTTTCATAGCACCCCAAGTGGTAACACAATCAGTGCTGCTGAGCTGACCTGTGCCCTAGTAATGAGTCTCTCAAGGTGGGTTAGTTGGTCAATAAGAAGCGCTCTTATGAGCATACCTTTGTACATGCTGAAACCACTGCATTCACATTATTGAAATTCATTCATTTCCACAATGTTTGCGGTAATATAAACAGACAGGTTGTTTTTTTCCCCCTCATAGAAATGTGCCACAAGCAGATATGTCAATGAAGGCTGGAAAGTGGGACCGTAAAAAGGTACAGATGTCTTAAGCATTGTGTTGGACTGTAGAATGTGTGTCCAATCAGAAACAGCCTATCACTGCCAGCGTTTTTGCCCCCTCTGCACTGTTCACTCTGTTGACACTAATCCACTCTGATGGCTGAAATGTGCCGAGCCGTGTGTTGTGAGCGGGGGGACAGTGGGCTAATGTTTTGTTAACAATTTTGCAGTTCATGGGCGCGGAGCTGTATGGAAAGGTACTGGGCATCGTTGGACTGGGGAGGATCGGGAAGGAGGTTGCCACCAGAATGCAGTCTTTTGGGATGAGGGTGAGGATCATTCTCTTTCTCTCTACTGCCCTCTGTCCATTCCCCATTTCTTTATCACTTTCTCTTTCGCTACGTGTCTCTCTCCAGCATCATACATCTCTCCCTCTTCTCCCTGCACTTTATCCATCTCCCTTTCTTCCTCTCCTTCTCTCTCTTAGTACTCTCCCCAGCATCATACATATCCCCCTCTCTTCCCTTTACATTTATGCTGCATCTCCCCCCCCCCTCATTCTTCCTCCTTTCTCCGCACTAGTTCTCCCTAAGCAGTATCCCCGCCTCTCTTTCGTATGTAACGCTGGCATGACATCCCTTGCATTGTGTCTCGCAGACGATTGGCTACGACCCAATCACTCCTCCGGAAGTGACCGCCTCCTGGGGGGTGGAGCAGATGTCCCTGGAACAGTTGTGGCCCCAGTGTGATTACATCACAGTGCACACCCCCCTAATGCCCTCCACCACAGGTCAGTCAAGGGGCGCCGCTCTGCAGGGGTGAAGACGCAATGGCAGGCTTGGGCAACATGTTTGGGCTTTGTGATTTCTACTAGATGTATACCAGCTGTAGATTACCTTACAGAGCAAACTGTGTATGAGTGAGTGAGTGAGTGAGTTGGGGAGACTTTTATTCTATCCAGGGAGTGTAGATCCTTATACACCTCAATTGATCTGACTTGACTAATAGTGGATAAAAGGTGTGGTGTCTGGGGGCAGTAATAAGATTGGTGGGAAAAATGCTGACCTAGATTTGATTTCCAATTTGCCATAATGTGTCTTTTTGGCTTTTTTTTTTTCAGGGCTGCTGAACGATGAATCCTTTGCCAAGTGCAAGAAGGGAGTGAAGGTGGTCAACTGTGCTAGAGGAGGCATCATCGACGAGGCGGCCCTGCTCCGAGCTCTGGAGTCGGGGCAGTGTGGGGGTGCAGGCCTGGATGTGTTTGTGGAGGTGAGCGTGCAACATCTGCTCCAGCACCCCAGCCTTGCAAATCGAGTTCACTCTTAAGTGTTATCAAGTTGCATAACATTAGTAATCAGTACTGAGCAATAATGTTTGTGGTGTTCCTCTTAGAAATGCCTTTGATGGCTTCTATGTAATCTTTAAACTTGGTTACCATGGGAGGATTTGTTTAACTTTTAGGCTGTATTGCAGTGCTGCCATCTCACACGCTCTACTTATCATATTTTGACTTGTTATAAGTCTTGTTATAGAAACTTTTGTTACATTGTCTGTGCTCTAAAGTGCAAATCCCAGCAAAAACCTCCTTTCTTCTGTCCAGCAAGCTATCAGTCTTGCATCCCCACCAACCAACACGCACACCTCCACTCCATATTGTCAGCCTTCTCTGGTAGCAGATCTCCTGTGATGTTTGTTTGTTTGTGGGTGTGTGTACATGAAATGGATCTTCGATTTAAATCTGATAAAGCCAGAAATTCGGATACATGTAACCGCACTGACTGTTGCATCCCCACCAACCGACATGCACACAGATCTCCAGTGATGTTTGTTTGTTTGTGTGCGTGTACAGGAACCTCCAAAGGAGAGGGCGCTGGTGAACCACCCTAACACGATCAGCTGTCCCCATCTGGGCGCCAGCACCAAGGAAGCCCAGGCCCGCTGTGGGCAGGACATCGCCCAGCAGATAGTGGACATGGTGAAGGGCAAAGCACTCGTGGGAGCAGTGAGTGTCCATGGATGGCTCGTCGTTTATCCATTTTCTTAATGAATTACCAGGATCCATCTATGCTCTATGCATTTGTTTACAAAATAATTTAGAAGTATGGTAAGGCTGTTTAAATTTCAAAAATGGAATCACATTTTCTTCCATTGTCCTTTATTCAGTTGATAAGATAGGACAGAATGTGAACTACTCACAGAATGATATTTTCAGGGTCATTCACAAAAGAATCATTGACCAATTTCAATCACGTTTCCGACCTTACCTCGCCACCACCACCTAGGAAAACATCTCTTTATAAAAGTGTTATAGCCAAATGATGTTCGGCTGAATGCTGATTCAGGTAATATCAGCTCTGGTTTTACTAGATCTTGCATTTACATTGTAGATCACAGAATACTGCTGGACCGGTTGTGAAATTGGGTAGGACTTTCCTGAGCTGTACTTAACTGATTCCGATAGTATTTAGAAGGCGGGAATTACTTTGTCATCATTGGCAAACTTTCACCAGCCATATCAAAGCAATCACCACAACAGCCTTCTATCATCTTTATTCTTGAATATATATAGCCAAAATCAAGGTTTGGTGTCCCAAAGAGACCAAAGATCCATGCTTATATCTCCAGGAGGGGGTACTACTGTAATGCTGTCTTATCTAGTCTTCCCAAAGAGCCCATTGAACAGCTGCAGCTCATTCAGAATGCTACTGTTAGAGTTTTATCCAAGGCCAAGAGAACAGAGCACAAAAATATTTTCAAATCTGTTCTGTATGGGTCATTCCACGCCAAACGGGACAATGGCTCCCACTCGACCGTCTCAGATTTAGCGTGGAATGACCCGTACCTATGTAACTGGACACTAGTGTGAAATACTTATGGTCTATAAATCAGTGAATTAAATCCGATTCAATACATATCTGACATGTTTAAAAGAACATAAACAAAGTAGGGATCTGAGATCCATGAACTCAGATCAGTAGTAGAGCCCAGAGTCCAGACAAAAACTGGTGAAGCAGCATTTAGCTCTTATGCAGCATGCAACTAGAACAAACTATCAGAAGATTTTAGATGTGCCCCAAATGTACTGTATTTAAGATTGGGCTCTGAAACGTAAACTTCATTCTTACTGTACTTGAATGCTGGAAGTAGACCTCTAGTCATTCTTTGGGGAAGTGATGTCTTGGAAATGCAGCTCTATTTGCAGTCCTATTTTTAGGCTCTATTATTGAGCTAAGCTCTGTGTCAGGCCTCTTTCTGAAAACAGCTCTATCAGGCTCTATTTCAGAATCTATTATGGATTCTTTTCGGACTATTGCTCTATGGTTCTCTATTAAGTGTTCTCAGCGAGAACCACACAATTGAGGCTATTTCCACTGTGTTTTTAATTAAATTGTATTTACCTTGTGCTTTCTTTTTAATATTTGTATTTTATTTTTCACTCTTAAGTATTTTGTCTCCTGTTTTTGCTGTGGTTGATCTTTTCCTTACAGTTATGTAAAGCACATTCAATTGCTTCTGTGTATGTGTGCTTTCTGGATAACCTTGCCTTGCCCAGATGGGACTGGGTAACAGTCGTAGCTGTTTTTTTTTTTACTTAATTGAAAACATGCCATACTAATTAACACGTGTCTTTATCACACATTCTCATGTCCCTTCCCCAGGTGAATGCCCAAGTGTTGGCGAGCACATTCTCCCCGGAGTCTCACCAGTGGATCAGACTTGGAGAGGCTCTGGGCGCAGTGTTGAGGGCATGCACCTCCTCAAAGCAGCCTTATAGCCAAGTGCAAATCACCACCACAGGTAACAAACCACAATTCTATCAATGTGTGAGCAAGTTAGAGGCGTTACTGAGCACCTTTTGTGCCCTCTGCTGGTGAAAGGGTGTTATTGCAAGGTGAATTGTTGCTCCATTGCCACACCACCTCCTAGAAGAACAGTCCACAAGCCACAGTGGGTAATTTACAACTGTCTACAAGTATAAATCAAACATGAACTCGTTCAGGCTGTGGTTTTAGTACAAAGGGGGAAGAAAGAAAGCCTGAAAGTTTTCAGAATCTGTTGGTAGACTGTTGATTGAAGCTTTGTGTTGGGTGAAGTGCTTTTCGCTTAATTTACTGTTCTCATCCAAGGTGACTGCCTGAAGAAGTCCACTGGGTTCCTCAGCTCAGCGGTTGCTGTTGGGCTGTTGACCGACGGCTCCAGCAGTGGACCCAACCTGGTCAACGTGCTCTCTCTGGCCAAGGAGAGGGGCCTGGAGGTAAAGTCCTGAGCTGAGGCCTGTTTTTGACAGAGATTATCAATTTGCTATTCGCTATTCACGTCGCAAACAAAGAAAGCAAAACCTGTTCAAAACCTTTTTATTGTTTCATTGGGACCTGGCAAGTCATTGTAAAACTAAAGCTAAAGTTGCAAACCTCCAGGCAATAGTAGATAAAAAAGTGTGGGTGTGTGTGTGTGTCTCTCTCTCTCTCTCTCTAACTCTAACCTCCTCCTCTTCTCCTACCCCAGGTGAACATGAAGCATGATGGCGGTGCTGGAGTTGCAGGGTGTATGGTGGAAGTGTCTGTGAACGGTACACGCAGCAAGGCCCAGGGCTCCGTGCTGGCTGGGGTGCCCATGCTGGAGGAGCTGGAAGGCAGCCCGTTCAGGCAGCCCGTCCCCCTGGCTGGCCACCTGTTGTTCTTCAAGGCCGCTGCCTCGCCTCAGCTCCTCCCCTCCATCACAGGTGAGGGCCATGGCTGGTGTGAAGGTGGCAGTAACTGTTGTCGGAGTGAGGTCCATTCTTAAACCCGCTCGCAAACTGAAAGATTGTCGCATTTTTTTGCGAACTCTGGATGGAAACGCCAGCACTAAGAAGTCCCCAATTTGTACATGCCCTTTTCAATTATTTACAAAGACTGCCAATGGCTACTGTGACAGAAGTATTTTTACCTCTTATTTGTAGAGGTTCATGAATTCACTGACTGCCCCTTTTGTCTTACCACTCTCAGAAGTCTCCAGTCCGTATATATTTAACCTACCTCATTTGTTTTCGAAGACTAGAACTCTTAGCCAGTTGATGGTTGGTTGGGCAGACTTAACCAATTGAGTCCCAGGTTGTGGTAAAATATATTATAATTTATTGCCTTGTCTACAGAAGTCAATACACAGTCTCATTAATCATCTGTCACACACTCTCTGACTTTCTTCTTCTGCTCGCAGGTGCCCTGGCAGCAGCAGGTGTGGAGATGGAGTCATTTAGCGCCCCCGCTGCCCGCGGTGGTGAGCAGTGGTACTGCGCGGGGACTTCCTCTCTGATGGGAGATCTTGGCTCCCTCAAAGCCTTGGTGAAAGAAGCGGCACAGATTACAGTTTGAGCGCAAGAAGCCTCTTTTCCCGAGGGACCAGTGTTGTAGCATTCCACAATCAAATAATCTAACGGTACTTAAAATAATGTTGAAAAGATGTATGTCATTTATTAACTTTTACATCAGTTGTATTAACATTTCAGATATGAAAAGGTTTATAATGAGTGCTTGGGTAGAATTGTTGTTTGACATTTGTTTACAAAGTGCACTTACACATGTTGCAGACAGGTTTACTAAGTGTAATTAAGGAGTTTAATTACAATCTATCAGGTCTCATCAAGTGTTTTTGTTGTTTCCTAAATAATTAAAACTTTAATCTTGGAGCAGAATTGTCTGTGTGTGTGTTTTTTTTACCTCAATATTTTTCTTAAACACAAACAGTCTCCTTGGTAACACCTTGTTATTCATGTGCATTCTCTAGGGTGTGCTTGATGTGAGCGCATATCATGGAGCCAAGCTAAATTTGGGGATATTAAAAGCCCGTCTGTGGAACTGTGGTAATGGACATCAGAGAGTACAGAGAAATGAAATACCTAGTCGCACAGATTCATTTTTGCTGTGTGCTTGTACTGAAAACTAGTGGACTTTGTTAGAATGTGCATTATGCAATGTGCTTAATCCTTATTAGGATTACTCAGAGACTGCCATGGCAACGAAGAGGAATGACCATACATTGGTCATTCCCCTTCGGATAGTGGATGGTGTTTTTTTTCTTTTTGCTTGCCTAAAGGATCCATATTATCTAGACAGAACAATTGTATGTGCCTGGGGACTTCTAAATATCGCAAATGTTTAGTTACTCATCACTACAGTACCCATGTGTAATCCTCAGAAGTGCAGAGCCTCGCTGTAAAGAATGATCTCTTAGGCTGCCTAGAATCAACAGAGCCGGGTGTCAGCGGGTGCCTCTCCGAGTGTACACAGATACCAAAATAGGACAGCAGCAGCCCACTGTCGTGGCTCGGGCTAAATCGAGGTCTAAATGGCTGAGGTGATCGAGGGAGTTACACACGGTTGAACCACAACAAACGCAAATATTTGAATGTTTCGACAAGAGCGATATCAAACCTACCAGCACATTTACTCAAGAAGGTAAGTTTCGTTGATACTTGATAATGGCTGGTATATCTATATCAAATGCTGACATGTCAGTTTTGTCACCGAGTAACCTAGTTCGAAGCTGGTGCTCAATTAACGGAGTTAAGTTTCACCAGACTGGAAGAGCATGCGACAATTCACCCAGTGTCACGTGTCGGCTAACTTCATTGAAATACCAAGTCGTCACCTTTTCACATTGGGTTATTGAAATTCCACTGCATGTCCCCTTTAGTGAATAGTATAAGACCGTTGAGTTGAATGGTTTGCTACCATTTCTCATTAAAGGCTTTTGCCTGATTAATGGAGTTACTCATAACAATTGAATTTCCGCATCAGGTGTAGGTCTACTTAAAACATTTAATTACATTTAAGATCAGCTGAAATCAAATATCTGGGACTACATTTAATGACAACAATTATTTTGATTACAGTTATCGCAAATGTCATCAAAAGGTCAGGAAAGTTACACATATGAATTCTGCGACGCCGCTCACCCTACAGAACTCCTGGACACGCTCCGGGAATTCTACACCTGCGGACTTTTCACCGATATAGCGCTCACGTGCGCCTCAGGTCAAGTTTACCGCTGCCACAAAGCTGTCCTATCCGCGCGCAGCTCCTACTTCCGAGTCATGTTCACGCTTGACATGCGGGAACGCTCGGACGAGCTCATCACCCTTCCTGGTATAGACGCCGACATCCTCGACGTTCTTGTAACCTACGTCTACACGTCCAGGGTTACCATAACCCAAAGTAACGTCCAGAGTCTGCTAGAAGCTTCAGACTTGCTACAGTTCTCGGCGGTCAAGCGGGCCTGTGAGGAGTTTCTCATCCGGCTCTTGGATGTGGACAACTGCCTGGGCATGCACTCCTTTGCAGAGCTTCATATGTGTGTGGCGCTGGAGAGAGAGGCGCGCAGGGTGATGCTTAGCCGCTTCCAGGAGCTCATCATGCAGGACGAGTTCCTGGAGGCTGACCTAAAGAAACTGACTGCCCTCATGGCCACCAAGAACCTCAACGCCTGGCGGGAAGAGCTGCTTCTGGAGGCAGTGGTCAGGTGGGTCGCCCACAGCCCGAGGTCGCGCCTGAAACACACCCAGGAGCTGCTCCGCTGCGTCCACCTTGAACTGGAGGAGACGCGCTTCAGCAATGCACTGGACGTGGGCCACAGAGCCTTGGAGCTGGGCAACGAGGAGAAACTCAGGGCACTGATCCTCCACTCCCTGAAGGCCAGCAGCAAGGAGTTCACCCTCCGCTGCAAGAAACTGGCCTCCCGTATGTACGTCGTCGGGGGCTACTATTGGCATCCACTCTTCGAGGTCCACATATGGGACCCCATCGCGGACACATGGGCTCAGGGGAAAGACATGCCAGACTATAGCAGAGAGAGCTACAGCACCTCCCTGCTAGGCCCAGACATCTATGTGTCTGGGGGCTATAGAACAGAGACCATTGAGGCCCTGGATTCTGTGTGGATCTACAATGCGGACAGTAATGAATGGACAGAGGGCTGCCCCATGATCACGCCCAGATATTACCACTGCTCAGTGGCTTTGCGGGGGTGCATATATGCCCTGGGGGGGTACAGAGGGGGGGCTCCGGCACGAGAGACAGAATTTTACGATCCACTGAAAAAGGAGTGGTTCCCAGTTGCAGACATGATACAAGGTACGAAAAGACTGCCTTTAAATCACACAATGAATGATCTATTAGTCGGACTACACAGGCATATGAAAACACCAACAAGTATTACAACAGGGGTCTGGTTTTTAAGTTGTGCTTTGGGGAATGGGAGTGCAAGGCATAAAAGCCCTTTTAAAGCTATGGTTTAGCCTGTAAAACACACCATGGCAGTAATCCTTGACATTCATTCTGTGAAGCTTAACTTGTCCTTGACCCCGTCACATGAATTTAACATGGCCAAGCTGGTGGGACAGCTCAGACCATTGAGTTAGGCACAAGGACCACTGCTTGTACATGGCTTGTTACCAAGAATTTAACAGTGTGTATTTATTTATGTTATTACTTTATATTTGTAAGTTTCAATAACATCTGGTTCTGTCTTTTTCAGGGGTTGGAAATGCCACAGCCTGTGTTCTGAATGACAGGATCTATGTGACTGGTGGTCACTATGGCTACAGGGGAACCTGTACTTATGAAAAAATTCAGATGTACAAGCCAGAGACCAATGAGTGGAGCATTGCAACCATTTGTCCTCATCCTGGTAATACAGTTTATATTCTTGAAATACTATGTCATACAAAAATTCGCAGCACATCAGTTTTGTGTCTTGCAAAAAAATGCATCACACACATGTTGATAAATGAACACATGCACTTTATCAACAATTGCTTATGACTGAAATGTATCCAGCACAGGAGTTTTTAAGTTATTCAGTTTGGAACACAGTTTTGTGCCTTAAATTAGATCAGATTACAAAGAAGGTATTCAGGTATACTTCACAGTATTGGCCATTTTCAACACGTTACATATTTCTCAGGATTTGATTTCCTTTGCTCTCTTCCTTACTGACAGAGTACGGCCTGTGCTCTGTCCCCCTGGACAACAAGCTGTACCTAGTGGGAGGCCAGACCACCATCACCGACTGCTACGACCCCGAGAGAGACGAGTGGAGGCAGATGTCTGCGATGAAGGAGAGGAGGATGGAGTGTGGGGCCGCCATCATTAACGGCTGCATCTACGTCACAGGCGGCTACTCCTACTCCAAGGGCACGTACCTACAGAGCATTGAGAAGTACGACCCAGAGCTCGACACTTGGGAGATCGTGGGCAACCTCCCCACAGCCACCAGGTCTCATGGCTGTGTCTGTTTCTATGGCGTTTAGTACAGGATGTGATAATTCAGTGATACTTATGTGGTGTTCAGTGTTTTTTTTTTTTTAAGGACAATTTTAGGTAAATGTTTTCTATTTACCAATCAATTTTCCGCTAAAGTGATGTATATTTAGAATAATGTTAGGTTCAATTGATAAAGTGCTGCTGAGCAGCTTAGAGAGTTTACCTCAGGTGACAGCTGCAATCCAACATGTCTTTGAGCCTAAAGGATGCAGTTACTCACTGCCATCTACTGTCGAGGAAGGTACAACACAGGATTACCTCCTTTGGTGGTGTTTTTTCATTTTAAATATGAAAGTTAAAAAGTACAACTTACAAAGTACAAGTACAATTTTTTTGTAAACCAAAAATGTCCTTTACTAGACGTAAAGATAAGGTTAATAGATTCTGAGACCTTTACATGTAATCCGAAAATCTAAACCATGCCTTGAATATCTGATTATGGGTGGAGAGTTAATACTTATTTGATGATCGCACCAGTAAAACTAGGGTTTGCCAATTGTCCAGATGAATTCTGACATGAAGGGGCTCACTGATTTTACAGTACTGTATTGCATTTTAGTGAAGACAATTAAGGATGTTTTATACAACAACTGGTGAGGTAGTCAGGACCGGTTAGACTGGTTTTGGTACAAACATTTATTGGTTCTGTACTGTACATAATCCATGCTGCCTCAGCAGGACGCACAGCAATGCACTGAATTGTATGTATTTGTTGTAGAATATTATGTATGTACTATACTTAAAGTGTAATACTGTTTTTTTTATATTTTTTTTTTTTACTAATGGTTCATTACAGAATTACTGTGTGTTCTGTATTCTAATGTGCACAGTTTTGAAACATCATCCAACATGACATTTTAGTTTGAAGCTGGTGTGCAATGGCAATAGTCGTGCAATAGTATCTTCTCCTGGTACCTTCTACCAGGTGAACGTCCTTAAATGTCTCTTCCTTCAAAACATATATGAATGGTCTCTCCAGAGTACTGTATGCATATTACATTTGTTGAATTTCATCAGTGTTGAAACGATAAGCAATGACATCAGATAGTACTGTATATTTTGCCTACATATGTTTGTAACAGTAAGCGGTCAGTATTACCTGCCTGCAATTCATTTCTTGAATTTTAACTCTTAAACAAAATTACTTACATGTTGTGCCACTGAACTTTGAACCATGAAATGGGCTGTAAAAGTTTGTACCGCCTCTCTTTAACCCTATAGTTCATTAAGGTATCCACAATTGATGAATTTCACTGTACTTCATGTTATTATGGATCACTGCTATGAACATTTAATAAATGTAGTGATAACAAAATGGTTTGCATAAGAGTCGTATCCGACATGAGTGTAATGAAGGAGTAAAAGGTCAAAGCTTTAGCATGTTAAATCTGGTGTATGTTCAACTGTTCATTAAAATCATAATCACACCTATTTAGAAAAACAGAGTCCAAAAGAAGCAAACCATCTACTCCAAGTCCAGATCTCATTTTAGTGAGAATCTGATAAAGTCCACCTGGATGTCAACCTGTGCAATAGATAAACAGCCTGTAATTACTCTGTTCATACACATTCATAAGACTTTTCATGACACAAGTCAGTTTCCTATTAAAAATACAATTACCACAAAATATTCAGTGTATACCTAAATATACCACCTGCTACACAAACACACACACACACACACACACACACAAACAGACATACACACACACAGCAATATATTTGTTTATTACTCATGTGTTCAATAACAACACTGACTGATCTAAAGAGTCATTACTAAAGGGAGATTGAATAATATAAATTACAATCAGTGTGTACGGCGATGGCATATAATAACACCAAAACGATTACTTAGGTGTTGTTATTGCAATGCTTTAGTGATTGCCATAGTCTGTCTCTCCAGAATTGAAACAATACAAACATTCAAAGACTCTGAATCCTAGAGAAACGATTCTGGTGTACTGTAGAACCATATGACTGCAGCATAGCAAGAACCACTTTAATTTCCCAAAAATAAAATCTGATTAGTGTACATTTAAATGTGTTTGTGTACCGACGACACCAGACTTACCGATTTCTTTTTATGGAACTTGTATGTTGCAGGCAAGTCATATCTGAGCTCTGAGGGGAATGCAAAACGATTAAATAAAAGTTTGGTCCCACTTCGGGTATGACAATAGTAAAACACGCTTGAGTTTTGGGGACATTAATGGTAAACGATGGTAAAGTTTACCTGCTATTACTTCCATTTTCACATCCCAATCATCTGCCTTTTTCTGTATATGCTGAAATAAAGTGGAAAATGTAAGAAACAGGCAAAGTCGAGAAATTAACTTCTAAGTAAGTGTAACTAACTGAATCGAATATCAAGATATGCAGACTTACTTCCCTTGTTGATGTCTTGTGAAGAGAGTACACAGCTGTTTTCGCCATGCTTATTGCAGTCTTCAAAAATGTCATATCAATACCTTCAAAAAAAGCAATAACAAATTTTGAATTACAAGTCAACATTTTCCCTTTTTTTGTTATAGTCTTGGTACATTGTTACAGTTGCTCATAAGCTCTTACCCTGGTTATGTTTTGTGCCGAAAGGGGGGTTCATAATGACCGTATCAAATTTCTTTGCAAATGACATTGTTTCAAGACAACACACATCACATTGGACCACGTCAATGTTTGGGAGTTCGAACTCTTCAACATTTCCTTTAAATATGTCAACTGCGTCTTCGTCGACTTCAAAACCAACACATAACCTAGATAAAGGAGTCAGAAAAGGGCTTATTGTCAAGAATCCTAAAAGAAAACAAGTTCAGATACAATACATCGGAGCCGTGTTCTTTCTTACCCCGCATCAAGCACTGCAGCTCCTATACTGAGGACTCCGCATCCACAACCCAAGTCCGCTACCAGTTTACCCTTTATGTCGTCAAATGTGTTATGGATAGTGTAAAGCATGCAACCTGAAATAAATGGATAAATAAATATACACACAAAATAGCAATTGGTTATCCGTATCTAACACGAAGTAAATGTCAGGTTTACCTGCTATGTGAGGGCTTGTTGGATACTGTTCAAGTAGAAGTTTTGGTTCCTCGAACACGTCTACTTGCTGGAGGCAACTTTCGAGCTCTTTCAGTTTCATTGCTATACTTGTTGGTCGTTAACTAAATGCTACAGCTGTTAATCTGCTTTGACTGAACTTAACCAGAAAAGAGAGTCAAGGAAACTCAAACATTGCTGTGAAACCAAGAGCTTGCACATTCCTCCTCATCACGGGTTTGCATGCTTAGCTCCTAAGAACTAAATTACTGTCCACTACGAACATGAGACATGCTATTTTATGCATGTAAGCCTCTGCATTCGGTTTAAACTGTAGCACTTATCCTCGATTCATTTACAGTCAGTGTCAATCAATATGTCAGCAATCTTTGACAAGCACCTTACCCTTACCCACATGCAAAATCTATATATTCACTACGGACAGAGAGCATACGAACACTTCCGTCTAAACAGAAGTAATCCGAAGTGCAACATAGGATGATTCAAGAACAGTTCCGCAGATGGGTAGCGAGAAATGGTCCTCCGCAGTGGTCATCAATCGCGATTTGGTAGCGTTTTGTACATGCATGAACTTAGTCAAACAGGCACGAAGCATTACTTAATTAACTGAGTGCCTTCAGAGTCGAGAGAAACTGTACCGGATATCTAGGCAAGCAGATAGTAGGGTTGACAACTGGATCGCAGGTGATAAGATATATCATGTTAAATGGGTTACCAGAGTTCACGCTTGTCATGCTATGTTGACGAAAACAATTTCAGTGATATAGTGCTGTCATGTGGAGTAAGCGATTTACTAATTTACCTAAAATAGAACTGCATGGTCACAGTTGCTAGTTAAATAAGCAACCTAACCAGCAACCACGTCTACCCTGCCACTTGCATGCAAGGGATCACATAGCCAGGTTGTACGACGCTCACGGTCCGTATCGCGAGAAAACCCGAGAACGTTGCAACAAGACAACAAAAATAAATTCTGGATAACAATTCAGAGTTCATGATGGCGGCGTCGATGTTACGCCGGGACAAGAAAACATCAGCCGCCCTTTTAAAGACAGAGCTTAATCAGACTGACAACAGCTCTGGTGTGCGACTACTTCAAGAACTGCTTGATAATGTTTTAAATCCTGAAAAGCCAGCGGAGGACACTGAGGCCCTTGAATGGTGTAAATGTCTGTTGGCAGGAGGGGAAGGATTCGAGGAGTTCTGCAAGACGGTCCGGTCCTATGACAACGCTACCTTGTGCGGTTTGGTCTGGACAGCCAATTTTGTGGCATACCGATGTCGGACCTGCGGGATTTCCCCTTGCATGTCATTGTGTGCAGAATGTTTTAACAACGGTGATCACACGGGCCATGACTTCAATATGTTCAGAAGCCAGGCTGGTGGGGCCTGCGACTGTGGAGACAGTAATGTCATGCGGGAAAGTGGGTAAGTTGCTAGCTTGCTGGCTAAGTGATTATTTCTGCAAGCTATTGCCAACGAGCCAATACATGTACCTAATAGCTGATGTGCATGGGACACACGAAAACCAAAGACTAAACTATCCAGAGAGGGGCGAGGTAAGTTACCTAGTTAGCTTGGTAGGGAGCTAGGTGCAATGCTAGTATGCTAACTTAGCAAGTTGTTGGTGGGGGTGTATGCAGCCCAGCCTTTCCGAGTGGCAAAGTTTATTTTTAACTCAACAAGAGGACCATCGCTGTGTGACAGATCATGGTATCCTTTTTTTGGTATTTTTAGTACACCTACGAGTGAGGCATGACAGTGCAAAATTGATAGTTTTTTCATTACAGATGTCACAAGTTAAATGTCAGCTGTCATAAGTCACGAAATGATCGCTGTATGAACAAAAATAGTTACTGTAACGTTAGCTACATGGGTTGCAACATGACCATAACATTATGATTTCTACATGTATTTTTCAGCTTAACTGTTTATAATTGTATTCAGTATCATAATTGCATGTCTTTTATGGCAGGTTCTGTCAATGCAGGGTATTCTAAGCAGGCGATTTGTCTGACGACCTGTCAAAGTGGATTTCAGTAACTTTCTTTATTGGGTCGTGAGAATTGAATGTGATTCTACAATAAGGGTTTAATGTGTTTCAGATTGGTGTTGAAATATACATAAATAATGTTGAGAATGTTTGAAATCATAATAAGTAAACAAATCCTCTGTGTAGGCTCCCGTGAATTAAACGGCCCAGATGTTTGTTCTTTAAAGGCACCCAGTGCAACTTTCGAGGCTTAAAAATAAACATTCAATTTCTAGTCTTGTTTACACGTAGTAAGTTTCAATAACTCCATACCATTACATATCAACATTCAAGGAGCAAAGATGAGACGTCGTTGTGTGGTGAGAACTGATAGAAAATCGATAACAACAACAATCGCCGCCATTTTCTTTATTTTTTGTTACCTACAATAAATAAAGCAGGATTCCAGTCAATGGAAAAATGGCCTCTTCCAACGATTGTTGTTGTTTACGATTTTCTATCAGTTCTCACCACACAACGACGTCTCAACTTTGCTGCTTGGATGTCGATATGTAATGGTATGGAGTTATTGAAACTTACTACGTGTAAAAAAGACTAGAAATTGAAAGTTTATTTTTCATTGAATGTTTATATAAAGTTGCACTGGGTGCCTTTAACAACTCCAGCGAGACGTGGAGTATGCTTTGTTGTGTTGTAACTGATGACTCGGTGTGTTGTTGATGCATTGCTTTGGCAGGTTTTGTAGACGGCATCGGTTAAAAACAGGGGAGAATGTTCCCACTGTACCCAGAGACTTGCTCCTGATGTCTGAAATGGTGTTACCTCGCTTCATTGTCAGCGTCATACAGTATTTAAGGGATGGATACACAGAACCAGGTGAAGCATGCAAGTGTAATATAACACTGTTAGAACCATTTATTACACATAAGTGAATCGTTGAAAATGTGGATGCCATTGTATACACACAGAATGCCTATAAGTAAGGTGTCTTAAACTAAAAACACCTAATGGTTTTGATAGTTATTTGATTATTTAGGCTAGTTGTTCTATTCTCTTGTGATAATTTAGCTATATATTGGAGTACATTTGCAGTTTTTGGTTATAGTACGGTGAGTATCAGTTTTTTTTCCTCTTACCCTCTATGCCTCTCTCTCTCACACACACACACACACACACACACACACACACACACACTGTACACAGACTCATCAGCAGACAGGGACCTGCAGAAGGTTCTTCAGCAGCTCGAGCCTCAGATCTCCTTCCTTGAAGAGCTTACGAAAATGGGTGGGGCAATGAGGACTGTGCTGACAAAGATCCTGACCAATCAGCAGACCTTTAAAGAACTCCGCATGGGTATGTTCGCCCAAAATGACAAACTGAAAAGCACCTCTGATATACAGTGCCCATTGTGCTGCGTAACTGCCTATTTATTTACACTCTCTTCTGAGATGGGCCAATGATAGACTTGACTTCATATCAACAGACTTGTTGAGGGCATGATTGTCATCGTAAAACCACATTGGAGTTACTTTGTCAAAACCAATCTCTTGTCTTGTTAGAAGAGTATGACCCTACCAGTCCTGAATTGACATTAACTTGAGACATTTTATGAGGATTTGATGGTGTGACATTACCACGCTGGTTGTACTGTCCTCCTTGTTTTTGCTTGATAACTTGCTATTTTTAGCTTCCTCGCCTTATGTGCATGTAACATAAATAAAAAAAGAACGGGGGAAGTCTTTGAGTGAAGACCAGGGGGTTAATAAAAGATCTTTAAATGGACTTATAGGGCAGAGATCAGGTCTGCGCTAGATCGTGCCTATACTGCCAGCTTTCACTATGTGTATAAAGGCCACACGGATCCCAGATAAGCTTTTCTAATCTGATGCACTTTATGAATACAGTTTGCAGGATGATGTCCCAGTAGATTTCAAAAAGCATTTGCCTACCTTCCTGTCTCATTTGTTGTCTAGGTTATAAGCATGAGTCAGGAGTCGTAGTGATTACCAATAAACACGGATATTGATGTTTAGAAATGTTTAATTCACATCTTTACCCATGTGTGCATTTGTTCATACATTTAATTGCAAGGCACTTTGGACAAATTATTGCTGAGTTTTTGCACATTGAAATTGACTTTTGTTGAAATGGTATTACGCAGTTGTTTGTTTGTTTTGTTCATTTATTTATTTTTCTTCATAGACATAAAAAAATCAAAATAATACATCACTAATTGTGGTATATGCAATATTTTACCCAGGGGTGCCCAAACTTGCACCTGTACAATGTTGTTTATATAAATTATGTCATCAGATCACATAATTGAAATAAACCCACTTATTGCTTGTCCACTCACCTCAGGTCAGGAAGAAAATGTGTTTGCGAAGAAGAACTATGAGAAGTACCTGTCTGCCCTGAAGAGCTCAGGGCTGGTCACGGTAGAGGAGAAGGGGGCGGCGGCAGCAGCAGCAGCAGCGGCGGCAGCGGCAGCAGCAGCAGCAGCAGCAGCTGGAGGCGGTGGCGCAGAGGCTGGGGCCACAGCTGGTGCAGGGTCCCTTAGCTTACTAGGTGAGGCTGGGCTAGCCACAGCTGGTGCAGGGTCCCTTAGCTTACTGGGTGAGGCTGGGCTAGCCACAGCTGGTGCAGGTTCCCTTAGCTTACTGGGTGAGGCTGGGCTAGCCACAGCTGATGCAGGGTCTCTTAGCTTACTGGGTGAGGCTGGGCTAGCCACACAGCACCCCATATACTGATACAGGTCATCTTAGCAGGATGTTTTTCACTGAGGTTGCCATGTAAGGTTCTGTAGTGCAGTGAATCATTCAGGAACATTCACAGCATGAAGAATGCTTTGTGGTTTATTCTTCAGTTTAAACATGGCTTTCAGAACAATCCTTAAAATAAGTAATGCCATAGCATCTGAGTAGAAATGTGAAGTGTTCTTGTACCTTCACAAGCTGAAGAACCGTAACTGTAGCCTGTGTTGTGTTTTCTAAGTTGATGTGTAATTTGTTTTTCTATGATCCTGGTATTGGTGTATATACGAGCATACAGAAACCATGCTTAGCATTTCACCTCGATGCATGCCAGTAACGGCTCTTAATGAAAGTTTTGGAGTTGAAAGCTGGTATTTCCTCAGGTGAAGTGTCCAATTCATGTTCTGATTCTGTTTTTCTCTAGGAGCCACTGCTGCTGTAAACTCGGTTGATTCCAGTAAAGAGGTACGAGTTTGCGATTGTTTTTTTTTTTGTTTGTTTGCTTGTTTACATGTGTGAAAATGATTTTCTCTATACACATCGGGAAGCATAATGGTCAGTTCAAGCGCTCATGATTACAAGCCCTCTGTATTGAAAGTATATCTTGTACTTTTAGGATGAATTAAATAAATCACAGTCACCTGGCCACTGACTCTCAGGCGATTTCTTGTTCGCTGAATATTTAGGGGGTTCAAATGTTTCTGAACCAGCAGTTTGATTTTTCTGGTTTATTCTGATGCCTAGTCTGGTCTGATTTGATCTGGTCTGATTTGGTCTGGTCTGGTCTGGTCTGATGTGATCTGGTTGTGTTGCAGGAGGATCAGGACGGAGGGCAGGGTGTGGGGCAGCGGAAGAGAGTGAAGCTCAGCAGTAGCACCAAAGGTAAGGCTCACCGTCCTCTCACAGACTGCTCACAGACTGCTCACACTTCTCTCACGGACACCTCAGGACCGCCCACAGACCTCTCATTCCTCTCACAGACTGCTCACAGACTGCTTACAGACCGCCCACAGACCGCCCACAGACCTCATGGACTTCTCAATCTGCTCACGTTCTGCTGATAAATTGCTTATAGTCCCTTAACAGACTATTCTCAGGCGTATTACATACCAATTACCGATAACTTATCTCGTGGGCCTTTGGCAAGTTCTCGTGTGGGTGAACTTGTAAACGACAGAAGCAAGTGGTACAAATATAAAGGGGTTGAGACTCGACATGTTTCATACATGCATAAGAACTGCTTTTGTTTGCAGCTTCTCTGCTCTCTGCACAGTTTTTAGAGGAATGCTGATGGTAGAGGGATTAATGGGAATGTGTGTGGATGTGTTATTCTGCAGAGCACACAGTCATGGCCAGAGACAGTGTGATCAGCGGGATGGAGGGGGGAGGGGGGTGTGTTGGTTGGGATGCTGCCTGTGCTGATTGTGGAGGGCTGAGATGATAGTGCCCAGTCTGCTTCTAGATAGTGCTGTGTCTGGTCTAACCTGAAACTCTCTCTCCTTCTCTCTCCCTTTCTCTCTCTCTCTCTCTCTCTCTCTCCCCCCAGACCCATCGATCATGGACACTCTGAAACACAAGTGCTTCTTAGAGGAGTTGCTGTTCTGGACGATAAAGTATGAGTTCCCACAGAAAATGGTCACGTTCTTGCTCAACATGTTGCCCGATCAAGACTACAAGGTATTCAGCTTTAGACCTCTCCTTCTGCTATGACTGTCTGCCCAGCAGCAGACACACACACACACACACATGTCAAGACATACTTAACAAAAATATGCAACATGCAACAATCTTAAAGTTAAAGTTCATATAGGAAATGCAGTCAATGCATTACCGTAACTGTGGATACTATTCAGCTTTAGACTTCTCCTACCATGACTGTCTGCCCAGCAGCAGACACATGTCAAGATATACTGAACAAAAATACGCCACACATGCAACAATCTTAAAGTTAAGGTTCATATAGGAAATGCAGTCAATGCATTGCAGATACTATGGATACCACATGACTGTGGTTACAGTTATGAATTAGCGCTCAGAAATTGAGTGATATTATATTATAGCTTTTATGAACATAAAGAAAACACAGTTTCTGTTATTTCAGTTCAAGAAATATGGGACTAAAACGTGACTTACTGCATTTACATTTTTTGAGTAAAAATATGCAGCTCCCCACAGCAGGCAGCCATTTATTTTTCTGAAATTAAGCCAAGAGTAAATCGTAGTATCATCTGTTGCTCTTTGTCGCTCTATTTCTGGTCAGTGTTTTTAGAAATAGAAGAGCTGTTCAGGCTGTTGTCACCCTCTAAGACCCGATGATTACGATCTCATCGCTTTTACCGAGATATCTGCACAGGCTGATTTGTGCAGACTGATCAGTTGTCCTTTTTGAACAATGACCCACTACACAAACAGGTTTAGCAACGTATGCTACCAGACAAGGTGTTTAGCCTGGATCATATTGCTGTCATACCAAAGCTTTATTCATGCCTACGTTTTGGCTTAGTCAACATTCATGATTGTGTACGCAGTCCTCTTTTGGCAGATAATTTTGACACGGACCAACGTTGCCCATAACTTGTGTGTATTCTATGCATCATATCTGTAAACACCCCAAACTGTACCACGCCACACTCCGTAAGACCCCATCAGTGTTCGAAAAGAATCACAGATGACTTCAACAGCACTAGTGCTCCTTAACAGTTCGACTAACTGTTTTTCTTTCACTTTTTCTGTCTGTCTGTCTGTCTCTCTCTTTCTCTCCCTCCCTCTCTCTTCTTCTGTCCCTCTCTCCTCCTAACCCAGATCACGTTCACCAAGACATTTGTGCAGCACTACGCCTTCATCATGAAGACGCTGATGAAGAGCCAGGAGTCGGACACCATGTCCAACCGCATCGTGCACATCAGCGTGCAGCTCTTCAGCAACGAGGAGCTGGCGCGTCACGTCACAGAGGAGTGCCAGCTGCTGGACGTCATGGTCACTGTGCTGCTCTACATGATGGAGAGCTGCCTTATACGGAGCGAGCTGCAGGGTGAGTGACGAGAGGATGGAGGGATGGATGGAGTGAGTGAGTAAGTGAGTGAGCCCTGTTAATATTCATTCATTCATTCATTCATTCAGAGAGATCAAGAGAGGGAGGGGAAAACTTGTGGGGAAAGAGCCCTGGTTTTGTTACATATTCATTCATTCATTCATTCATTCATTCATCCATTCATTCATTCACACACATGTCATGTCCGCTGTGCAGCTCAACATGATGGAGAGCTGACTTGTATGGGGGAGCTGTGGGGTGTGGGAGGGTAGGAAGGAGGCAACGTATGGGGAAGGAACCTTGGTCATGTTACACATTCAGTCATTCATTCATTCATTCATTCATTCATTCATTCATTCATTCATTCATTCATTCATGATGGAGAGTTGCCTCATACTGAGCGAGCTGCAGGCTAAGAGACAGGGGGATGAGGATGAGGATGAGGAGAAGGGGGAGAGGATTTAAAGTGAGGGAATGCAAAGGAGGAAGGAACAGTAAGGGGGAAGCAGGACTGTTTATTTTCATATTCACTCAGTCGGTCACTCATTAAGTCAGTCACTCGTACATCCTGTGCCCTGTGTTGCCTTATATGGAGTTTAAGAGTGAGGGATTAGGAGTAGGGAGCTGCTCTGGGGAGTGAACGCTGTTCATATTCTCATTCATGAATGCTTTTATAGACACATGCATTTATACATTCCTGGAGTCTTGTACATGCATGCATATGTACGTTCATACATTAACCTATACATTCAGCAATACATTCATACAATAAAGCATGCATGCATATTTGTAGACAACTGACAACTTTTGTCGTAACAGTTTGAGAAGGAGGAAAAGCTCTGAAGGCTACATGGTAAAAACATCAGCACATAGAGGTGACCCCCTGAATGACATCTCACGCATAGATGCATGTCCATGCATATCTATGCAGGTCAGTCCGCCATCGGCAGAAGCAACAGTCCAGCCTGACGGGGACAGTTGTGAGGGCACAAGAAGAGTGTCTGCTATCAGGAGCATGTTCTCTCATCTGAGAAGTGCAGCAGCATTAGGACTGATTTGAAAAAGAAAAGCGCTCGGCACACTGCAGAGCAGATACCCTATTAGCATAGGAATGGAGAGGGAGGAAGCTGGTGGAAGACTGCCCAAAGCATCCTGGGTGATTTGATGTTCATATCAGTCAGAAAAAGGCAAAAAGCAGACTTTGGAGTTTGAGCTGAGTCCAGGAGTGATGAAACACACTCACGATATGGCTATTAGAATGAGTAAGAGGAGAGAGTACATAAGTTTAATGTGATATTTACTGCTCTCTCTAGCCCTCTCCTGGGCCCTCCGTGGTATCGCATTGAAGGCATCATTTCATTTTGGACCCTCCGGGGTGGCCCAGGTCATGTTACTTTGGGTCACACTTCACGCTTCACGCTGCCAGCTGAAGTGTTGTGTTGTATTGATTCGCCAGAGCTCTGAAACCCAATGAACTGCCAGGCCCACAACAGCTGTGAGAGGGACTTAGCAACTGGCTGGGTGTTAGCCAGTGTCTCCTTAATGACTAACAAGTGTGTCTGTGTCTGTGTCTGTGTCTGTGTCTGTGTCTGTGTCTGTGTCTGTGTCTGTGTCTGTGTCTGTGTCTGTGTCTAAGTCTGTGTGTGTGTGTGTGTGTGTGTGTGTGTGATTAGCGGTGGAGTGGTTTCGGTCTTTCTTTTTAGCTTATCTAGTAGTACATGATTAAAAAGTGCAGTGAGCTTCCTGAAGCTTGTGTTTTTCCTCAACGGCTAGACATGGGGCCTGAAGGTCCTCTTCTTTATTCTGTGTCTCCTCAGTAACTCCAGAGTCCTCAGTGGATGTGCTGCTGACACTAAATTAGTGGGGATAAGGATGTGTGCAGTGTAGCACTTCTTACTGACTGATTTATTAAAGGCTTTAGTGTCATAAAACCCTTGAAACTTGCCAGACCAGTAGATGAGCTAATACTGACTCATCTGGTCTTGCTAAGATCAAAGGGTATGCAGTAGTACTTTTTTTTTTTTTAATTAATGAAAAGGCCATTCAGGTTGTGACTGTTCTTAAAAGCAGGAAGAAAAGTAAATGAAAAATCAATTCTGAAATATAATGAATGAAAAGGCGCACGTTTTGATTGAATTGTTGATCTAATCTCAAAATGTTTGTTCTCTTTTCTGTCTCTTTTTCATACTGTCCTCCTCTCCTGCTGTCTTCCTCTCCTCCCCTCTCTTCTCTCCCCAGATGAGGAGAATAGCCACCACGTGGTGGTAAACTGCGGCGAAGCTCTTCTGAAGAACAACACCTACTGGCCTTTAGTTAGTGACTTCATTAACATTCTCTCACACCAAAGTGTTGCCAAGAAGTTCCTGGAGGATCACTCTCTGCTCATGTTGTGGATGAGCTTTGTGTCCTTCTTTCAAGGTCAGTCAAGGACACACACACACACACACACACACACACACACTCACACACTCACACACACACACACACACACACACACACACACACACACACACACACACACACACACACACACACACACACACACACACACACACACACACACACACTCCAACGTCTCAACACGTACACTTGCATGAACTCACACTTACACACCCAGAGCACACTCACACATGTGTATTTGTATTTTTTGTGCAGGAAAAATGCTCATATCCATTCATTTATACACACATGTGTGTACCCATATATTTATGGACAAAACACACGTGGTGGTCAGCATTCAAAAATGATCTGTGTGTGTGGAGAAAGGTCGTATTTAGTGGGAACCATTTTGTCACAACTTTGTGTGATATTGGCTTCATATTTGCTGAGCAACTCGAGCTTGTGGTCATCTCACCAGATGCCCAGCAGATGTCATGATGTCATGATGTCACAAGTTATTGTGTGACCGTTGGAAGGTAGAATAAGATTTCAGAATTTGCCACACGTCACAATGAGGATCACTTAATTTGCAATTCTGATTCGGACTGTCAGATGTGTTCTGTAAAAACAAGTAGAGGTAGAGGGCGTGAGAGAGAGGGAGAGAGAGAGGGGAGAAAGACAAGAAAGAGAAAGTGAGAGTAGGAGAAAGTGATAGGAAGAGAAAGTGACAGGAGGAGAAAGTGTCAGGAAGAGGAAGAGGGAGACAGTGGGAGAGAGTGAGTGAGGGAGAGAGAGAGCAAGACCTCATAATCCCCTTGGTCCCTCCTTTTCCATTTCTGTCACACTGCCACTGTAGATCCTGTCACTGTCTCTGACAACCTGTGTGTGTGTGTGTGTGTGTGTGAGCGTGTGAGCGTGTGTGCTTGTGTGCGTGTGTGTGTGTGAGAGCGTGTGTGAGAGCGTGTGTGAGAGCGTGTGTGAGAGCGTGTGTGAGAGCGTGTGTGAGAGCGTGTGTGAGCGTGTGTGAGCGTGTGTGAGCGTGTGTGAGCGTGTGTGAGCGCGTGTGAGCGCGTGTGTGAGAGCGTGTGTGTGTGTGTGTGTGTGTGTGTGTGTGTGTGTGTGTGTGTGTGTGTGTGAGAGAGACACAGACACAGAGAGAGAGAGAGAGAGAGAGAGAGAGTGTGAGCGTGAGCATGAGTGGGCGAGCGCGCGCAGTCATCCAGTGAATCATAAGGTGCATGGTGCAACAAATAGACCGTGACTGATTTACTGTACTGGCCTTTTTAAAACAACACACACACACACACACACACACACACACACACAAACCGCTCAGTAAAGCCCAGAGGGATTTGAGGGACACACAGTTTGCAGCAGGGTGGGGGGAGACTGTTGGCACACCACACCACACAGCACCGCACCGCACCGCACCGCACAGCACCGCACCGCACCGCACCGCACCGCACCACACCACACCACACCACACCACACCACACCACACCTCCACTGCACACCAGTGCCTTTATTGCCTATGTATGTCACCCTTCCGACCCCGCCCTAAGAATAGCCCCGGGCTCCAACCGAAGTAGACCGCAGTATCCCCTTTCACTGACGAGACTACTGTCTACTACTGTCTCACTGACGAGACCCTCACACATCACTACTGTCTACTACGATCTCACTGACGAGACCCTCACACACCAGACCATCACACATTACTACTGTCTTACTGACGAGACCCTCACACATCACTACTGTCTTACTGACGAGACCCTCACACATCACTACTGTCTACTACTGTCTCACTGACGAGACCCTCACACATCACTACTGTCTACTACGGTCTCACTGACGAGACCCTCACACATCACTACTGTCTACTACGGTCTCACTGACGAGACCCTCACACATCACTACTGTCTACTACGGTCTCACTGACGAGACCCTCACACACACGACACCCTAAAACATCACTACTGTCTCACTGACGAGACCCTCACACATCACTACTGTCTACTACTGTCTCACTGACGAGACCCTCACACATCACTACTGTCTACTACTGTCTCACTGACGAGACCCTCACACATCACTACTGTCTACTACAATCTCATCCAGTCTGTCTGGAGCTGCTAGTTTGATCAGCTGAGGACGGATCCACTCTGATGTTTAAGTTTTATCTCTCGTCTCATGCACCCTCATTAGTCCCTATGGTCTCATGCAGTCTGTCAGGACTTGCTAGTTTGGATCCATCCTCAGCTGATCACTAATGTTTATTTGAATTCTTTGAAATTGAATAAATGTTTTAATCTATGCATTGTATGCATTTATGATTTATATAATCTAATTATAAATATTGATTGGGTAATAATGTGTAAGTATCTTATGTAATGGTGATGACTTCCAGGGGGTTAAATACTTTTGTAAGCCACTGTACACACAATATATGTAGTTTATAATGCATTGTATGTTTTCTTATTCCTTTTCTGTCTTCTCATCCTGGCATTCTTCTCCTCCTTGATGAGAAGCTTCTAATGTTAAATGGCCTGATACCACGAGCTGGAAGAGCGGCCATGCTGAACTGACAGAAATGAGCTCTGAAGTGTTGCTCTGGCTGTGCTCCCAGACTGACCTTGTGTGTGTGTGTCTCTCTTTGTGTGTGTGTGTCTGTGTGTGTGTGTTTCTGTGTCTGTGTGTGTCTCTGTGTGTGTGTGTGCGTCTGTGTGTGTGTGTTTCTGTGTGTGTGTGTGTGTGTGTGTGTCTGTGTGTGTGTGTGCGTGTGCGTGTTGCATCCTGCAGGTATGAACCTGAACAAGCGGGAGCTGAATGAGCATGTGGAGTTTGAGTCGCAGACGTACTACGCAGCATTCGCAGCCGAGCTGGAGGCCTGTGCCCAACCCATGTGGGGTCTGCTCACACACTGCAAAGTCAAAGTGAGACCCTCCTCCACTCCAACACGCGCCACCAATCAACCAAATGTCCCAGTATGCATTTCACCTTGCGTCACCACTCAAGCTCACATAGCTCCTCAAAAATCCCAGCATGCATTTCACCTTGCATCAGCACTCAACCTCCCATGGCTACTCAAATATCCCAGGATGCATCTCATCTTGTGTCACCACTCAACCTCCCATGGCTCCTCAAATATCCCAGCATGCATTTCACATTGCGTCACCACTCAACCTCTCAGGTTTGCATATCATATCCCACAATGCAGTTTTCCTGACCCTGATTTTTACTTGTCCACATATTGTTTCCTTAAGATATGTCGATCTTCTTATCTTCCTCTTTTCAATCCATTGCAATTCATTGTTTTTCCATAGGTCTTCTTTGGCTTCCACAATCTGCAGTACATTATAGAAATTAACCATCATTTTCAGACTTACACAGACATTTTTTTCCCATTTTATAAATTCATGTGAACTAAAGGTTCACATCCAGCTATGTATGCAGATGAAGCCGCCAATGTGGTTCTCACCTAGCTGGTTTTCATCTCTGACCAACAGGAGACGCAAGACTACACCAAGACAGTGGTGCGCTACTGCCTGGAAGCCCTTCAGGTCTGGTTTGATAACATTGGCTTCGTGGACGAGGTAATAGAAACACAGAATTACTTAAAAAATTATGTATAACAAGTGTACATCACTGAGAGGTGTAGGTGGTCTCTCCTGTGCTAACAGAGACACTTACGCCCTCCTCATAGTGGTAGTCGCTGGCAGTTAGATAATTCCTGATTGGTTTATATCCTCTTCCTGTTTCAGCCTGCACCCAATCAGGTGACGTTTCACTTACCTCTGCACCGATACTACGCCATGTTCCTTAGCAAGGTATGTGAGGTTTCTTAGCTGTCCCTGTGCTGCTAACATAGTTAAACATGAGAGAGTAAGAGAGAGACAGACAAACTGTATCTGTTGCTCCTCTTTCATCTGACTTCTGTAAAATTACCTCTTTCACACAAGCACTCTCTGAAGTAGTGGTGAAGATCAGATTATTATGGGCTGTTTGTGGACTGACATGTACACGCCTGTGTGGAGATGAGGCGTTGTAGTGTTGCACTGATGCTGATGTCCGTCCGTGTGTCTGCCCAGGCGGTGAAGTGCCAAGGGTTGGATCTAGACAGCCTGCTTCCTGACCAAGAGATGCTGATGAAGATCATGGTCCATCCTCTTCAGATTCAGGTAGGGAAGCCCAGCTCTCACTGAGTGGCCCTGACTTCTTCCTGCCTTTCCCCATGTCTACCTATCTGTCCAGAGCTTTAGCCTTGGACTTCCTTGAGATGCTGATTCACTCAGTTAAAAGCAACCTAAAGCAGAACAAAATGTTTTATGTGGTGTGTTGTGGTGTGTTGTGGTGTGTTGTGGTGTGGTGTGGTGTGGTGTGGTGTGTGGTGTGGTGGGACTGCTGTATAAGACAGCGCTGACCACTGCTTTTCTTTGTTGTGGTGTTTATGCAGGTGAGCCTGTCTGAGATCCACAGTAACATGTGGGTGAGGAACGGCCTGCAGATCAAAGGCCAGGCCATGACCTATGTCCAGTCCCACTTCTGCAACTCCATGATCGACCCTGACATCTACCTGCTCCAGGTGAGGGATCATCACTGACACCTCTAGGCTGTTTGTGGAGACTTTTACAGTGCTCTTAAAGTATCACTCTTACAGGGCTTTTAAAGTATCACTCTTAAAGTATCACTTTTACGGTGCTCTTAAAGTATCACTTTTGCAGTGCTCTTAAAGTATCACTCTTACAGTGCTCTTAAAGTATCACTCTTAAAGTATCACTCTTACAGTGCTCTTAAAGTATCACTCTTAAAGTATCACTCTTACGGTGCTCTTAACATATCACTCTTACAGTGCTCTTAAAGTATCACTCTTACGGTGCTCTTAGCGTATCACTTTTAAAGTATCAGTCTTATTATTCCCCTGTTCCCATCAGTGTTAGCGTGACAGTCACTGCCAGTGTGACAACTGCCCTGCCAGTACAACTCCCACAATCCCCCCTGTTACTATGACTAGTGCTGACTGCTGTTAATACTGTACAGTTCATACTACTATTATTAACATGCTGCTAATATTTAAATCCTGCCACCATATCACACTGTTACTCTGACTATTATGATCTACCACTACTGTTTATGCCGTCCTGTTAATAGCACTATTGATGGTGGTGGTAGTAGAGGGTAGTATTTCAATCTTGGTAACACTGACCGCTATACTTCTGCTTAATACTACACCCTTACTACAACAGTTGCACTACCTCACTGTTATTACTGCTATTGGTATCACTGCTGATAATTACTGGTCATGCCACAGTTGATGCCAGTGTTGACAAAAACCACTGCCACGTACACAGCCCGTACCAAAGGCCAACATGTTTAAACGGTTCAAATAAAGACTTCAAAAGGCTGGGGTGTTATTCCTGATTTAATGAGGGTATAAATATGTATGGTGGATATGGCATGGACGGGTTCATGGACGGGCAGCTGTTCACAAGCCCTCCTGGTGGAACACTACACCCATCTGATCATTGTCAAAACAGGGAAAGCGAAAAGTCAGGTGTGTAGAGATGACAACAAGGGCGCCAGAGAGAAGGGACACACCACACACACTGTACACACACACACTGTACACACACACACTGTACACACACACACACTGTACACACACACACTGTACACACACACACTGTACACACACATACACACACACACACACTGTAGAAACACACACTGTACACACACAAACACACACACACTCACTGTACACACACACACACACACACACACACTGTGCACAAACACACACTGCACACACCCCACACACACACACCATGTACACACACACTGTGCACACACACACACCACACACACACACCACACACACCACATTCCTCATACAGTCCTGCTCACCATTATTGGCACCCCTAGTGAATATGAGCAAACAGGGTATGAAAAAATGTGTCTGTGCTGTTTATCCTCTTGGTGTTTCACTCAAAATATTCAAAAAAAATCTTACCTTTTCATTGAAGTTAAATTATTGTAATAAAAAATAACGGTTGAGATTAAATAAATATTTTTCCCAAAGCCATGTGTGCCACTATTATTGGCACCCCTAGAAAAATCTTATAATTGAAATCTAACTGAAGTATATTTCCAGTCATGTTTTACATTTTTAAGTTCACCTGTTTAATTATGAACTCATAAGAGGTTAACCATGACTTCCTGGTCCACTGACGTACAAATATGACACAGGCCAAATCCCATTAGTCATTCATCACAATGGGAAAGACCCAAGAACACAGTGACGATGTGCGATGAAAAGTTGTTGAGCTGCACAAATCAAGAAATGGACACAAGAAAATCTCGTACCAGTTGAAAATACCCATTTCCACTCTCATGGAAATAATAAAGAAGTTTAAAGTGTCAGGAGATGTTTAGAATCAGCCTGAAAGACGACGTGTGTGTACATTGACCCCACGCACCGTGAGGAGGATGGTTCGACTGGCAAAATAATCTCCAAGGATCAAAGGTGGAGAATTGCAGACATTAGTTGAGTCTTGGGGTCAGAAAGTCTCCAAAACTACCATCAGACGCCACCTACAACACCAAAGGTTGTTTTGGAGGGTTGCCAGAAAAAAGCCTCTGCTGTCAACAACAACAAACTAAAGTGCCTACAGTTTGCCAAACGGAAGTCAGACGTTCAATGGGACTGAGTTAAATGGTCAGATGAGGCCAAAATAAAGCTTTTTGGCAAAAATAACAAAGGTGGGTTTGGCGTAGACAGAAAGATAGCCATACAGAAAAGCACCCCATACCCACTGTGAAGTATGGTGGCGGATCTTTGATGTTGTGGTGCTGTTTTTCTTCCAAAGGCCCTGGACATCTTGCTAGGATACATGGTATCATGGACTCCATCAAATACCAGCCGATATTAAATGAAAACCTAACAGCCCCCTCAAGTAAGCTTAAAATGGGCCATGGTTGGAACTTCCAGCAGGACAATGATCCGAAGCATACCTCAAAATCAACACAAAAATGGTTCACCGTCGGCAGAATAAAGGTTTTGCCATGGCCATTACAGTCCCCCGACCTAAACCCCATAGAAAATCTGTGGAATGAGCTGAAGCCGAGTCTCCAAGCGTTGACCTCAGAATCTGAAGGATCTGGAGAGATACTGTATGTAAGAATGGTGTCAGATCCCGTGCCATGTTTTCACCAACCTTATCACGCATTATAGGAGAAGACTCAGAGCTGTTATCTTGGCAAAGGGAGGCTGCACAAAACATTTAATTAAGGGGTGCCAATAACTGTGGCACACATGTTTTAAAGAATAATATTTATTTAATGTCAAAAAAACTTTTTTTCTCAATTATTTTACCTCAATTAAAAGGTAAGATTTTTATGAATATTTTGAGTGGAAGACCAAAAGGATAAACAGCAAAGACATATTTTTTCATAGCCTGTTTGCTCATATTCACTAGGGGTGCCAATAATGGTGAGCAGGACTGTATAGAGCTTGAGAGACAGATATGTAGACTCCACTCTGTAATAAATCCCCCCCTGTAGAGAATCAAATGTGCTGGAAAGCATAGAAATATGAGCAGAAATATAAACGGAACAGAACATGGGCACTCAATAACAATTGTATTGATTTCACAAAGGAAATCTACTTTTAATTCTGTGTTGATATTAATGTTGTTGTTGTTGTAGTTTGTTCCAGTTCTGATTCCGCTGTTGGTTCAGGTTTCACTGACTGCTTGAGTACTGCTTGTGTTACTATTGAATCACTACTGCAATGCTAGAGGTTTATTTCTTCTGAATGTCTTTTCAGGTGTGTGCATCTCGGCTGGATCCCGATTACTTTATTTCCTCAGTTTTTGAAAGGTATGACAAATACAAAAATCACAATTTTTACTGACTACATGCCTGTTGCATGTAGAAATGAATGACACTCATCTTCCCTGTAATGGATCTAAAGCATCTCTTTGTGTGTGTGTGTGTGTGTGTGTGTGTGTGTGTGTCTGTGTGTGTATCTGTGTGTGTGTGTGTGTGTGTGTGTGTGTGTGTGTGTGTGTGTGTGTGTGTGTGTGTGTGTGTGTGTGTGTGTGTGTGTGTGTGTGTGTGTGTGTGTGTGTGTGTGTGTGTGTGTGTGTCTGTCTAGGTTTAAAGTGGTGGACCTGTTGACCATGGCCTCCCAGCACCAGAACACAGTGCTGGACTCTGAGCAGGAGCGGCCCATGCTTGAGGGAGCCCTCACGTTCCTGGTCATCCTCTGCAGCTTGCGCATACACCTAGGTAGGACAGGAGCACACACACACACACACATTCACCTAGGTAGAACACATCCCTAACAGACACTTGGAGAGGTCAGGTGGGTGCAGGTACACGCTCCTGCACAGATACCTGGGAGAGGAGTCCACATCTGCATAAACCCTTAATGGGACACTGGCACTACTGCAGACACAAGGCATATTAGCATAAATATTAGCTTATTTTCAAACTAAAGCCCTCTAATTCCTTCTCTCTGCGTCTTCCTCCCTCCTCTCTTCTCCACGTTCCTCTGTTTCCCCCTGGCTCTGTCAGGCATGGCGGATGATGAGATCCTGCGGGCTGAGATGGTGTCACAGCTATGTATGAACGACCGCACCCACAGCTCCCTGCTCGACCTCGTATCCTTCTGTTCCAGCTCCTCTCAGTTGACCATGCCATCAGGAGCCAGGTGGAAGGGCTTTATTTGACACCTCTCTCAACGTGTGTGTGTGTGTGTGTGTGTGTGTGTGTGTGAGCCTGTGAGCCTGTATGAGCCTGTGTGAGCCTGTGTGTGTGTAAGTGGTCAGGGTTTCCTCAAACAATACAGGCCATTCACTACATGGCTGTTTAAGTACTTCATCTCTTAGAGGGCTTTACTCCTCCAATGTGTCTCTTCTTCGGCCAAAAGTAGGGAAGTGGCATATAGTCTTATAATCTGTTTTATAATCTCTGTTTTATATAATGTGTGTACATATGGACACTTGAGGCTGTGTGTGGGTATCAGATTGTGGGTGCGAGTTTGTGTTTATCTGGGTGTGTGTGTGTGTGTGTGTGTGTGTGTGTGTGTGTGTGTGTGTGTATGTATGTATCTGTGTGTGTATCTGTGTGTGTGTGTGTGTATCTGTGTGTGTGTGACGTATGTGTCTGTGTGTGTGTGTATGTATCTGTGTGTGTGTCTGTGTCTGTGTGTATGTGTTTTTTCCTTGACCGTTTTGTCCTCAGATCCCTGAGAACCCTAATCCAAAGAGTGGCATAGTCCCGGGCAGCTGCAGCTTTGAGGACATGCTGTCTGCAGTGGCCGACTTCAAGGCCCCTGTGTTTGAGCCTGGAGGTTCCATGCAACAGGGCATGTACACGCCCAAAGGTACGGCCCCTGTCAGAAGAGTGTGTGTGTGTGTGTGTTTGGGTCAAAGAGGGAGTTGATTGGGTGTGCAAAAAAATGGCTGTGTGTGTGTGTGTGTGTGTGTGTGTGTGTGTGTGTGTGTGTGTGTGTGTGTGTGTGTGTGTGTGTGTGTGTGTGTGTGTGTGTGTGTGTGTGTGTGTGGTGTGTGTGGTGTGTGTGTGTGTGGTGTGTGTGGTGTGTGTGGTGTGTGTGGTGTGTGTGGTGTGTGTGGTGTGTGTGGTGTGTGTGTGTGTGTGTGTGTGTGTGTGTGTGTGAGAGAGAGAGAGAGAGGCTATGTACATCCTGGTATGAAAACCTACAGAATGGTGTCTCTGTGTGTTTTGTTTTGTTTGTTTGATTGTCAGTGATTTAACAGACAGTGTTAAAAACGGATACAGTGTTTACCGAATGCAATGTGTGCGTGTATAATGTTGGAAATGACTGGGATTGAAATAGCTGCTTTTGAATGGGATAACTACACAGGCCTGAAAGGATCGTGTTCTGCCACCACCACTGTGTTTTAGTGGTACGTTATGTTATCAAATCCTAAACAATCATAAGAAAACCCTCTTGATCCTAAATGTATCATTGGAAAACCATTTTGATCCATAATGTAACATTAAAAAACCCTTTTGATCCTAAATGTATCATTAGAAAACCCTTTTGACCCTAAATGTATCATTAAAAAACCCTTTTGATCCATAATGTAACATTAAAAAACCCTTTTGATCCTAAATGTATCATTAGAAAACCCTTTTGACCCTAAATGTATCATTAGAAAACTCTTTTGATCCTAAATGAATCATTGGAAAACCATTTTGATCCATAATGTAACATTAAAAAACCCTTTTGATCCATAATGTAACATTAAAAAACCCTTTTGATCCTAAATGTATCATTAGAAAACCCTTTTGACCCTAAATGTAACATTAGAAAACCCTTTTGATCCTAAATGTATCATTAGAAAACTCTTTTGATCCTAAATGTAACATTAGAAAACCCCTTTGATCCTAAATGTATCATTAGAAAACTCTTTTGATCCTAAATGTAACATTAGAAAACCCTTTTGATCCTAAATGTATAATTAGAAAACCCTTTTGATCCTTAATGTATCATTAGGAAACCCTTTGCAATTAAGTTTGTTGCACTGTTTGGGGGAACCATAAAACCAGCCTTCTCTGGGCCACTTTGGGAATTGATTCTGGTTTTTAAATGGTAAAAAAAGATAAAGCTTTCTTCAGAAACACATCAGTCTGTTATTCTTCTAAGACAGTAAGGCTGTTATGCAAGGAATTGGCAAGAAACGGAAGAGGTCTTCCAAAGATGTGTTTAAACTAGGATGCATAGAGAGGCGGTGTAGGTCAGAGGTCACGGTGCATAACTGCAGGTGGATAAGAACATCAGAATCATCTAGTTTGAGCAAGCAGCTTTCTAATACAGTACCCATAAAACATCAGTCTCATCAGCAGCAGTGAAGCGCCCCTGGAATGATGGCAGAGTTTCAAAAAGTGGTATCCAAGACTGGCCTATGAAAGAAAAAGACTAAAATGGCTGTAAGAGATACAGATACTGGGTGGATGATGATTGAAGATCTGCTATGAATAGATAAATAGATGCTGAAGGAGTGCTTGATACCATTCCTTAAGCATGGTAGAGGAACAATGATGAAATATGCTGGTTAACGATGCAATTTGTACCAAGTAAAAGGAATATTTAACAGGGAAGGCTATCACTTTTTTTTTTTTAACCATGATTCCTTTTGCCAAGCCATAGCCTGTGGAAGGCACTTGATTATAGTCAATGTTATCCTCCAACCAGACGGAGACTCTAAGCGTCGCTCCAAATCATGCAAGACCTTTTAAGTGAAGAGCCAGTCAAGCTGAAAAGCTGCACAGTTGGTAATTGCTGCAAATGGATGATTCTTTGATGGGAGCTCGTTTTAAAGCACAAAATAGTTTTTTCAAGCAGAAATCATTATTTCTTGCTTTGACAAGTCGTCTTGACTGTATTTTACGACCAATTTAGTATCTTAGACAGACAAGCTACTTAGACATGATGACTGGTATGCTATTGGAACAAACGGCACATGTTACATAGGTACAGGTTATAACACAGTACATATGCTACGTAGGCACAGGTTATGACACAGTACATATGCTACATAGGCACAGGTTATAACAAAGTGAATATGTGACCGGCACAGGTTATAACACAGTACATATGTTACATAGGCACAGATATGATTTTACCCGTTTAGGTCTAAGGCTAATTTAAATGCAGCACCTGGTTCTGGGTTCTTGTTCTTTCAGTTATGGTTCTTCCCCCATTGAGTACCCCCAGTGTTGTGCCTGAATTGTCTTTATGAATGGTGGTGCTCAAGAGACCAGGCATACCTGTAATGTATGTCTGTCCCCATCAAGGCTTGCCTCCTCACAATGGACGTAATGGACTAAAAGAGAAGCGATATTGTGTTCAGATATCAGTTCTAAAATGTGCTGCTGAAGGCTTAATGTAATTGGACGCAGTATGTGTGCACTGAAGCGTGTCGCTGGGTTTTACTCTTCTACTCTTGCTGAGTTCTCTTCCTTTGCTGTCCCAACATCCATTAAGCACAGCTCTCCAGTACTGATGGGAGGATGCTGTTTCTGTCTCCCACCACTTGGGGGCAGCCTTGCACTGTTTTTGTTGAATGACACAGCATGTCAGACGCCTCTGTCAAATCTAGTAAAGACCGTAAAGATGGTGTTTCCACTTCTATGGATGCCTTGTAGCCCTTTACAAGTCCATAATGCTGAACACCACCTGGTGATAGGTGTGTGTGTGTGTGTGTGTGTGTGTGTGTGTGTGTGTGTGTGTGTGTGTGTGTGTGTGTGTGTGTGTGTGTGTGTGTGTGTGTGTGTGTGTGTGTGTGTGTCTGTCCTCGTTTTTTATAGCCGAGGTGTGGGGGAAGGAGTTTGAACCCATCGTTATGATCCTCAGGACTATGTTGGTGTGTGTGTGTGTGTGTGTGTGTGTGTGTGTGTGTGTGTGTGTGTTTGTGTGTGTTCATAAACTTAACAGATTGTGTGTTTATGTGTGTCCTCTGCAGCCAAGGTGTGGGAGAAGGAGTTTGACCCCATCATGGTGATCCTCAGGACTGTCTACAGGAGGGATGTGCAGTCAGCCATGGACAGATATGCTGCATTGTGAGTGCACTCCTTGTGGTGTGTGTGTGTGTGTGTGTGAGTGTCTATGCGCTGTGAATGTCTCATGGTCTGATGTGAATGTTATAATGTTTTCAAATAGTGTGTGTGTGTGTGTGTGTGTGAGTGTGTGTGAGTGTCTATGCGCTGTGAATGTCTCGTGGTCTGATGTGAATGTTATAATGTATTCAAATTGTGTGTGTGTGTGTGTCTGAGCCTGAGCCTGAGCCTGTGCCTGTGCCTGTGCCTGTGTCTGTCTGTGTCTGTGTCTGTGTCTGTGTCTGTGTCTGTGTCTGTGTCTGTGTCTGTGCCTGTGTCTGTGTCTGTGTCTGTGTGTTTGTGTGTGTGTTTTTTGTGATCGGCTATGTAAGTGGAGTGCATGTGGGAGTTGACTGTAGGTATTGCAGGGCAGTGTGTCTGTGACCGGGTATCTAATTGGAGTGTATGTGGGAGTGTGTGTTCCCCAGTGACTAGATATTGCGTGTGTGTGTGTGTGTGTGTGTGTGTGTGTGTGTGTGTGTGTGTGTGTGTGTGTGTGTGTGTGTGTGTGTGTGTGTGTGTGTTCCTGCTCCTGCTCCTCCTGTCTAAGTGTCAGCACAGGGTCAGTGTTTACACTGGAGCTCATGGAGAGCTACAGGGGTTGAGGCCCCAGGGTGACTGACATCGTCCTGATGGGCTATTAGTGCCCTGTCACAGATGATCAATACATCAGGCCTCTCTCTCAACCCACTACCAGAGGGCAGGGGAGTGGTATGTGTGTGTGATTGTTTGAGAGTGCGCATGTGTGTGTCTGTCTGTCTCTCTCTCTGTCTGTCTGTCTGTCTGTCTGTCTGTCTGTCTGCAGATTGAAATGGTTATTTTGTCCCTAGCAGAAAGGGTGACCATGAGTCCGGGGCAAAGCCCTGTGAGATTAAGTCATCCCCTGCAGCAGGGCCATCTGTGGGGAACAACATCAACTTGCCCAAATCAGGAAATCAAACACGCAAAATCACTGACTTGGAACAGATGCGGAGTGTTGGAGCATATTGTCAGTCTGAGTGTGTCAGTGCTGGAGCATATTGTCAGTGTTAGAGCATATTGTCAGTGTTAGAGCATATTGTCAGTGTTTGAGCATATTGTTAGTGTTTGAGCATATTGTCAGTGTTGGAGCATATTGTCAGTGTTAAAGCATATTGTCAGTGTTGGAGCATATTGTCAGTGTTGGAGCATATTGTCAGTGTTAAAGCATATTGTCAGTGTTGGAAAATATTGTCAGTGTTGGAGCATGTTGTCAGTGTTAAAGCATATTGTCAGTGTTGGAGCATATTGTCAGTGTTGGAGCATATTGTCAGTGTTGGAGCATATTGTCAGTGGTAGAGCATATTGTCAGTGTTGAAGCATATTGTCAGTGTTAAAGCATATTTTCAGTGTTAAAGCATATTGTCAGTGTTAAAGCATATAGTCAGTGTTGGAGCATATTGTCAGTGTTGGAGCATATTGTCAGTGTTGGAGCATATTGTCAGTGTTGGAGCATATTGTCAGTGTTGGAGCATATTTTCAGTGTTGGAGCATATTTTCAGTGTTGGAGCATATTGTCAGTGTTGGAGCATATTGTCAGTGTTGGAGCATATTGTCAGTGTTAAAGCATATTGTCAGTGTTGGAGCATATTGTCAGTGTTGGAGCATATTGTCAGTGTTGGAGCATATTGTCAGTGTTGGAGCATATTGTCAGTGTTGGAGCATATTGTCAGTGTTAAAGCATATTGTCAGTGGTGGAGCATATTGCCAGACCGCATCGCAGGCTTTACTGCAGACAGCAGCGCAGGCTTTACTCTGACTTAGGAGCAGATGTGGACGCTTACCCAAAGCCAATTACAAAACACATTTGAAAACTTAGAACGACCTCTATGCTTTTGTGAGTGTGATGGGCTTGTCTGTGTGAATCCATGATGCCGCTTTAAAGTTTTTGTCAAGCAAATCCTGTTATGTTTGTACACCTGACGTATCTTTGTGTTTGTGTGTACATGCACATTTGGCATCTGTGTGTGTGTTGTTTGCTAATCTCAGCCCTATCCTGACCATTTTTTCTGTTCTTATAGTTTGAAACATTCAGGAAATGTCTCAGGCAATCCGTGGCCAGGAAATGTCTCTGGCAATCCGTGGCCACCTTACAAGGAGAGGACCCCTCTGCACGGATGCTATAAGGGCTTAATCCGCCTGCTTCACTGCAAAACCCTCCACATCGTCATCTTCACACTCCTCTACAAGGTAGGGTGATATTTCTTTTCACTCTCCCTTTGGTATGTCATTGAGGGGCATTTGACCATGGAGAACAAGGCCAAGACATTTTGCAGGGGATCAAAGTGTAGTATAGCGTCTAAATAGTGTCTAAACCTCTGTATTCAGTGTGTGTGTGTATATGTGTGTGTCTTTCTGTGTGTGTGTTTATACATCTATGTTTGTGTTTGTTTATACATCTATGTCTGTGTTTGTTTGTTTGTGTCTCCAGATCTGGATGGACCATCCCAACATGTCGGAGCACGTCCTGTGCATGGTCCTGTACCTGATTGAGCTGGGGTTGGACAACCAGTTCCAGGATGAGGAGGACGAGGTACAGCTGGCTTGCCTTTGAGGCGTTTGCATAGAACATGCACATCAATTCAGTATGAGTTAGCTGTCCTTTAGTCTTGGAACCACCCAATACACTACTAGTTAGCTGTCTATCAGTCAGGGAACCACCCAATACACTACTAGTTAGCTGTCCCTTAGTCATGGAACCACCCAATACACTACTAGTTAGCTGTCTATCAGTCAGGGAACCACTAAATATTCTACTAGTTAGCTGTCTATCAGTCAGGGAACCACCCAATACACTACTAGTTAGCTGTCAATCAGTCTGGGAACCAATCAATTAAATACTAGTTAGCTGTCCTTTAGTCAGGGAACCACTCAATACACTACTAGTTAGCTGTCTATCAGTCAGGGAACCACTAAATATTCTACTAGTTAGCTGTCCCTTAGTCATGGAACCACCCAATACACTACTAGTTAGCTGTCTATCAGTCAGGGAACCACTAAATATTCTACTAGTTAGCTGTCTATCAGTCAGGGAACCACCCAATACACTACTAGTTAGCTGTCAATCAGTCTGGGAACCAATCAATTAAATACTAGTTAGCTGTCCTTTAGTCAGGGAACCACTCAATACACTACTAGTTAGCTGTCCCTTAGTCTTGGAACCAGCCAATACACTACTAGTTAGCTGTCCCTTAGTCTTGGAACCACTCAATACACTACTAGTTAGCTGTCCTTTAGTCAGGGAACCACCCAATACACTACTAGTTAGCTGTCCTTTAGTCAGGGAACCAGCAATAGCTGGCAATTATAGGTTTAAGAAAAGGTTGTTTTTCCTCAAACTGTACAAAGTCTTCAGGGATTCAGATGTGTCAATCATTTCTCTCTCTCTCTCTCTCTCTCTCTCTCTCTCTCTCTCTCTCTCTCTCTCTCTCTCTCCATCCCTCCATCAGGAGCCCTGTATAGAGGAGCATTGCCATGACAGCTGGTTTCCTGGCAGCAGTCTCCTCTCTAACCTGCACCACGTCATCAACTTTGTGCGCGTGCGTGTGCCAGAGAGCGCCCCGGAGGTCCGGAGAGAGCCTCCGCCCAGCACCAGCACAGAGGGCTCCCCGCCCAGCCAGGTGAGGGAACACACTCTCACACACACAAACACACACACACACACACATCTACACACACATATACACACACATATACACACACATATATATATATACACACACATTCACACTCACACTCACACTCACACTCGCACTCACACTCACACTCACACTCACACTCTTACAATAGCAATGTCCCTATTTGTTTATCTGGGCGATATGTGTTTACATCAGTGGAGCAGTATTAAGCCAAGATAACCTGAATGCCAAGCAAACCTGTCAGTGATTTTTATGTTTGTGCCGTCGGAATCTGTCGGTGTTGCTCTTAATTCTCAAGGTGTTGCCTCACTTTCACAGCACTCTCGCGGACTCTCAGGGAATTGGAGAGAGGTTAGCTGTGTGGGTGTGTGCGTGTGTGCGTGTGTGTGTGTGCGCTTTGGGTTTTCTGTGTGGTGTTCAACATGATCAGAAAGTTGTGATTGCTGTCTGTATCCTACGGTTAGCTTCTCCCTGTAGGATGGCCTGCTATGTTAGTCTCTTTGGTGTTGGCTTGAATTTGATTACGCTTCTCTCTCAGTGTGTGTGTGTGTGTGTGTGTGTGTGTGTGTGTGTGTGTGTGTGTGTGTGTGTGTGTGTGTGTGTGTGTGTGTGTGTGTGTGTGTGTGTGTGTGTGTGTGTGTGTGTGTGTGTGTGTGTGTGTGTGTGTGTGTGTGTGTGTGTGTGTGTGTGTGTGTGTGTGTTTGTTTGTAAGACCGAGCGAGAGATGATATGTCAATCTGAGAATTGCCGCCTGCTTTAGTTTACATATGTGTGTGCAGTATGTTCTGACAGCCTGTGTCTTGGTAATGCAACTAATTAAGCCTTGGATACGCTGTGTGAGTGTACGTGTGTTTGGGTGTGTGTGTGTGCAGGTGTCAGTCGGGGTGTGTGTGTGTGTGTGTGTGTGTGTGTGTGTGTGCATGTGCCAGTCGGTGTGTGTATGTGTGTATGATGAGCCTGTTGAACTAAACGAGCGGTTCGTCCCCTGTTTATGCCCGTCCCCGTCCCTGTGATGGATGCCGGCTGGTCCGAGGCCCCGTGATGGATGTTTATTTAACAGGTTTGCTGTTTGGGTCAGGCCAGCCCCGAGCTCCAGGCATCCTTCATCTTTCCTCTCCCCCAGACACGGAGCACGAGGCTGGGCCACCTCAGCCGCTGATGAGCCTCTGAAGGCCTGGCGCTCTCTAATGGCTTTTTAAGTGGCTCTTTGATGGAGCCGTTTTGATTGGTCGAGTTATGGCCCCTCTCTGCACACAGGCAGTGACAGAGGACACACAGACAGGAAGTGATTTATGCTCCTCTGTGTGTTTTTTGTGTGCGTGTTTTTGTGCGCATTTTTGTTTGTGTGTGTGTGTGTGTGTGTGTGTTATTGAAATTATTGTCGTCACCCACTCTAAGTGCGACGTAATGCAGCCTCTCTTCTATGTGTGTGTGTGTGTGTGGGGGGGGGTTTGTGCACATGCATGCATGCAGACATGCCTCTCTAGATGTCCGTTTGTTATCAGTATATTTCCTGTGTGTGTGTGTGTGTGTGTGTGTGTGTGTGTGTGTGTGTTTGTGGGCGCGCGCATGCCTATAATTGTGTGTGTGTGTGTCCCCCATCAGAACCTGCGTGAGGCTCAGCTCTTCAGCCTGGTGGCGGAGAGGAGGCGTAAGTTCCAGGAGATTATCAACAGCAGCAACCGTGAGGCCGCAGCAGCCCCCGTCACGCGCCCCAAGAGCTCCTCTGCCCGCTGGCTGCCGCCGGGCACCGCCTCTGCCGCCGCAGCCGCTGCCGCCGCAGCCTCGACCCCGCAGCTGGTCACCGAGATCCTGGAGGTGCGCGAGAGCATGCTGTCCCTGCTGGTCAAGCTGCACCAGAAGCTGTCGGCGCGTGGCACTGCCACCCTCTCTGTGTCCGGCCTGGAGGGCGCCGACCCCAGCACCGTTGCCCACGGCGACGGGCTGACGGCCATCCAGCGCATCCTGGGCAAAGCGGTGGCGCGGAGCAGGTTGAGTCGGCGCTGCATTCAGGACATCTGCGGCAACACGTGCCCGCCGGTGCCACCCAAGAAGAACAGCCCTGCAGACAAGAAGAGCATGGACAAGGAGGAGAGGTGGGTGGGGGGGTGGGGGGGGTGGTGGGTTGGTAAACTGGTTGATATAATAGAGTGGAAGAGATGTGGAGACTAAGACTGTGAGACAGACTAAGACTGTGAGACTGAGTGAGAGAGACTAAGACTGTGAGACTGAGTAAAAGAGACTAAGACTGTGAAACAGGGTGAGACAGACTAAGACAGTTAGACAGAGTGAGACAGAGTGAGAGTGAGAGAGACACAAGGAGAGGGAGAGACCGACAGACAAAGAGACAGCCAGGGTTTTACCGTTCCTTCAACAGATGCAAATCAGAATACTATTTCTGCAAATGCAGTATTTTATTTATTGGCCACAAGCTTGAAACCCATATATATTTCACCTCTCCACATTCAAGTTATCCCCAGCTGAAGGAGGAAGGGAGAGGCAGAGAGAGAAAGAGAGAGATATATGTGTACATGGCAGCTAATGTTTAACTGACCATGGGAAGATGAAGCCTTGTCCATGTCTCTCCTCTCTCTCTCTCTCTCTCTCTCTCTCTTCCCTCTTCCGGTGCCTAAAGGAGATGGAGGTGGTCTCTGAGCCACAGTCATCACCTCCTCTATCTGTTCGTACAGGGAGGCAATATTGACTGCAGTCACAAACAGACAGAAGATTGCAGCTCGTTTTTTGCTCTCTCTCTCCATTCTTCCCTCTCTTTTTCCCCCTCTGCCTGTCAGTTCATTATGGGCTGTTGTCATGATTGTGGCCATGAAAGGAGGGATTAAAAACGGAAGAGGGTAATAAAGACGGGAGAGGGAGAGAGAGAGAGAGAGAGAGAGAGAGATGGAATGGCTTAGGGAGACAGAAGGAGTAAGGGAAATACAGAGCGAGGGATAAAGAAATTGAGAGTGAGAGAGTGAGAGGGAGGTGGAGAGATAACGAGACTGCGAGCTGTGGCCCTGTTGTTGAAACATACTCCTGCTGTCCTCCTACCTCACTATTGCAAAAGAGAGAAAGAGGAGAGAGAGAGCCAGGAGGGATGGACACACAGGAAGTGATGGAGAAATAGAGAGAGGCTTAGATGTGGGTTTGTTCATTAAACCATTGACTAACTTCATCACACAATGAGAGAGCGACAGAGAGAGGCCGACAGAGATCGACAGAAAGACAAAGACAAGGAAAGAGAGAGACGGAGACAGATGTGGGGAAAGAGAGAGACGGAGACAGATGTGGGGAAAGACAGACACAGAGACAGATGTGGGGAAAGAGAGAGATGGAGACAGATGCAGGGAAAGAGACAGACGGAGACAGGGAGAGAGATAGCGAGATAGAGGGAACGATGAAAAGAAATAGGGATGGAGAGGGCAACAGAAATGGAATGAAAGCAGGAGGCAGAGGGAAGGAGAAAGTTGACTGACTGCAGTCTTGTCAGGTTGTCAACCCTAGTGTGGAGGTGTGAAGTGTGCCGTAGCCAACTCTGCATGAGGGCTCACTGTAGCACA